>NW_020799132.1:3299699-3397161 GCF_003259725.1 Athene cunicularia | reverse complement strand
AAAAAAAAAAAAAAAAAAAAAAAAAAAAAAAAAAAAAAAAAAAGCTGCCGAGGGTTGCTGCTGCTACTTGCTCATCTAAACAAACACACGCTCATTATGCAGCAGGAGGGAAGATTGTGGTTCACCATGACAGTTCATTTACTCTGACACCTGAGGGACCATTTAGAAAGAGGGACATCAGAAGCAGGCTTTTTGCCCAGAAAATTGTCTCTCTGTGATATATGGCCTGCATTCACAGGTGGAGCATCTCTGCCTCAGGGAACGGATATCTTTGAAGAAAATGACTGTAGTTAAAATCATTTTAGGCTTGGCCCACAAAAAGACATAGGGATCACTCATCTGATCTTCATCCAACTGATCTTTGGGAGCCCTTGTTCTTCTAAGTGACTTGCCCAAAGTCTCCTAACAACTTAAATTCAACATTGGAAGTAGGAGCTATGTGTCCTCGGCAGCTGCTGTCACTACGAGGCAGAGCCTTGCCTGTGGTTTGAGCAAACCAAGGACGCTGAGCAGTAGCCCTGGCACTGTGCTCCTGAGGCAGCCTCCCCCGTGTTTCCCGTCCAGCACAAATGATATGTGGGCAGGGTGGTCAGAGACCAGCTGGGTGAGAAGGTGAAGGCGCTGGCTCCCCTTGTAACATCTGGAGATGAGGATACTTCCAGATGGCTGTATGAGCTTTCCAAACAGGAGATGCACGGTCATGATCAACCCATTATTTGCATCCAGAGAGGTCTGGGACATCTTTCAGATGCTGCCTAGATAAGCAGTAAATTAAAACGCAATTCAGAATGAGAAGACAAAGAGAAATGATGGCAGGTGTGGAAAGCGATGGTCTAGGTCTGTTTAAACTTGACACTCTGCCTATCATGCTTCTTCTGATTGCTGGCTGTAAAAACACTGTGCTTGTGCGCTGGGGCCTCAAGGTAGCAGCACTGTTGCATGTCTGAAGCAAGCGGACACCTGAGCGCTTTCAGGCAAAGGACTTCTCAAAGAACATCTCTCCTGCCTCATACTATTCATCACAGAGCTAGTTCTGTCCTCCCTTTTAACATTACTGTCCTTGCTGTGCAGCCACAGAAGCTCTCCTGGTTTAGGATTTCCTAATCCAGCCAAGTCACCCATATTATGAATCCAATCTCATTATTATTAGTGTTATTCAATGTGAGCTTTTTTATCATTGTTGTGCTTAGAAGTCACTCCCAAATTCCTGGTTTTGTTCTGCATACCCAGTAAACAGCGCCTTTCCAAAGGAAAAAAAAAAAAAAAAAAAAAAAAAAAAAAAAAAAAAAAAAAAATGCCCTGGGTATTCCGGATGAAGCAGGTCACCACTGAATCATTTTGCATCTTTCTTGTAGTCCCCGTCACTGACTTCTCATGTCAAGTCCTGGCCCTGCTGAAATTAAGACGAACTTTGCCACAGGCATCAAATGGACAAGGGCTTCATCTCTAACGTACTGAGTGTGGTCCAGGGGAGTTAACGACACTTGGGCTTCATCTTCATTCAGAGGGGCTGAATTTATTTATGAATTTGGTTATTTATTTTGGATTTTGCTGATGAACAGGTTGGCCTCTGGTTCCTGACTCCTCTTTGTAATGAAGCCAGTTGCAAATATGCTGCAGAACTGTTTGCTAAACACAGTTTACCAAGCTTTTGGAATAAAAACTATTTAAGATGTCCAAGAGCTCTGGTGGGTGATATGCCTCATGTGATCTGTTTTTCAGTAATGGATTACAATTCCAAACACGATATTACTTATTCCACTCCGTGGAGTCTAATTAACTGTCAGAAATGCATTGTTGAAGGGATGATGGATTATACCAAGGAAAACATTAATGAAGCTCATTCCAGGCAGCCCATGTGAAGACCACAGCTGATGTCACTGGCTGCATGGAGAGTCTGTTCCTTTTGGTTTTCAAAGCCTCAAGCAGGGAGAACCTCAACTGCCTGTTAATTCCACCCAATTAAGAGCCCATTAGATGCACCCTTTTCTTTCACTGTCATGATCAGGGTGATTCTTGTCTTTGCAAGTAGCAAGTTTTACTGCAGAAACAGAGAATGTGGAAGGTGAGCAATGACTATCTAGTGGTCACAGCAGGACTTTATTATTCCTGACCTGACAGTGCTGCCCGCTAGCAGAGCCACTAGTAAAGTGGCCAAGGTGAAAGAATAATCTGTGCTTGACGATGCGCGCTTCCTAGAAGTTCAGGACCTGCCTCCTTTTGTGGAGTTGGGGACCGCTGAAAAAGCTGAGCTCTGGAAGAACAGAGCATTTGTCTGTTCATGCTACCGTGTGTGTCCTCCCACCTCATGCCACGGTGACATCCAGCTCTGAAATTGTCATTCTGATCTGAGGCATGTGTCTTCTCCTCCTGGCTGGGGCTTGAAGACAGCTGCCTCCAGTCTGGGAGCAGTAGGCTGGTGTCTCCTTCCTGTTTGTGTGCAAAAGTCTTGCAGGATCAGCTTTTCTCCTCCTCTTACTGCACCATCCCTAGCAGAAACAGTACAGACCTGGTAGTGGCCTGCTGAGCTTCCTCACACAAACTGGGAAGCTATTTGTTTCAAGATGGTACTGGAGAACAGTCTTCCCAGCGGTGAGAGCTCCCAGTGTCCCAGCCAGCCCGCAATGCCTGACCCTCTCAGCAGGGAACCGCTGGAAACAGGGCAGAGAGCATCCGTTCAACGCTCCCCACAACTTGTCTCCTGCTGGCCAAGGCTGTGCCATCTGCTGAAGAGAGAAGAGCATTTCTCTCCAGACACGCTTCAGCCTTCGGGTGCCAGTTCAAAGGCAAGGTGACAGCATGTAATTAAGCGGGAATGGATACCCATGTGAACCCAGCAGACATAGGTGAACATCAGATGCTGGCAGAATTCTTCTCACCTTATCCTGAGCAGATGGCACCAGATTAGCCTTTATTTTGTAACCTTTTAAATAATGAAGCAGCAACCTGTCTAAAATAGCCCCATCTGTATCACATAATCCTAATCTTCCTGAGGGTTAAGTGCAGGTTATCACACCGTGGGCTGAGCTAAGAGCACGGTCACTGGCACACAAATTGCATGGCTGGAAATCGATTCTGTTAAGTGACTTCATTTCCACCTGTGTTAAATCTGGGACCAGAAATGCTCCCTTCTAGTTGAAAACCTTTGACCAGAAACTTTAACTAGTGGATATTCCACTGCTGCTTCTTTTTACCATTAGCAGTTCTCTCCCCACTCACCAAACTTACAACAGGCTGGAAAAATGTGGAAGAGCCTTATTCTAAATTTAACTGAAATCACGTTTGCCTGACCTCAGAGCTAGCCATAGGCTTGTAAGAGGTCAGGTCAGAGAGCAGGTTGTGGACTGTTCTCTGTTTCTACTCAATGGCTTGTCCAACTACTTAATATATTATAGTGGGATACCCTGGGGATTAAGTCTAAGACTTGAGCCTTCCAGTTCCTCCTTCCAGTCTCTGCAGGACCAGCCTGTGAAAGGCTGTGTGTACCAAGATAGGAAGGGGCTTAAGGGTGATGCAGTAAAGTCTGAATAAAACTAGTGGGATTAAATAAAGCACAGAGAGGTTTACACTATCAGGAATTATATCCTATTAGACTACAGGATAATCCCAAGAGACGTGGCAGAACGCAGCAGACAGTTTAAACCAAATTGCTTATACCAGCTTGTGAATACTGAAAGATAAAAGGCAGCAGATAAATTAATTAAAAATCCATAGTTCAGGCATGTCTTGATATGCCTCTTACTGTCCCTGGAATTCATGAGGAGAGGGAACAGTACAACGAGAATGGAGTAGCACAAGGGCAAGGCTCCTACCTTTTTTTTTTTTTGGCATATGATTATGTCAGTTAATTTAAGCTAAAAACATTGCAACACCAAAAACATTTCCGCAACCAAAAATCTTATCTGAACAAGTAATTTTTCACGGTTTTTATGACTGCATTTATCAGACAACTCTGAAATAAAGTTCACCTCGCTTATATCTCATCATGAAGACTCAGTGTCTGCTGAAATGAAAGCAATTAATTGAGGTCTTTTACGGAGAGTCACATTACTTTCTCTCATGCATCACTGAGTTAATTATTTAATGACATATAAATCCTAACAGTTCAAAAGGTCTGGGGCTGTGCTGGAACTACATTGCAAAGCTGTCTTTCATCTATCTCTTCTCACAGAAGAGCAACTTCCACTTTCTTGTGAAGAAGGAGCTATCTCTTTGAAATATTGTTGTGGCAGCCATCAAAAGGTGTGATATGAAATGTTTATTCACACGCAGATACCAGATATTAAATGAAATGAAACATATGTGATTGCCTGTTTGTTTGTTATTCCCCTGTTGAACCCTACAGACATTTTCCTATCACTCTCTCTTGTTGGATTAGCTGTTGAATCGTATGCGTCTGTTTGATGTAGTGTGTTAGTTTCATTAGATAATATTTCTCATTAAGAAAATATCACAAATTAATTAATTCATAAAAAGAGATCATTTTGTTAAGAATGCTTTGGATTTAGTTGGTACCTTTTACGTAAGAGTTTTAGAGTGCTCTGCAGAACTGAATTAATTAATGATGAAGTTGCATTTTCTATCATACAAGTGTGATCTTGGCACCTTTGGGACTGCAACTTTTTCTTTGTCCTTTAAACGGGATATTTGGACCCACCTCTGGCAGATGCTGGGTACCCTCATCCCTGAGAGATGCAGGAACTCACTGACCCTTTCATGGCCCACCATGTTCTTCTCTCAGCATGAGTGTAGTGACCCGTGTCTTGCAGAATCTTTCTAGGGAAGCTTTCCGAGTCACTTTTCTGGGTACTTTCAGTGCCCAGAAATGTCTTATTTTGGTGAATAGCTAGACCCCAGTGAGGGTATGGTTTCTGCTAACGTCCCTACCTGTTCCAAGTGATTCAAGACTGCTGAGGAAGTGGACTGGAAAGAGTTGAAGTCCTAGCTCCCAAAGTAACAGCAAATGCCCACTATTCAGAATTGCCATATCACCTCTGTGTCCTTGGTCTGAATGCTCTTGTGTGAGGACTTTCCCCTTCTGCCCCTAAGTAAGGAAGGTTCCTTGTGAACAGCTCGGTTTGGACATTTAGCCTGCGTTGTGTTATGCTTTGCGAAGTACGTGAACAAGATCTGCAGACAGACTGAGCCCACGGGCTGAGATTAGGCTTGACTTTGCCTGCAGGGAGAGGCTCTGAACTTGGAGCTGTGTGTCTCATATCCTGCTGCTAAAGAAAGTGAAAAAGCAGACGTGGCCAGTATGAATTTCCCTGAGATAATTTTCTTTCAGTTGACACTGGCTGCTTCTCATTTGTAGCCATTTTGTGAATGGGATTGAATGCCTCTGTTGCACACAAAAAGAAATGGCTGTTTCTCAAACCCTTACTCCAAAGGCTAGAAACAATCATTCTTCATTGTAGACCAACTTTTATAATGTGTAAATTATCGTGTGTCCGTTACAATCAGTTAAAAATCTAGCATAGATATATCCAGTGTGGCTGGGGAAATTTGAACACATTTGCAAACATCCCTTGTCTGCAACGGGAACAATAGGCTGAGCACAGCTGCCTGGAAACAGCTCAGCCACCAGTGAACAGCTGCAGCTTTTGCGATGCCTGCTTTGCTGCGAGATGACATCTGTGGAGGCACTGTGGCAGGGCACCCAGGCAGTTCTCTCTGAGGATAATGCCCTCAGTCAAACAGTGTGTAAAAGCCCAGGCACCTCTAGGAGCTACTCTGGATCTTTACCAACGAGTTAAACGTGTTCTGGAGATCTGTTGAGGCCGTGTTGTCCTCTCTTACATGGTCTTGGTGGCTCATCCGTTTTGGAGCTGTATTTTAATACGCAGGTTGCCTGCAATGGAAATTGAAGATGAGATGGGAAATCAGCCAAAAAAAACCAGCTAAAGTTTCAATATGAAACTCACCCAGAATTTCAAATCCCCACCAGAGCGGGATTTTCTCCAGTTCCAAGAATGTGTGTTGACATGGGGGTAAAATAGGTAAGAGAAATGGAAGAGGCTGGCCCCGATTCTCTTTGGGCTTGTGCCAGCCCCTGTGCTGGAGGACACGTACTGCCCTGGGAAGGGTCACACTGCGTCAGCGTGTCAGGGAGGCAAGGCCGCTCTCCTGGAGAGCAGAGACTCCTCAGTGCACCAACATTTTTTGGGGTGCCTTTTAGTCAAGAGCTGTTGCAGCCTAGGGGAGAGCTCTGAAAAGCCTTCTGTTTAGGGACCCTTCTGCATGCACGGCAGCTGGCATCTCTGTTCCCTTTGCTAACTGTGTTGCAGGGGCCCTCCACATGAAAACAGGAGCTTCATCGTTTCTGTAACATCTATTCCCTCCTCCCATCCCTACTCATCTGAAATGAGGGCTCTCCACAGCAGTGGATAGCACAAAGCACTGGAGAAGGGTCCGAGTTGTTTGGTGTCTCACTCAGGTCAAATCTTGGAAGAGACAGTGAGAATCCAGGAAGAAATGCAAGACTTATCCAGGTCGTTTGTACCTACTTGAAAATCATAAAACACACAAGTGTGCCTGCACAAATTAATGGGGAAAAAAAAAAAAAATCCTTCAAAGACTGAGAAAGACAAAGATGCCACCCGTGAATGAAGAAATCTTTGAAATGTCCATCTTTGGAGGCTGTGAGCTGAGGTATGCTTGCCCTCTGGTTACGCTTTTGCCTCCACGTTTGGTTTTACCCACTCTGCAAGAAAGTAGCTTTGGCAAGGTGGATTTTTAGTGGGATTTGGTAAGGCTCTGCAGACAAACTGAACCCTTCTCCTTCTTCCCGTGGAAATGCAAGCAAATCTCCCAAAGTCTTCAACAGAAGTATCACGCTTTAACCCTTGCTGAGAAAACTGTGAGGCAGCGATTGACTCACCAGGACTGATTTTACAGTTGAAAATTTTCCAGGGCGTGTTTTTTAATAAAAATACATTTCCAAGGACCCCTGCTACTAAAAGAGATCAAAGAAAAAGCTTGGCTGGTACAAAGGCAGTTGAAGACATACACATCAAAATAAATATGAACAGAAATTAGCACGGAGAGTGAGGACTGCCCTGAAAATAATTCATATGCCTGATACAACAAGGGCTGTGCAGTTTTAGTAATTATTCCTAACGCAGTTTTTAGGACATACCCTTTTTTACCTACTTGCTTTCTGCTTCTTCGTTTCAGCCACATCTAACAGGTTCTCTTCGGTTTCCTTTCCTCAGGGAAGAGGCTGTAATTGAAAGAAAGAGGAGAATGAATTAAACAGATCCACTT
Organism: Athene cunicularia; assembly: GCF_003259725.1. Classification (NCBI taxonomy): domain Eukaryota; kingdom Metazoa; phylum Chordata; class Aves; order Strigiformes; family Strigidae; genus Athene; species Athene cunicularia. The sequence goes on along the minus strand of NW_020799132.1, from coordinate 3,389,895 downwards.
TGAAAGTGAATTGTAGCTTTTCAGGTTTCCCAAACTCAGACAAGCTGCCCATGAGATAAAGCTTTTGAATCTGTGGGAGAGAAACAACTGGATGGCCGGGCCAGGAGAACCGCTTCCAATACATTTCAGCCACACTTTCTAAATTAAGTGTCTTAAAGATTCCATTTAGATTCTGTCAGGCAGTTTCTGGGTGTTAATTAAATACTGGGTGATTATGGAAAACATATTTATGGGGATACTAGACCTGCTGATGTCTCTATGAGTATTTTGTAACACATCCTACTTAGAAATGGGATTTTTTTGCATTGATTTTTCTGTACTCTTTTTTTTTTCACATATTTTAAGAATATCGTAATGAAAAGAAAGATGTTTCTTTCTTAAAGGTTTTCCTGCTGTAACCTCGAAATTCTCTGCTACTTAGTGGGTGAGTAGGAGGCTGCTGGTAATAAATCATAAACTTAAGTTAGAAATATTTAGACTGTGGAAATGTAGCAATTTCAGTTTAAAAAAACCACCACACATAAACATTTTCCTCTCTTTTGATTTGTGGAGCTAGACACACATTTTTCTATCAATCATATTTTTATTATGAGTGTCGGCAAGTTAATAGTTAAAAACTGACCTAGAGGATTAGAGATTCAGTGGCTGGAATATTCACAAAACCACTTTGTGGCTTGCCTGCAGGGAAAGCATTCACATAAATGCAACAAGTGTGTGTGGAACTCGGGCAATTTATCTCAAGAATATAGCTCCCAGATCGTCCCTGTGATGTTTCACTGTCAGTAAATAGCTGAGATAACTAGCTCGTCTTTTGAAGTTTCTGCATAATTTCTGTCTGTCTGTGAGCAGAGGGGGAGCCTTTGCATGACTGTGATCTTACAGCAGGACCAGTCTGTGAGATCCTCGCACAGTTCAACCCTAAGGAATCTGCCTAAATAACACTGTGTAATACACCGCACCAAGGACCTCCAGATTTGACTCACACATAGTCCAACACAGCACCAACATTTTGCTTGGAACTATTAAAACTGAGATTAAGAACACACTCCGGAAGAACAGGAATGGCAAACGAGTATGACCAAAGCTCAGATAGATCAAATACAATTCTTTTAGGCTGGCCCAAGAAAGTCGAATGAACAACTCGACTCTGCAAAAAACATAAAAGTCATCAGAAACACAGTTTAATGTTGCATCAAAGGAAGTGTGACCTCCTCCATAAGTACAGGTCCCTTGAGCATCATGTTGCACCGAGGTCCTGGGCCCAGATGAGCAATGCAACCGCCTGAATCACGGAGACAACTTGATATATCATCATTTGGCCTTTATTTAATACACAATAACATTGCCTCTAAGCCTAAATTAATTGCGCAGTAGTACATATGAGTCACTTAATTGTAATTGTTATTACCTTAATTTCTACAATTGCAGTGGATAAACAATGGTACTTCATTTTCCAAGTGATGTGGCTTACATTTATAGCACGTTACGCATTTCTCATAGCAATTCTCTAGAAAACAGAGTGTATAATCCTCCCCAGCAGAGGCTTCTGAGGCATTGTAACACGTTGTGTTAAGAACATCCCCTTCAGCAGTGGCCACCTTCTGGGTGGGACATGGTAATGGGTTAACACCAACCTACCCTACTAGGTAACAACTCCAGCTAGTAGCTAAGTGTCAACACTCTCTTGTCTTCTTCTAGTGGCTGTACCCCACAGAGACATTTATAAATGCATTGTGCTGTTAGATTTTCAGCTTTTCCAGACGTTGTCTTTTTTTAAAATTTGAATGGTAAATATCTATTTTGTAGATCTCCTGGGTTTGGCTCTAGTAGATGACTGAGCCAGGAGCGATGTTTTCTCATGACAAAGGGACAGTGCCCTTCCAGCCGCAGAGCTCTCGAGATGCACCACATCTGCTGCACCCATGCAGATCTGCAAGAGTTCACCAATAACTTTAATTGCTGTACTCTCCCTTCAAGCTACAATCCCTTTAATTACAGGCCTGTAACATTTTTCAGTAGTTCTCACTTCCCAGCAAATAGTTTGGCTAAGAGTAGCTGTATTGATGGACCCATCCACCAGAGCAGAGAAAGAACCAAAGCTCATAGATTTAAAATGAATGGAGTGTTTACCTGTACATCATTTTAATGGATGGTGAAATTCATTCTCATGATAGACCCATAAATGTCACTTTCTGTCTGCCACAGCAAAATACTTGTGTAACAAATGGCATGCTGCATTAATACCCAACAAGAGGACGTTCAAAGCAGCTTGACTTGCATTACACACGCTAATAAAGGCTCAACCTGGGATTTTTATTCATTCTGTTGGCTCAGGGAGCAGCAAAAACACATGGGTGGAGGTACAGCAACAAGAAAGATGAATGATATGATGACAACTAAACCAGTCTGGCTTCCCAGAAATGATATCTCTTTGTTGAGCTTGGGTTTATTCCAGATGCTCTGGTAGAAACAATTCTTTTTTTTTTTTTTAACCTGTAGCTCCCTCTTCAATTTATACACAAGCCACTGTCGGGTTGCTCAGCTAGCCTGTACTCCAAGAAACCTCTGAGATTGATGAGTTTCTTACATTCATCAGTGGAAAAAAACAGTCACATCTCTGAAATTCCAGAGGCGACAAAATCAAAGCCCTCAGAGTGACACAGGTGTGCATGAAAGGAGAAACATCGCCCTTTGCTTCCTCACATCCTGGTTTGCCACAGCCTTTAGGCCTGCAGCGGCGTCTCTGTGCACCTCTGCAAAGTACTTTGGACACTGTGGGCAGTATGCAAACACAAGGCATCAAAACATGCTCAGCCTTCCTTTTTGTTTTCCAGGGTGTCTGTGTACTTTCTACCCAGGAAAACCTTTTTGCTGGTTCCCTTTGCTGGATTCCCCTGAATTGTGGAGTGGTACAAACAGAAAAGGAGAAATACTGCTCATCAGCCTCTCCTAGGTGCAGGGGCTGGCACGCAACGTAGCAAACAGCATCGCTGCTGCTCAGTAGGGAAACGACCACAATCACCGTACCAGTACTCAGCTCCGTTTCTGTCCTGCTGCTTTTTAAAAAATGCTGCTTGTCTGCCTCACAAATACGCACTGATGTCTTGAGAGAGGCCTGTGGAATTTCAGAAGGGTGAAGCCAAAATGGAATTAAAAAGAGTTCTTTAGCAATAACTCAAAAACTATGCAGTCGTGTAGAGATTAGGTCCTTTCTACACCTGTAAATCATCCAATAGACTTTAATAAAGAATAATGTCTTGTATAAGGGATTGTAAAAGTAGGTTCAAAATGTAGAGAAAAATAGTCTTTGTATTCCCGTAAGCAGCTGCTTCTGGGTATTTTTGATTTATTTATCACCCTGTGATGGAAAGGGCTGGATGTTTCATGAGCCATTAACAGTCCCACCGCCACTTTTGAGGCTCTTCCTAAGGAAGAAGTCTTGTGAAAGCTTTCTTGAAGATGTCCGTTATCGTTCAAGAAAGGTTTTCATTAAATATGCCTATGTAAAGAGAACCCTCACTCTGTGTGTCACCCAGCCTTTGCCTGGCAAGGTGCGAGATAAATTGGGAATGGAGATGGATTAGGAATCCCTAGCCGTGAGTGCCAAACTAATCAAAGCACGATGCCTTCCTGTTATTCAGTGAGTGGGAAGAGGAAGTTTAACAAGACCAGAGTGACCGAGTTGAATAATATGATTCATAGAAAGCTCCCCCCTCCCACCCCCGGCCAGTTTTTTGGTATAAATTTTGTTTCTTCTTTCCTCACTTAGGCTTACTTGTAACTCCTCTGTATCTAAACTTTGAAAGGGTAGGCCTCCTGCTATTAAAGAAGGCTGCAGCTCCATTTCCATGACCTGATCAGATCCTGTCACTCAATCTCAAAGGTTAACTGGGCCTGGATGGCCTATTTACTAATTAGAGTTTTCTGTCTTAGAGAAACGTTTGTTAATTTGCATCTTCCATACGAATATTCCCTGGATACCAGAGCTTAAAGCTACAAACCCTTGCAGAAGAAGAAGCTGCTAAAGACAGAGCTTGTGTAATGCAGAATAGTTTTCCCCTGCTTGCCAATTCCCATGATCAGTGGCCATTTTCCTCAGCCTTGCCTACAGCTCAGATGGCCCTGAAGCCTCCAGAAGTGCAGCGTTGCTCAGTTTTGGGAGGGAGTCATATCTTAGGTGTCCATCAGAAAGCCAAGAGCGTCTGTTAATCTCCCTGAGCACTGTCGCTGGAGCAGGACATACGGCGACTGACAGGCCCTCAGCAGAGATGCGATCTGAAGCGTTCATCTGCTGCTGCTATTTTCTCTTGCCGAGCTGTTGTGCGACTACGTTTAAGGCAAATAGCCTTACTCCACTCTGATGGCCTCTCTAGCTTCTTATGTGAGGAGAGTGGTAATTCCATAGTGATATTTCAAGAAAGCTAGTTCTCTGTATTTAAGAGCTTTGAATTGTGAAGAGAAAGGGAAAATATAATCTTCTTACATTATCATTAAAGGCATCAACTAATCCTCCTGCAAAAGGTGTGATTTGCTGATCAGAAGGAAAAAAAATCTGCTGCATGGGAATACATATCACCAGCTAATGAATACTTCTTCCCTAGTTCCTTGAATGCTTATCTGTGTCTGATAAATTCCATATCCCTGCCTAGTTAATACAGAATCCCCATGTAGCAAATGCTCTATCCCTTTCTCTAAATATTTTCTTTTTTTCACTGCTGTATAAATTCAGCCTGCTTAAAACCAGCAAACTAACAATGCTGGGATATAACCATGCTGCAGATGAGGCAAGAGCTGGCATAGTCAGGTGGGTTAGTCATCAGACCGTCAAGGGTCACACACTCAGTTTTTCATTTTGTTGCTGACTTGATCTGCTGCCTTAGGCAAATCACTTCACCTCTTTCTCCTTCATGTTATACCCACAGGGAAAATAAATATCAGTACATCCAGCTTTGCCCCACTCTTTTTAAAAGCAGAAAAGAAGGAAGGATCTGAGAAGAAGCATCTAGGCATTTAGCTGTGTGACAGTGATCTCTATCTGCCCTCTTGTCCACGGCAGGATGAGGGAAAGCCTAAAATTGATTCTTCATTTTCACAGAGAGACACCCCAGCAAGCGAGCCACGAGGTGGGACTCAGTTGTGCAAACTCCCCAAAGAGGAAGAGCGATGTGAGCAAGGTTAGCGAGCTCCTGGGCAAGAGGATTTATAGTGGAAAGAGGTGCCAGTTTGCTGACAGTTCATTTTTTTTCCCCATGATATGTCTTGGTACTGTTACAGGTGCAAATTGGTCGGATTTACCTGGCTGTTGTGTGTTGACAGCAGTTCCATCTATGGCCACGCAGCAAGTTGTCTCCGCTGATAACATGTGCTGCTTCCCTTGCCCAGTGTCCCTGACCTTTGTAGAGATCAACCACCCTCTGGGCCTTGGGCACTCGGTTCTGCAGTGGCTTCAAAAAAGCGTTCCAAGGTTTGGATGGACTTTGCAGACAGAAAAATCTGAGCTAAAATGCTGGGGGATGGCTAAAATGGTGTTAATATAAATGGGAGTTTCAGGCTTGGTGCAGAAATGTGAGTCAAAGCCAAGAATGCCTCTAGAGGTGTGTGGGCTGGGGACAATAACAGAGGATTTAGTTCCAGGGAAAGGTTTCAAAAGCAGAAAGTACATACAGGTAAGATGAATGCAAAGGGGCTATTGCTTAGAAGACTTGGAGGAGCTGAAGCATCTAATATGCAAATGAGAAATATCATATTAGGAAGCCTAAGGCTCACAGGAAACAGCAGTCCTGCGATAATAGCTAGAATTGTCTTGGACACGTGGGTTGACCATCACCAAGTGCAAAGATACAACCAGCTTCTGACACTGCTGTCAGCAGACTTGAGGTTTGCAGCCAGCTGGCAGCAGAGGGTAAGTCTCTTATTTTAACATTTATTTTGTGCCAGTGTTTTGCAGCGCATCTGAGTGATTGCAGCACTATTCGAAAATGAACAAAATTATTTTGGATTTCCCATTTCTTATCTTTGTGGTGTTTGGTTTTGTTGTTGTTTTTTTTTTTTCTTTCTTAATGACTTGCTTTTAGTTAATGAAACATCCTGCTTCTTAGGAAAGAAAAGAATAGACCATGATTTCCAGCCAAATGTGTATGTGTTTGCCAGTGCCTACTAGCATAATACCCCGTTAAAGATTGTGCATGGGTCTGGGCGCAGGAAGCTGATTGCAGGATCAGGACCTGAGCTTCTCCCCTCGTCTAGCCTTGTGTGTGTGTGTGATCTGGAATTCGAATTTAGGGCTTACTTGTTGGCCTTTTATCAAGATGTGTGAAAGTGTCGATTATGGTTGGTAACCTGGACACGCCAGGAGCTGAGCTAGGAACACACACGAGAGGAAATCAAACTTTCTGTAGCTTGGGCTCCACAGCTCTATCTTCTGTGGGTTGGACACAGATGACTTGGTATAATCCTGATTGAAAAGTGCGTAACAGTTGTGATTTAAAAGGAAAGCATCCTTTGTTAGCTTTTGTGGGTTTTTTAAAAGCTTTTTTATCCCCTATGTGGGGAGAAAAAGAGGCAAAAATGCCTTTGAATAGCAACTGTGTCTTGCAAACATTTTTAAGATCCCTTTAAATATAAGCTACAGCATATTTCTAGACAGTATGAACTGCTATTATATTAAAAATGTAGCAGTGGTGTTTTATGAAGGGGAAACATTTTTAATGCAAAAGTAGTGCTATTTTAAAATGAGTTGCTTTTATGAAATGGATGAGGTGGTTTTATTAAAAAAGACCATTTGGGAGGGAAAACGGTGGCTGTATTTTCTGTCCTACGGTATAAGGCAAATCTGCATTTTATTTTTTTTTTGCCACCCCCTTTTCTGAAAAGCAGGGGCTGGGCTCTGTTCGTTTGGGTATTCTGTGGAGGCAGTTGAGGCTCTGTCTGCACACACAAATAATCTGCAGTTTTACATGAAGGGCATGGTAGTAGCTGTTGAGAGAGGTGGTTCTTTGGCCCAGATATAGACTGACCTTGTGGAAAACTGTGCCTAGGCTATGTCTGCATTTAGGGTGATTGTAAATTCTTCGCCTTCTCCTCTGCTGTGTAGAAAATGCTGTGATAGCAAGTACCCAGTTCTCCTGGGTAAGGAGCAGAGCGATCAAGTGTCAAACGGATCACCACCAAGTTCGGGGTGCCCCTCGCTCTTGGGGAGCTGTTCTGCATCACCATTGCCAGCCTCAGCACCTCAAGGCTTCGGTTCTGGTAGCAAAGGGCTTTACCTCAGCCCTGTTGAGGGAAGCAGGCCTTGCGACAGCCCACCTCTTGAGCCCCGAAAGTGGAAATCGTTGCTGAAGGTTTATCTGGCGATGAAGCCAGCACTGCGTTCCCCCTGCGAGAGCCATGAGGCTTTCGATTCAGGCACCGTAATTTGCAGTTCTATTGCACGGGAAAAGCTGCACAGCAGGCTGTTGGTGCAGTTCAGGTGGTTGGCAAAGGCTCGCGGTCAGAGCCATGGGCTCAACCTTCCTGCCAAAGGTGTGCTCCTGCTTGAGGAGAGGAAAGCTTCACCCAGCAGGCGTGCCAGCTTAGCACATCTCCGCGAGAGCACTGGAAACATAAACACTCTGTAATTCGGTTAAGTGGGAAGAGAAGGCAAACTCATCATAATAGCTCAAAATAAGAAACCCAAAACCAACAACCACCCCGAAAACAACAAATAACAGCTGCTTCTTGCAGGAGCAGCAATGGCCAATTTTCCTTCTCATAAAAGAGAGCAATGATGTGTGTCTCTCGGAGCGCGCTGCAGCTGCAGCCATCTCTCTGAGCACAGCTCTAACCAAGTTTCCGGAACAATATGATAGATTGTATCTGCATAATCAGAAGAATGAAGGATCCTAACCGAGCCGAACTGCCAACAGGCAATAAAGCCAGGGCACTAACATGCTCACCCCATAAAGCACCTAATCAGTTACCTTTTTATTTATACAAGTCCACTCCTTACGGATGTATTTTTGGTTCTGTATAATGCATTTGTGCACTCCTTGAGGGACGGCATTGGAACTATTCTAGCAGAATTTAGGGGAACGTGTACTACTCCTCTCACGTCTCCTGTTGCCTCAGAGCACTCCACTATTCCCAGCTCCATTGCTGTCACCTGAGACCAGCTTGCTGAACTGATTCATAACGCTGGGTTCTCGTCTGCATCGCCTGTGCAGTTTGTTTTCTCATTAAAAGCTCTTGTTCCTGGAATTACATTATTTTCCCAGAATCTCAGTGTGCTCCTTTCTAAGCATTACCTCTTCATGGTTGCGGGCAGAGGGAAAAACCTTGGGAATGCATACTCCACAGATCAAAAAATGGAAAATACCAGGAAAACCTTGTCAAGTGCACTTTGTTGCATGAAGGTGTAAGCGTAGAACTAACGATGTAGCTGTCATACAGAACTCTGACACAGATCCATGCTTACTCAGAATGATCTTGAAGACAGACTGTGAGTGGCACAGGACCAAAGACAGATTTAAACTTTGTTTTCAGGGGTGAAATTCCTCCTTTGCTAAAGGAATCTTGGCTCATCCTAGGGCATGCAGAGGCTTGGTATATGTCCTAGAGAGATGTTGCCAGAGGGGTAAGGCTTTACTAGTCCTATGACTGACCTCAGGTGTTACTTCCATGGTTCTGTCATCCATCCCAGGAAATCTGTGTTATTGAGCAGAGAAAGAAAGCATCAGTCCTGTCCCATCATCACCCAACAATACACTCCACATAGCAGCCTAGTGTCCATAACCCTCTCCGTTTCCAGTAGCCAGTACTGCCCCCGTCCGTGTGGGCAAGGAGCCTGAACGAATATCTCAGCTTTCTGTTCAAATTAAGAACATAGTTACATAGATCAACTGGTTGCAGTTGAAGTGTGCTTCAGGTTAAGTTTCTGTAATTGCTGGAGTTGAAAGGCAAAGGAAAAAAACTCCCAGTGTTTGTTTTGTCTTTAATCATGCCTTTACAAAGTCAGTTTTGTGACTCCCTGGGGTTTAGCTGGGTATTTTTGCATATCTAAGAGGCGGTGTTGCCTTGCCCCTTCCCACTCCGTTATTTGTCTGTTCCTTTATGCCAGGTCCAGCTTAAGTTGTGAGCATCCTCTGAGCTGTGGTGATAATTATATTTACCCCTCAGAGACGATTTTCATTGGATTTGCAAACAAGACAGGGCCAATGAGATCCTGCTGTCTTTGGCCCTCTGATAGCTTTTGAACCATTTACAAATTTCAAAGAAATTTCTCCCGAGTGTGTCAGTCTCAAAGAGAACTCAAAGAGAATGTTATTTTTATTACCCCAAGGGACTGGCAGAATCCTCTATTTCTATAGGCTTCATAATCATAGGTGGCTGGAGAAAAGACTGTTAATCTCACAACTGGGGACTGCACTGTAAGGTCACCCTTCTTAGAAACCAGAATCTGTGTGGGAGACATTGCAAAGAATCCAAGAAGAGGAAAAGCTGCTTTGTGAACATCCATTTTCCTAAACAACGGTGCCTACACCTGGATCCATTTCCATAGGAAATTCAGAATTGTCTGGTTCCCCTGCTCACAGAGTCACCCCAGCGTTAATAGACTCATATATTTAGCTTACATCTTTACATGGCATCTTTTCACTGTTTAAACAATATAACTGACATCTGTCACATTCTGTGTATTCCCCTACCCTGAGAAAGGAGCATCTGAGGACTAGAAGTACAAATTTTGCTGTTTCAGATAGAGAAGGCAATGTCTGAGAAACACACCTTGTGTCTGGTATTTTGGAAAGTGCTGAACACTCTGATCCCTTCCCTTCCTGGAGACAGAGACGCTTCTTGGGTGCATGATTCAAGTTAACTTAATGATTTAGTCTCTTTTACATCTAAATGAGCTGGTACAGCGTACCCTCTGGGATTAGCACAGATGACCTCATGTCTGGAAGAGCACAGTGTCTGCTTCCGGCAGGAACAAATGCATTTTCTGGATATTTTGAGATCTGATTTTCAGTGGTGCTCTTAGTGAGCATCTTCATTTAAGAAAAAGATGTGCAAAGCCTTTTATGTCCAGTTTTCAAGGGATCAGGAGAGTCCCAGTTTCCTCCATGAGAAAAAGGTAGCTTCTGCGTATAGAACAATTAAATTGAAATACTCTGTTCCTTTTAAATGTGCATCTAAACCAGTGAGATGCCTCTCTGAAAAATGCTGGAACCTTGTTTCATCAGTTATCTCCTTCACCACATTTCAGTAAACTCTAAGGGAAGACAAAAGGCCTCTTGCGGGGTGAGCTGGGAAGGGGCCTGCACCCTTCCCCCTGCCCCCACTGGCCTTGGAACACAAGGACAGTCATTGCTCTTCTCTGTCAAAAACTCTAATTCCTAATTTAGGAGGTAATTCTAGTGCAAATTAGTGCGCCTTGCAGATAGAATTAGAGTCTGTGTGATGATTTGGAAAATACAATCAATTTACTCCAATTGTTTGTACATGTCAGATCTCTCCAATAATGAAGAATTTACTCCTCGTGCATGAATACAAACAATGAGCTATTAGCCATGCGAGATGAGAGAGCCTGTCAGAAACAACAATCCCAAGATGTGATGCGCTACATTTGAACATCAGTGGGGATATGCCCAGCTCTGTGTCATCGGGCTTTGTGCAGCAAATCCTGCCATGTGTGCAGAGGCTGAGGGTTTGAAGTGCTGCGTGAGGAAGGTGACTTCTTCTAGGAGGGGATAAAACCAACTCCCCTGGTCCAAAATGATGTGGGAGGAGGGTAAAGGGGAAGCTCTCAATCCTGCTGCTACAGCAGGGGCCCAGATCCCACTGCTGGGTTCTGGGTGGCACTGCCTCTGAACTGGGGATCATCTCCCAGCCCTTCCACTGAGCTCTGCGCTTGCAAATGTCCCATTTTTTGAGATTCTGCCTCGTGTGGAAGACAGACCGGATCTTCAGCTGGTTCAAAGAACTATGGACTATTTCTCAATACGGTGATTTACATCAGCAGAGAGCGTGTCCGGTGCTCCTACCTCTTTTAGAGCTCTCACAGACTCTTTGTTCCACATTCATCCAGGGCTCATTAGAGGGTAAATGGAGATTGACTGTTGATCTAATCCTTAATTTCTGGTCTTTTCATGGTCTGATCTAAACAGCTTTTTTTTAGGAAGCAAACAATATGCATATTTCATGAAATTCATTTCAATATCTGTTTAATTGTGAATGCTGTCTGTGAGGCTATGGGATGCTTACTGCTCCTTGTGAATCATTTGAGCTAACAAACAGGGAAACTGAGAAACTGGTAAGGGATATCTGAGTGCTAAACCTTCTTCAGTCTCCTGCTCCTCTCCCTCTTCCCTCAGAAACTAGCTCTTTTGGGTCAGGGAGTAAAAGTCTGGCAGCCAAACCACCTGATTTCTTCCCAACACAGTTTCAGGTCTGATTTTTGGCTTTGGGCAGTTTCTGTCCCCCTTTCTGTCTGACACTTGCCCATAGTTTCTGCACCTCCAGAGTCAAGAGGATAAGTAGGTCATGTAAAACCTCATTCCTAACTGCTTGCTCCCTGCAACCTGGATTACTTGCTGTTGTTTCCAAAAGGGCAATTTGGCAGGTCTGTTCTTCTTTAAGGCAAATGACAGGGAAAAAAAAAATAGAAAAAAACCCAAAACCCAAATCTCAGGAGTCCTAGGCAGTTACTATACAAAACTTCCTGCCATGCTGCTGGCTACATGGTATTTTTTTCCTGAGTGTTGGTAATATGGCAGCTTGTAAAATGTGCTCAACCTTTCTCCTCTTTAGAGACCTGGCCGAGGATTTGGTTGTGCCAGAGAGAAAGGCAGTTCCCAGGAGCAGGTTCCCTTTAATTCTCATGATGCCAACCGGACAGGTGATTGCTTTAGCAGGGGCCCCTCCTGGCTTCTGGGGCTGGAGGCCAGCGATCGCCTCTGTGCTCAATGCAGGTAGGAGATTCTTGGGGCTGTAAATGCAGATGTTTAAGCATATGTATCCTATTGCTGGGGCCAGCCTTAAATGCTGTGGGAAATGTATGAGATGATAAACCCTACATTATCTGGGATTTAGGATGTTTGCTTTGCAGAACAAGGGATTAGAGAATAGAAAGCTGAAATGACCATCTGTCTGCAGAAAAAGGATCCCGTGAATTTAAATTTCCATGGTCATTTTCCCTAATCTGCTTGACTTTATTTGATATCTTCTATCAGAGCTGATGTCCTTGTCCCCCAAACACCAACACAGTTCATTTTCAACACATAGAAGTTTTCTTCAATTTATGTTTTTCTACCAGGAGTTGCAAAGTAGCTGCAGAAACCATTTACTTATCTGTTGCTCTTGGAGTTTCTCATTGTTTGCAGTCCTATATCATCTTAGTGCTTCCAGCACCTTCTATCTCCACAGGATGAGAGCTGTGAGTGTGCACCTGCTTTTTGTGTTGCTTTCTACATCTCATATTGAAATGCAATTGCCTCTGGGGTGGAATGACTCATGCTGTTGAACCGTATCGCTGCACAGTGGTTTAGATCAGGAAGTAAGTAGTTAGACTGTGGGCTTATATACTGGCGTTGTCAATTTTTGCAACGTGATTGTGGATCTAATGGTATTTGATGTTTCTCTGTAGAGCTTCTTTTCTTGGAAGAAGAGGAACCTTGAGCTCTTGTTTTTAAATAAGCTTCTAGGCCTTGTGGCTATAGAGAAGAAATTTGGAAGTGTGTTAAAAGTGTAGCCTACAGATTCACAGTCCAGAAAGCTGAAAGCCCCAAGCTTATTAATTTTAAATCTCATTTTTAAGAGCAAATTATATTTCCCTTAAAATAGCAGAGACATAATACCTGCAAAGAGCCTGCAGATCCTTGGTTCTGTGGTGGAGCTGTGCACTGTGAAACGCAGAGGCCTCTGCTCACCTAACATAACTGAGAGAGAGAGGCTTAGAGGCTGAATGAAATCGAGTTATTTTCTTTGGGTTTAAACCTTTCCTGCTCTCATTCTTTGGCAGATGTAGCTCCAAAGGCAGAGAGCCTGCGTGTAGGAACTTGATTCTGGGTATCTTCAGCAAGACAAAGAGGTTGCTGAGCACTAATCAGTGCTGGGGAGATGGTTTGCAGTTGTGCTGCTGTTAGCACGTGCTCTCCAGAGGCTCACAGGTGTCTTCAGACTGAAGCACGCAACACAGATTGGGGTTCTCATCCTTGTGCAGGCTGTCTTGCAGAATAGGAGTTTGAGATTTTTTTTTCTGCTGTTTTCTGTGTTTTCTTTCTTTTTTTTTTTTTTTTTTTTTTTTTTTTTTTTTTTTTTTTTAATTTAAGCACAAACCAGCACTGCCACTTAGCATTTCCTTGTTTACAGCAAGGTGAGTCGTATTTACAGTGCTGAGGAATTTGTCAGGAGCTGCATTCTGCTCGTCATCTGTTTCTTCCCCATTTCAGAAAGCAATTAGCAGGCGGAGCATGTGAATAACAAAATGTGCTGGAAGGGGCTGTTCACCCAACTGTGCCGAAGGAAGCGGCTGCCTGTCAGTTGCTGCAAGCACTGACAGCTCTGACACCAGGGTACAACCAAGGTCCTGTAAACAGGGATGCCCTGGACCGGTAAGTCAGCAGAGGAGAGAAGAGAGAGATCCACATGAAATAGCACCTGGACTTCAGGGTGCTTGCGGAGGCTGTCTTGGGGTAAATAGTGGCAATTAGGGGCATATAGCATAGAGCTTGATCCTTCCTCTTTCCATGTAAGCTGATGAGTTGCACATGCAGACTTTTAGCAGCGTCCTGAGCTGTTACTATCTTCGAAAGAGAGAATAGAGGAAAAAAACTGATGTGCTGATTTCTGCTACTTCAAATGCAGCCTGGGCTGAGATAGCGTGTGTGACTGGCATTTTAGCCAGGGGAGAGCTAAAAGATGTGGGACAGCAGAACAGTGTTTCATGGACATTTAAAAAGAAATCATCTACAAATATAAGTTAATATTTCACTTCAGTTGCGTGGGACGTTTCACTGCCCTTGGAGTTACCATACTTGCGTTTGGATGATGGATTCAATCAGGGAAGTGTGAAGCAGAGGGATTTTAGTCTGCTTTAAGTGCAAATGTCTGTGCAAACTTAAATGTGGAGCTGCTACAGACTTTTCCATTATTCATATATTGGACATCTTGCTCGAAGTATGGCCTTGATATCTGTAACTCAGCCTCTCCTCAATGTCTGTGGCTTGGGGAAGGGATGAGATTGCCCCTCTTGTTTTCAAAAAGGAGCGTGATGAGGCTTTTTGAGCTGTGAGACTGAAATAGGTGTATGTTCTTTGTCCAGAGCTGTGCAAGTCTCAGAAGAGTAGGTCAGAGCAGTGCCTGGCAACTGGGAGGCTTGGGTTTCACTACTAACCTGCTCTGGGAACTTGAGCACACTGCAAATCTAAAGCCTGCACTTCTCACTTTGCTTCACAGAGCTGGATCTGGGCAACGAAGCTAATTTTCTGCCAAACACTCAGTGCGTGGACAGGCCCTGTTCTGAAACAGAAAATGCTGTCTCCCAGGGGTGAGGGACAAGAAGGAAAAGGAGGAGAAGAGGGGAGAGAAAGAGCATCCTCTATCTCAGGCATTTGGATACTTCCAAATGTTTTCCTTCCCTCACAGATTTATTGTGCTGTCCTTCAAGTGAGTAGGTCGCCTGAAAAGCAGGCCCACTTCATATAGCTTTGCATCCATCCAGCTTACTATAAAATAATAATCATACCATTTAGAATCTGAAACCCGTCAGTCATTGCCCGAGGGTAGATTCACGCTTGAAAGGAAAAGGTAAGAATGTTTGTTCCGAGCAAGAAGGCAGCAGGGAGGATGGAGCTGAATGCAGGCGACAGCTTCTGAACCTGATGCTCTCTGACGGGCAGTGGCTGCTCCCTCCATCAGTGGTACCTGTGGGAATCCACCTGAGGCTTTGGTGTAAGGGCCTTGGTGTAAGGCCATGGTGTAAGGCCACGGTGAGCGAGGCTTTGGCCACACAGGCAGCACAGTGAGCAACCTGGGCACAAGCTTGTTGTGCAACTTTGTGGGTAGGTCTGGAGCTCGGTCTCAGGAGAGATACGGACTGAAGAGCAGCCTTCCCGGGAGGGGCTGTGGGCAGAAGCCCCCTTCGGTTAATTCAGATGTGTTTATGGAAGCGGTTTCCCTAGTGGGAACGGCGCTGTACTCACACAGATTAGAACCAATTGTCTTCACCCGGCCGTGTCCCAGTGGAGCACTTGCTCCTTTCATTCCTCTTTTGTCTGTTTGTTTCTTGGCTGCTGGTGGAGAATGCTCGCATGTATCAGAACTAATCAGGGCAATATTTAATTTACCTGAACAGATAAGGGCTTCTGAACTGTCGCAAGCAACAAAAACATAGCGTGGTGTCAGTGCTACAGCCTGCAGGTCTGAAGTGAAGCATCGTGACCAACCAGGCCCCGGTGCCCTGCTGTGTTGACCCTTTGTCATATGCTGGTGTTGAACAGCTGCATTAGTTGGAACAGAGATGAGAGGAAAAACTGGGTCAGCACTGAATACGACATTAAACTGGGTGTATGCAGACCCAAGTTTAGTTAGTTCTAGGGACACTTTGGGCCAGTGTGAAAATATCCTCTGGGCAAGTGGAGCCCTGTGGCCCCAGCAGAAGCCCAGATCTCGCTCCCATCTCTGTCATCACGCCGGGGTGAGAGAAGCATTGCAGCAGCTCTGCAAAAGGGCTTTGAGATTCATCAACAAAGCAGTTATTTAGAAGTGAGATGTTTGTTGTTTTGATAATAGTGCGTTCCTTTGAAATGCTGGGCTCAGCTCCTTGGCAGAGGATGCGAACGCCACGCACAGCCCGCACGTCTGCAGACACCGCGGACATAAACGCTCTCCGTGCTGGAGACGGCCCAACTTGCAAAGCTCAGCTCTGTATTCCTGCAGGAACAGCGCACGTTTGCTCGTCTCTGCTTGAGTCCAAATGCCGTGCCATTTCCTGCCTGCCCGTATGTCATCAGTGCATGACGTGAATAAGATTGCTCCGAGTCCGTGTGCTCCTGCAAGCACTGTAGTCCTTTAGGTTTCAGTCAGGGCTTGAACTGTTTTTTTCCTGAAGGGACTTGGGCAGTCCCTAACCTGGAGCATGGTCTTTTTCCAGCTGGAGTAAGACTTCAGCTCGCTTTTGACTGGTCTGCTTTAGGAGATTTGTCTCTCTCTTTCTAGATGGGAATAAGTAGCTGGGAGACAAGGGAGGAAAGAGGAATGGAGTGTTCATAATGAGTAAATGTTAAATTTCTGTTTATGAAAAGGTCGTTTGATAAGTTGGTAGCCATTTAAACAGCACTCTTAATAAAATACAGTCTCTCCGAAAGGCCAGTTCAATTCTGTGCCATACATGGATTCGCAGTATCGGAGATGGATGAGATCTCTCCTCTGCTTTCAGGAGAAACAATTTATTTACAGGGTGAGCCTGTCAGACCTGCATGAACACTGCCAAACCCTGCAGGTCTGCAGAATAAGCTTTTGTTTGGTTTGTATTTCTAGCATCTTCCTTCAGCCAAAGTGGCCCTGCTTGAGCCGCCAGCCTTGTTCTGAGAAGTATTAGACGGTCAAAAGACAGGCCCTGTTCTTGCCTGCCAGCGAGTCCTGACTGATGCTGCCTGTGTTTGGCAGTGTTCTGCGTGGGATGGCTCGGAGCAGAAATGAGCGCTGCAAAGGTGTTGTTGCTTGAACCTCCATAGAGAATCAAAGCCTGATTTCTCTCTTTAGCTGGGAATTAGTTTGGGGAGTGACTCACTCTGCTGCCAAAGTAACTAGTGCTGCCTGCAGGATTATCCTGGCCGCTGCAGCTTGGACTCCTCACATTGTTCCCACATTGTTCCAGTTACTCAAGTGAGTGACACTTGGCCTTATTTAAAACTTGTGATTGTAGCTGCTTTTTCTTTGCTGCTTGCTAAGTTAATGAGGTGATCAAAGAGGAAGGCAGGAGGATCCACTGGGAAAAGTCAGAGATCTTTCATGGCGTTGCCAGAATGCCTGAGATCAACCTGGTCTAGCTTGTGGCATCATTTTTACCGGGAAAGATCAAACACCATGAGCCTTGCACCTACTCTCTGTAGGAGATTGTTTCTGTTCCACTGGAGCCTATGGCTCAGAAATAATGACCTGGTGAGAGGCACACCAAAATAGTGCATGGAAAGGTCATAGTAACAATTACAGGAGAGTAATAAAAGCAATTAAGTATTCACAGCAGCTTATTCCTTGGTAAGGGTGGAGATATCCCATTTTAGAGAGGAGCAGAGGTCATGCTGCTGAAAGATGATGAGCATATTTGATGTGGCAAGTGATGGATTCCCTGACTTGAGCAGGGCGAGCATCCTTTTTGTCTGCGTTCAGGGTGGTGCAGGAGCAGGAGTAAGCGTAGATGATGAAGAAGCCTTCCCTCACACCTGCTCTGAAGGCTGTGAGGCACGGAGCTGCAGAACTTCCTCGTGCTCTGGAGGGGAATCGAGCGTCTGTGCCAAATCCCCGCGGTGGTACCAGTCCTCTAGGACTGGGGAGCAGCAGCAGCATGCTGGAGCTTTCAGCATCCTCAGTGAGAAGATGGACATCCTCTGTAGCTTCCACATCTAGTTCTGCAGCGGCGATGCCTCTCCATTCCTGGGCTGAATCTAGTGGGTTGGGAACATTCCTAACACCAGAGGCTTTATCGGCTGCGCTGCAGGCTTGTTCCTTCCTCTCTGCCAAAAGGTTTGTAGCCTGCATCCTCTCCTATGCAAAGGCAACATTTCGCTGCCAAGGTGATGGTGTAACTGAGATTTAAGGCCTGTGTGTGTGCAAAACCCTGCAGTGTTTGAAATGGAAGTAGAAACACAGTCATCCTCAATCTGGGTTTTTTTGTGTGATTCACAAGGGGACTTCTGGGCCTTGAAGAGGAGAAGCGTATCCTATGCCAATAGATAAATGTTGCAGCTCTTACTGGTGCATTAGGAGTGTTTTCAGTGCAGGATTGATACTGAAGCATTGGGGGGGGGGATGTATGCACATCCCATCAGCTTCATCAGTGACAGTGTTGCTGTTGGAATGGGTGAGGAAGCAGGCTCAGAGTTAAGCACCTTGCCTGTTTGAAGTCGGTGGCAGAGCTGGAAATAGGACCCTGGCGCCTTGGCTCTCAATCCTCTGCTACTCACAGCCCCGGAGGTGAGACGAAAGCCTTCTCCAATCTTCTGCTGCTGGTGCCCAGGGCTGGGAGGCACGTCTTCTCCCTCTTGGAGCGGAGGTATGGGTGGAGGGCTGTCACTGCTCTCTGGGGCTGGAGAAACTTCTGGGGCTGGAGAAACTCCTCGTGCTGCTCATCTGGGATGCTGTGGAGTTGTCTTGCTGAGTTGGAAGGCCTGGAGTAACACTCCCTGCTATTAACCCCAGACTGCTTTTGTTTAGTTGTCTGATTCTATCAGAAAGCAGTGTGTCTCTCTCCCTTTTTGTTGTCAGTGGTGGTGGGGTTTTTGTTTAACAGCAATTTCGCCTTTGTTGCCAAAGCTGCAAGTAGGGCTGGGCCAAGAGAGGAAGTGTAATTAAAGTTTGCTCAGACAAAGGCGTTTGGTGACGAGATGCAGTGTTGCTGAATCCACAAGGGGCACAATTAACTGATAAGAGTAAACTAATTGTTATTCATATTAAATTAGGGCACAGGTGATTTGGAAAATCTATAGACACTCCCATATGCTTTGTGATTTTGCATTGCAGATTATGGTTTTATAAGGCCCTTCTGGGATTTGGATTATAGAGGCGAAGTGTGGAGCTGTATCTAAACTGAACATACTCTTTCCTGATTAACTACATGATAAAAACATAAATGTGCACATCAGAGGATTTATCACTGTGTTTGCATACCAATTTTCCTTTCCAGGCATGAACGCAGCAGGTTTTTTATAGATTCAAGTGATTCTGTTTAGTGGCAGCTGGGTAAACCCAGACAAGGTGATGTGATTCCCATGTTGTCACGTAATAGTTTTGAGATGGAGGTTAATAGCAGGGAATGGGCATATGGCAGGGATGTCACTGCCACAGGAGTGGTAGGAGATGGTGAGATATTTGCTGCTTGTTCTTTTGTGCTGCGCTGTCACGGCCTGTGAATATTTGTAGGCAAGAGGCTGCAGGGCTGTGCTCACCTTGGCAGGATGAGGTGAGGCTGCAAAGAGGTGCGGTTTGCCTGCACACTGCAGGGGGATGACAGGCTGCTTGCGCTTTTGGAGCAATTCTGCATCAGGCTCTGTTGGTTTAAAAGAGCTCTGAAATGAATATTTATAAACGGGACACGAAAAAGGAGTCTAAATTGCTTGTGTGATCTTGGGACATGTGAGAGATTATGATTATTTATGCGTTTCTATGTCTCGCTTTATCAGTTTATTGTGTTGCAATCCCAGAGTGTCAGAAGCTGCTCTTGAAGGAAGTTCTCTCTCAGTAAGATCCAAAGCCACCTGGCAAAGCGATGGTAGAGAATGTGGGGACAACAGAGCTGGAAATGGGGCAGAGCACGTGTCAGCAGCACGGCCACAGGATTAAGGCAGAGAGTAATGCAGGCGTTTGGCTCGGACTTGCTGGTGGGTCTCCCGAGCCCTAAAAACAAAAAGGCCCCGTGACTCTGTCATCCGGGAGTCCCCATTTGGGAGACACACCAGGAGACCCAACAATAATTCCAGCGGCACATGCGCGTTCTTGCTTCTCCCTCCTGGTCTCAAGCTGTGGCATCCAGAGCAAAGACAAGAGTTTCTGACCCATGTGATGGGTGTGTGGAGGATTAGGTGGAATCTGCTTAATGACAAAGCAGTGTGGGGAGCTGGATCGCTGTTTATGTTTGTTTGCCAAGAGGGTGCTTCCCAATAAATTAAAATCCCTCAGAGAACAGTTTGGATGTATGTGATTTAGCACCGTCTGGCTTGCACTAGTCTCTGAACAATCTCTGCCTTGGATTCTGGCCAGGATAACGATCGGAGAAAGGCTGGAGCTGGACAAGGAGTCCAGGGGTTATTGAATCACTCCTGCCAACTCCCAGCGATGTGCTAAACCAATTCCTTTCAGACGTTCCCCTGAGTTAGGTTTACCTACGATGGGTCTTTAGCCCGTGAATAGTTTCGTCCATGGTATTAGGAAGCCCTGCGGTCCAAGGGGAGCTCCGTGCAGAGCGTGGCTCTCCTTTCCTGGGCTCTGAACTGAGACAGGCTCTGTCCCTCGGCAGCGCAGAGAAGAGGGGTCTTGCTTTAGGCTGAGGTATCTCCACTGGAGGAGATCCCAATGGTAAAATGCCAGGCTAGGGTTTAACTCGTTTGCCGATTTGAAGGGGAGAGCACCACCTGCTGATACATCACCACGGCTTTTCTTTTGCTCTGGCCCGCTCCTCACTGTGTTCTGCATCTCTCTGTGAAGGAAGGGCACGCTGAATCCACACGTCAGGTGTGAAAATGCCCTCCCTGCACAGGCAGAGCCTTGATGGGCTGAAACGGCTCCTGACAGGCAGCGCTGCCAGGGAGGAGAGCATGCCCCTGGCTCAGCCTCAGGGTAAAGACGGGCCCTACACAGGGAATGGTTTTCCTCCAAAGGCCCTTTTGGACATCCAGCGTATCGGGTGGATCAGTGCCTGGCCCGTCTTCCAAAGCCTGTTGTTGGTGTCTGGTTCCTTGGCTCTGTCCGAGGGTCCTGCCCAGCAGGGAAGGGCTGAGTGATCAGTCTGTGCCCATCCGCTGCTTGCTCGAAGGCTGGTTGCAGAAATCGAGCTGGGTGATGAGGAAACATCTCTGATAGCTTGTGTGGGTGCAACCTGTGAGATAGACTCTTTAAGCAGAACATAAGGAGATTTTGGATGGGATGACAGCTTTTATTGTTGCTTGCTGTACCTTCACTAGAAGAAAAACAAACCTTGGCTTCAGAGGAGATTTGTCACAGAATTATCTGCCAGTTTCCCCCCCCCACTGAAGCCCAACAGACTAAAAGGCTGGTAATTGCTCTCTGTAGCCCAGCAACAAGGGCAATAGTTGCTGGAAGCAGTCTGTGCAGATAGCAGAACATGTTGTTCCACCCCATAAGAAGCATGTGCTCTGCTTGAAAACCTGCTGGCCTCTGGCCCTTGGAGAATAACAACTGGGCTAGCGGGTTCTTGCTGGAGGATTTTTTTGCCCGGTATGCACATGTCAGCGCAATTAGAAGCAAGAATTCCGGAGCGTGGGATGGACAACGGTGCTTAAGGGAGCACCATAAATAGGTTGAAGGGTTTTGTTTCATGGAGAATTAACACGAGTGGTTAGGTTGATTTGTGGTAATGAGCCGCTACTGCTCAGCCCTCCTGTGGGAAGAAGGGGAATTGCCTAAGATTGGCAAAGGGGCCAAACTTGGAGGGGTTTTTTTCTCCATGGCCTCGCCCAGAGCCTTCGCATTTGTACAACAAGGGTAATTGAGACTATCAAATGAGGTTCGCCCTTCCTAATGTCAGGGTTGGCTCTGCAGAGCTCAGGCAAGTCATTTCATAAACTGATCCATCTCTTTCCTTGTCCTGTTTCTGTAGACACTTGTATCCCGAGTCTGGCACCACAAGGCAGTAATAATGTAGATCCCAGCCTATGGGCCAAGGAAACTCCCAGAAAGCCTGAAGCGAGGTAGTTCCCGTGTTCAGGTTGCCTGAGACCTGAAAACAAGACAGAGTGGAGCTGTGATTGGGGTAGCAGGGGAGGAAACACGAACCGCATCAGCCCTTGGGTGGCTCCAGCGGGTACACTCCTCCCTGCCCGCAACCCAGCCCTGTGCTTGTGCGTGCCCCGCTGAAATGCACCCTGCTATTTATTTGCCCTCACGCTCTTCCCCTTGCCCCGCGCTGCCTCGGCTAATGAGGTTATTGTTTAGGCAGAGAGAGGCATCCGCTCGTGTTTGCGCCTGGCTGCAGGGTGGTTCCAAGCAGAGATCCTCCTGACAGCGCCAGATGGCGAGCCGCGAGCGTGGGGAAGAGGGGGGAAAGGAGCTGCAGCGGGAAAAAGCCTAGTGGGAGTGTGTCTGCCCCGGCCCTGCTGCTGCTTCGGAGTCTGGAAGGGGGAGATGGAGCACGTCAAGGAGTGGGCCTCGGGATGGCTGGGGTGGGCACTGTGTCAGGCTGCGCGTGTCTAGTTTAGGTTTTCTTGTGCCTCCAGTTCTGTGGTAATAAACCTTACATAAACCTAGCCGGAAGCACAGCATTAATATTTAAAAAATGACATTTAAGGTATTAAATATATGCTACGTTCCCCAGAATATCTATATGTGTGTGCGTGCGGTCACATGCTTGGGGCTTTGTTTTCCTTTTTATAGTGTATTGTTGCCTGCATATATTTTACTCGGGGTATTCTGTGCTATAATAAGAAGGGGGAGGGAGCGGGAAAATGCTGCTCTGTTTATATACACTGCTGTCAACAGCGATGCTGCATGTTTCAGATTTGCATCCTCAGTGAAGCACTCTGGATTCCAGGCAAACACCACCCTTCCCCCTTTATCCCGAGATCCTTCGGGAGGATTGCCTGAGCCTCTCCTCCCATATCCCTCTTGCCCTCTCCTGAAATTTGGCTCTGGTGAATGTGGCACACTCCGTACCCAGCATGCAACCAAGTTGATATGCGAAGGTTCAAAGGGACAACCTTGGAAAATGTCAGAGCGGTGTCTCTGCGCCGTTGTTCTGCTGCTCTGATCACAAAAGGGAGCTCTGAGCGAGTCAGGCTGGAATTTTCAGGCAGGGGGACAGGGGAAGGATGCAGCAGTGCCCCTCTCTCTGTATGTGTCTATGTCTCTCCTGAGCTTCTTTGAGACTTTTCCCAATGTCTGTCACCTTTGTGAGTCTTCGGAAACACTGATGCAGGGCTGAAATGGTACTGCTCACCCGTAGTTTTCATATATCTCAGGTCTAGCACATCTCCTTTCCCTCCTCCCTGAGTTTTTATGTGGTTAGGTTTTGTGGCAGCGGTGTTTTTCTGTCTCTTCTCCCTTGATTTCCACTCTCTCACCCAGCCCTGAAATAGTCAATGAATGTGTCCTTTCTTGTCTCTTGATACAGGCCTCGAGGGACAGTTCCTTCCTATCCATCTCCTGAATGCCATAAGAGCAGGTAGCTTGGGACATGCTGGAAAAGTGCTGGGTCTGAATCCGCCCTTTTGATATAAGTGGACATTATGCATTTTTAATAGACATAGAGTTCAGTGAAACCCTTAGTACTAGCTGAATTGGCACAAAATTCCCAGGCAAGTAGACTTTGGAGCTGATCTCTCCCTAGGTACCTTGCAGAAAATGAGACCAAGGACAAAAAAAAGGGCCATGTTCCCTTTGATTGCAAGAGCTGCCTTGTTTTGCAGAGGAGGTGGCTGAGAAGAAGCCAGCCCGGATGTGCGGTCTCTTTAGCTGTGCATGAAGGATTCTGGATTGGCAGTCCTTGTTCATCCTTCTTCATCCACAGAGTAGGTGCAGTTTGAGGGGAGAGGCTGTTAAGAAAGCGCCTTCCTTTGAGCATCACCCTCCGTGGAGGCATCATCTCCCTGGTTTGTCCAGTGCCGGCCCTGCCGGTCTCAGCAAAGCTCACTTCCACCCGAGGCAGAGGCCTGGGCCGCGCGTGGGGTTCTCCAGCTTGCTTCCCTTCAGGAGGGAAGAGTATGGGAGCTGCTCTCCGTGGCCCTGTGATGGTGCAGTTAGGATGTGTTGGTGTGTCTTGATGTTTGATAATTTGTGGGTGATGCTTTGACTTCCAAGCAACATAACAGACATCTCTGCTCCCAGGTACCCCTCAAGGTGCAAGTTAAAACCGGGGTCTGAACGCTGTAAGTTCAAAACAAAAAGCCCTGTGGAAACAGTGGGAATCACTGGTGAAGATCACTGAGACTGCTCCACAACGTGGACCTCGGCTCCCTGAGTACTGAAGCTTTTTACAGTAGCTGGAAGGTTGTGGGTTTAATTTGTCATTCTTTTTTTGGTAAAGCATAAGTAAATCTCCCTATACCTCCAGGTTACCATGGCACTGTAACCTTACCAGATCTGGAAGAGTGCGAGTAACAAGCTGTAGCTGTGGATCTGTGCCTGTCCACTGTGGAACGTGTAGCCAGGAAGAGATGGTGGTATGTGGAGGGAGTTGATCTGGTTGGAAGCAGGAGAGCAGGCGGCAGCGGCAGGTAACAGGTAACTTGCCCCCAACCTCAAGAGTGACTTTTGGCTCATGTTAAACTGTCCAGCTGCGAGCATGGCATTCGGAGACACACATACTGTGGTGTTCAGCCATCTCGGAGAAATCTGCTGCTGAGCATGAGTCAGCCCTGCCTGGGTTAACTATTAAAGGGCAGTATCAGGAGATGAGATCTTTACTCTGGTCCCCAGACCCTTCAAGCCCTGTGTCCTCCAGGGGGTCCCTGTGAAGGACGGGAGCATCCCTAGGGTCCTGCTTCATTGTTAGAGGTCACACAAGTGCCCTGTCTGCCCTCTGGCTTTGGTGTAATTGTCCCCAGATTAGGGGCAGCCCTAGTCCCACCCAGAGCCCCCTTCCCATGGGGGAAGCACGTTCCTGCTGCCCCGTGCCCAGTGCCAGGGTGGACGGGGGGGTACCTTGCTGTTTGGGTGGGGATGGCTGAGCGGGGCCGTGCAAAGACATGGTGTTAGATAGGAGTTGCACAAGATGTTACCCACTGCTGGCAAAGCCCAAGTGGACTCAGCCTGGGAGCCATCACTCCGGCATGGAGACATGCACGACGAGGAGTGGAGGGACCTTCCGCTGGAGAGTGCGTGCGGAAAGCGGAGCAGAGCTGAGCCTGCCTTCCCCAGAGGCTGGAGGGAACCTTGCTTCCCACCTAGCATAGGGTCAGTGCTTTCTCTCGGAGAGGTGCCGAGCCTCCTCACCGCAAGAGCCTTCCCTCACGCCCAGCCCTTCCTAGCCTCACACTTTCCGTTTGCCTGCTGGGCTGGGGGAGCATCTCCCCTAGCCTGTGGCTGTAAACTCGGTGGGTGATGCCGCGGAGTGAGGAGAGCAGGAACCAATTCCATAAGGGGCCATCTCAGAGCCTTCCCTGGCTTTTCCTCCCGTCGCAGGGAGAAGTGCCCCTGCCTAAGTGGAATAAATTGGTACAGACCATTAGCAGCGCAGGTCCTCCTCTGGCGGGGGGGGAAGGGGCTGTCGGCACTGCTCTGGATACAAAGCAGCCAGCCACGCTCAGGCTCCTTCCTCCCGCACCCCGCTGGCCTCCTCCTCCCTGTTTGCACGCTCCCTCCCTCTTTCACTCTCTTTCTTTCCCTTGACGCCACGCTGCAGAAAAGGAGACCTGGGGAACCGGAGGTCCACAGAGGCAGTGGAGGAGGAAGCATCTCTCCAATGCTGTTTCTTTGCGAGTGAAACGGCGAGGCAGAGAGGCGATGAAGGAGTGTCTTGCTTGCTGCCTGGATTAAGAAAGAATACATTTAAAAAAAAAAAAAAAATCCGGACTTAACAAACGAGGAAAAAAGGGAGGAGAGAAGGAGGAGGAGGAGGAGGAGGTTGCTGCGGGGAGCCCACTCTGGTGGGTGAAGAGCCGCTTTGAATCGTGCCTCTGTTCCCAGGGATTAAAGCATGAATGGGAGCAGCTTCCCAGCCACGATGGAGAGAGAAGGCGGCTCAGGCTGTGGGGATAAGGTAACTCTTGCCTCTTGCAGACATTGCATGGCTGAGCCGAGCAGGACAGAGATCCTTTATGCACAGGGCTGGGTGTGTGGATGTGTGGATGCAGCGGGCAGGGAGTGGGAGGAAGCAGCAAAGACTCAAAGCGATTTTGCTACCCCTCCCAGTGTCTGTAAAAAATGCAGAATGAGTCCCGGGGGCTGCAGTGCCGGAGATCACTTTGCCCCCCCTTTTTCAGGCTGGGTCCCTGAGGACACCCAAGCTGCTTTGCCTGGTGAAAGCTGCCTGGGTGATGGGGAAATACACCCGTGTCTCGCCTCCAGGAGCACTGTGCTCTCAGTCTTTGCCCTCCCAGACCTGCACTTGCTCGGGGGCTGTCCCCGTGGTCAGGCGTGTGGCTTTGGGGAACCCGAGTGGGGACGGCAATGGCCCCGCGCCCCCCCAGCCCGCCGGTGCATCTGTGCAGAAAGACGGGAGGGAGGTGAGAGACAACCAAGAGAGTTGCTTTTCTCTTCCCTTGGTCATCCTCTGCCTTTTCTTTGCAACAGAAAGGGATGGGATTTAGGAGGAGGGGGAAACTGAAATCCCTTTCATTCATGCCAGCAGTGGTGAGAGCCAACTTTGAGGCTGCTTAGAGGGAAAAGCTTTCTGAGTGCTGTCCTTTGGAGGAATTGGAGATGGCTGAGCGATGCTTTGCCATCTGAGGAGTGATCTCTGTGTTGTGTTATGTTGTGGGAGTGGGTGGGGATGAAAAAGGATGATTACAGGGGAGAAAGTCCACGGTGAGCAGTGAAGCTGTCTGCAAATGATGCTTTCCTTTTCTCTGCTGGGCCTCTCTCTGACTCAATTCTTGGGTCTCTGACCCTGAAAGTCCTAATTTCTCTGTCAGACCAGAAAGTGCAACTTCAAATAGTATTGGGAGGTGGCTTAGCCCAGATGTTTGGAAGAGCACAGAGGAGAACCTGGTGTATACAGCAGTGGAGCCCATATCCAGTTAATCCCAGCACGTAGAGGTCTTGGCTGGGCGGCCCTCGCTATGTTTGTCAGGATCTTGCTGCTGCAATATCCATTTTTTCTGTGCTGTCCATCGGATACCCACTCCTCCCCTTGCCTTCAGGGCCTTCTTTGTGGGTCCTGGCATGGGGTTAGGAAGCATTCGCTTTAGTGACTTAGATAACGATGTGTCACCGAAGTCCCCGCTTACGTGCACACAGTGCAGAAAGTCCTGAGCCCCAGTGTGCCAGGAACTGATGCGAGAGCTTGTACACACATCTAGGGAGCGTGTGGTCCAGTGTTAGGGACTGGAAGAGGCTGTGCAGTCTGTTGCACAGGTCTGTACATACTTGTGTAAGTAGTTGTTGTCCCTGAGTGAGGTGTCACCAACTTGTGGAAATGAGTGAGGTTGGGTGTGTTTGTCCGTGCACGTCAATATGGAAGAAGGGCTGTGTAAATGTACAGTGGAGCTTCAAGTCATTCTTTTGTTTCATGAGTAATCCTTGCTTATATGAGGAAATTCTCCGAACTCACCAAGATGCATCTTGCTTGCCTTGTTCATGTAATTAGCACTACTCTATACATAGACCTCCAGTGCGAATGAATTAACCAAGATTTGACTAAAAGCTGACACTGGTTGGGATTGCTTGACTTACCTGTCAGAGTTGGGTTCAAAAAGGTGTGGGAAAATGGAGGCGCTCAGAAGAGGGTAAAATATTTTCTTTTGGTACGTAGCACACTCTGTTTTCTGTGTCAGCTTCAAAGCATTGAGGAATATGGAAGATGTTCTGGTGAAAGAATTGAATAATTAGACAGTGAAGCAGAAGGCTGTTTCTCCCAGGAAGATTAATTCTGTGATAGGGGCCAGGAGCTTTGGAAATGGCCAAAGCCAGCAGGACAGTGGATGCTACTAGAACGGGAAGGTAGCTGACCAATAATTTTATTTTCCTGGTTGAATACGTATGGGGGTATGAAAGACAGAGGAAGAAAAATGAAATCAGTGATATTGACTCCGAGTACTTTCCCATTTCATGCACCCCCCGTAGGCATTCCTAGCGAAGCGCTCTCAGCTTCTCCGGCGGAGCACTGAGAACTCGGAGTCGTTAGCAACGCAGCAACAGCTTTAGTGAGACCTGGCTCCCTCCAAGCCGGGCTGACCCAGGGACCCGACTCTCATGTCGTTTTGATTCTCTAAGACAGCAAAGCAAGAGCGCATCCGTAAAGCTCTCCCTCCACATGCATGTGTCGGCAAGGAGGTGGGGAGAGCTTTCCCACCTGTTAGTTGGCATCCCAAAGTTTCCCGACCCATCAAGGTAGCTCAGTGGAGTGTGAATGCAAAGGGGGGGCGGCGCCCCAAACCTAGGAAGGGACTGTCACTTGTACGCATCACAGGCCTGACGCGGTGCGGCTGGGGTCAGGGCAGCGTCTCGCAGAGCTCCAGCCAACTGCAGCCGTGCCTGGATTTGCCATTTTTTCCTCCCTTGACCTGCAGTGTTATTCTGTGTCTTTCTGGTTTTTTGCTCTGCAGTTGTGCACTTTCTGAGGCAAGAACAGCAGCGAGTGCCTCCAGGACGCGGGGCCTTGTCGGTTTTTAGCACGCTCACCAATGCTGCATCTTTCTGGCAAACAGTTGCTGTAGCTGGGACCCCTGGCCTAAGCTGACCAAGAAATCTTCCAGTGACAAAGTGCGAGCACTTGTGCAAAGCTGGCTGCTCAGTGTCAAAATAATGCTTTCTTAAAGGAAAACAGTGCGTCTGCACTCTTCGTCTTTTCCAGCACCCTCATGTTGCAACAGCAGAAGCCTTGGGAAATGAAAATAACTGTCTTTTAAGAGACACTAGGGCAAATGTTGCAATTTGGGTGTTTTTGTTTCTTGGACAGTTGCCTTTTGCAGTGCTTTAGCGCTCTCTCTTGCTCTCGTTCTATTTCTACTAGCTCCAAAAAAAAAGTCATGCAAAAGCAGTTTTTTCTTCTTCAAACAAAACCCAGAGGGCAGGTATGAATCCACAGGCAGACAGGGTATGGTCCTTCCTTGCACCACTGTGCATTTTGCCTTGTAGGGATGAGCAGTGTCAGAGGCTGCCTGGCTTCCAAGGGCTGCACCTCTGACTTCTGGGAACGCATCAGGCCTTGCTCAGCCTCTTCCTCTGTGGGTGATGCCCTCTGTGGCTTTCTCACCCTTTGCTTTTTTTTCTGTAGCCCTCCATTGCATGCAGTAGCCTTGAAAAGTTAGGGGGGCTGTAGCTGTAAGTCTTGTTTGGGGGTATGGCTGGAGGTGCCTTTGGTGTGGCTTCAAGCCACCCGAAGCCAAAGCATCTTCTGGAAGCGATGTCATCGGAATAGCCTTCTGCAGTGTCTTTTTCATGGGTCCTTGTCCTCTGTAATATGTTGTCATTTATGTTTTGCTTGTGGAGATCCTGAACTGGTTATCTACCGGTGTTCTCCTCTGATGGCAAGAGAAGTGATCTTTGCCAAGCACAAGGTCTGCAGAGTGAGAATAGATTCTCCCTTTTTCTCCTGCGAGCCCTAACTATTGGTGTTTGGGTTGGCAAGTTGACATCAGGGCTGGATTCACCTTCAGAAGCTAATGAGGGCTTTGCTAAGTGGAGATCCCAGGGTGTGGCCCATCATCAATCTTCATATCCCGATCTAGACACATGGACCACCCCCAGGTGCTCCAAGTAATACAGCCTATTAGTCACTATTGAATAGATCCTCCTACATTTTTTTAATGGGAACCCCACGCCTCCAGGGAACTGGGGCACTGAGAGATTGAGGAAATAACTGAGAACAATTCACTGTGCTGGGGAGCAGATCCCAGTCTCTTGCAGTGATAATGACTTTGTCCCACAAATTCAGCCAGTTTAGTCCTCCTCCTGTTCTTGACCCTCTCCGTCTGTGGACCCCTTAGCTGTGCCAGGTGGCCCTTTCCGAAGCATGTTGTTCACAGGCTCATAAAATGACTCCTGCACAGCGAGATACCTCATGGGCTGTCCTGGAGCACGCTTGCACAGCTCTGCACACCTACGTTTTCCATCCTGGCCCGTGTGTAGAAGTGTGTTCTTCCCCTTGTGCAGCCGTGTGCAGGCGCACACGTACTCTGTGTTTCTGTCTGAGAAATGCCCTGTAAAGCCCAAGTACCACAGAGCCTTTAAGCACTTTTCCAACTGCAACAGTATCTCAGAGATCCTTCCAGCTATCCTGTCCATATAAGCTATGGGGAACACGGTGTGACATGCTTGGCACTGACAGCAGAATAAATAGGAAATGCTCAAGATTCCCCTCCTGCCTGCATCTGAGTTGTTTTCCTAAAGACAGGACAAGGGCTAAGCTTCTGTACAAGGTTTCCTGCGCTTCTTGGGCTGTTCTTTAAGAGCAGGTGATGTATTAGCTCTCAAAGGGTGTGTTAATGCACTGGACACTGCTGGCCTGGCTCCAGCCTGTACACTGCCCTGGAATGTTATTTATTGTTAGTTCCTCAGATGTGGTTTGATACTCTAGAGTCCTTGGTGCTGTGAACATCTTGGCCCTGCACTGGAGCACAGCACGTAAGTAAACAGGATGGATGGAGAAAATACTGCATATTTGGGTTTGATGGAAGCATAGCCAGATGCTGACAAGGGAAAGGTGATGGGCCTGTGATCACATAGGGCGTCCCCTGGCAAAGAAGAGAGAACCCAGTGAAGAAATTCTGCCAGTTAGAATGGGACAGTCTTCAGAAAGGCATTAACCCATCTCTGAAACCTCTGGGGAGGGGATTTACATCTTCACATCATGACTGAGAATTCTCTCTGTTCAGCTCGGGGCTTTTGCAAAGACACATGTGCACTGCAGAGCCCACGGAAGGGATGTCCACTGATCCCCAGGTTCCTCCCACAGTGGCTGCTGGAGACTGGTAATCCTCTCTGAAACAGCAGCAGCTGGTGCCCTGCTAATGCAATGTGGAAAGTAGAGTTTAGACTCTCTCCTTCCATTCCTGCCTTGCGCATTCTAGACTGGTGGGCTGGGTTGTCAGAAAAATTTGCTCTTCTGCACTGCTGCCATCTGGAAACAGTGTCACAGCCCAGTGGGTAGGGAATCGAAAGCTGTAGCTCAGAGAACGAAGTCTGCTTACCCCCCAGAAGGGTGGGGAACCATTTGCTTAAGTGTACTGAAGATGCGATGTTGGCTCGTGTAGTAAAGAGAAAGGAGCACTTCTGGGGTGCAGTTCATCTCATCTGAAGACACTCCTCTGAAACAGGCCAAAGGAATTCTCCCCGTTGATTGCACAAAGAATCTAGACAGTGAGCTCTGCTGTGGGGATCCACACCAACAGCACCACAAGACCAGTGCAGCTCTCGGTGGCCCTTTTATGAGCGGGAATTCATCTGGAGCCCGATATCCACATCGGCAGCTGCGGTGCGAGGATCCCCTCCCGGCCGGCTGCGAGGTCTCGCTCCTCCAGCCTCATGACCATTGTGTTCTGTGGGTGCCAGAGCCCCAGTTTCTCCAGTGCCACAGCTCGCTGTGGTTATGGGGCTCAAAGCTCCTGGAGAATGAGACACGTTTTGCTTTCTGACAGGAGAAGGCATCGTGGGGTTTATCTCAGCTGCCTTGCTGGATATCACTCTTAAATACCCCAGCACAGTTTCTTCCTCAGATTTGGCACCTGAAAGACAAAAGAAGGCTAATCCAGAAGAAATACCTTGACTCTGCCTCACCTTCCATTCAGCTGGAAAGAGACCAAGAGCAAAAGGATGGATGCCGAGGCTCTGCTCTGGATTTCATGAATGGATGAATGTAGAGATGCAAGAGGGGATTTTGAGGGGATTTGGAAGCCTGCTCCAGGCTTTGTCTGGCACGGAAGGCATTTATAATACTTCCAGCATTATCATAACATAATGCCAGTGTGATTCAGGGCCCACTCCAGCTCTCAGTGAATAAAAAGCATAACTCCCATCGCCATGGGTAGCAGAGGGATCCCACTTTTGGTAAGTTGTAGTTTTGCATAGCCCATACTCTTCTCTTGTCCTGGTGGCACTAAGCGAGGGCTGAGAGTCTTTGCGCGCTGCTGTGGACGAGTGGGTCTGGTTGCGTACGTGTGTGGGTGCTGAGCAAGCTGCACGAGTAACGCTGCCTCGGGGCAGCACACCGTGGCCTCCTGCAGAGACACGCAGCGTGACAGTGGAGTGGGTGCCTGGGCTTCCTCCCCCTGGCCGGCTCTATAAATACCAGGTACTAAGAAGCGTTCTGGCTGCACTCCTTAGATATCATCCTTTTTGTTTTTTCCATCTGTTTAGCAGCTTCTGAAGCTAAAGAAGAAATGTGTTCCAACGCATTTCTCTTGACACAGGTGGCCCTGTGGGGGCCAGGACTGCGCTTGCCAGCGGCTGCATGGGCAAGTCCTTGGGGGAGAGCAGCTTCTCGGGGAGCGGGCAAAACCCACACGCGCTGGGGAGTGCCATTGCTCTGGCCACACAGGACCTGACTAGATGATCTTCGGTGGCTTTTCCATCCAAATCCCATAGTCTGTGACATGGGGAGTTAAGCTGGAGCTGTGCTGAGACACCGATGCCCCTGCAGTGCTTCTGGCAAGTGCATCCAAGTGAGCTTTTTCCAGCTTCGGCTCGTGTCTTCCCATCCAACCACAAAAGCATAGTGCCAGCCTTGTTCTGAGGCTGTGGTAGGAGTTAGTACTGTGGGAACCGCTGTCCCAGGGCCTTCAGCCCATCCCTGCTCAGGAGAAGCACATCAGAGTGCTGTACCATTTTGGGACACTCCAGTGCAGGATTTGGGGCCTTTTTTACATGTGCTCTGCTCATTTTTTAGAATGGCTGTGGATGTTCAGAGTGCAACAAGAGGTGCACTGAGCCTGCGTGTTTCCTCCTGCCTCCTTCTCTCTGTGCCTGCCCAGTCAGCCTTGCCGGTCATCAGCAAAGCAGCAGCACTTCTGGAAGGTTTTTTATGTGTGTAGACACTGACAGAAATCATTCATACTGTTTCCTTGGGCGTAGGAGCCATCCTCCAACCCAGGGCAGCTATTACACTGTCCTGAGGAGTCCCGCGCTGCTACATTCACATTCGGATTTGATGAAAGGAAGCATAGCTTTGCTATTTTCTGTGAGCCCCTGCGTGCCTGCTGTAGCGAGATGCCTCCCTGGTATGTGAAGAACTCTGCAGGGGCCTCTGGCAAGGTGTGTGTCCTTCTGTGGGCACCACATCACTTCCCATGTCCTCCTTGCCCTGCCATCCCTCTGTCCCTTGGGGAACTGTGACTGCAAGCCCAAGGGAAAGGCTGGAGTTTGTGGAGTGTGCAGGAGGTAAGCGATATTGTGCCGAAGCCATTAACGAGGTACATTAACTAGACAAGGAGGGAGAGGCCCGACAGGGTTGTTAACTCCTGCCCCTCACCGTAACAAAGCTGTAAAACCCTCCGGAAGGATCAAGGCAGGAGCAGCACTGCGCTCCTCTCAGTTGAGTCTAGGCTGAGGGAAGAGCAGCTCTGCAGGAGGAATTTTGTTAGACTGGGTGTGGTACCTGGAACCTATTTTGGCTCATGAATAAGTTGCTATTTCTTCTGAATAATAGATGCACATGATGGTTGCTGAGAGGCAGATCTGTGAGTGGGCTGGGTCTCTGGAGGAGGGAGTGAGCCACCGGGAGTGAGCTGCAGTCCTGTTCTGAACTGGGAGCTTGCTGGGTGTTGGAAGCCTGGCAGGACTGTGCAGGGGTGACATTTGGATGGTAAACCTGCATGGCTGAGGCGGAACGGGTGCCTGTTTGGTCCTTTCCTGTCTCTGTGGTCAGTGTATACCACTGCCCAGCTCAGGCTCCGGGGCTGAGGAAGATAAATACTTGTAACAATATCATTTCTCTGCCTTCGTGAGTGGCTTGATGTGACTGTGTGAATGGGAGGAGAATGGTGCTGTGATTAAATCCTAGCACACTTGATGGTGGGGGTCAGCAACCCATGACGTGTGTCTGCCAGGGCAAGCAGGCGGGTTTGGGACAGCACCAAGCGAGGCTGGACCCTGAGAGCTGTGGCTTTTTTGGGGGAGGCAGCGGCTGTGCTCAGATGAGCAGGATGCTTTAAGATGCTGCCTCACGCAGTGGTTACTGAGAGGCAGCCTCTTTGCTTCCTTGAGAGACAGCTTTCACCTGACTTTCTAGTGGCACGTTTTGCTTCTAATTTGGGAGAGAGAAGTATAATCTGGCACAAGCCTGCCACCCTTGAAAGGCTGCCAGCCAGTTTATGGCACTCTGTCTGCATGCTCCCTACAGCCTTGGTGAGATAGAGGAATATTCCATCCTTCCCATCCTCAGCTCTTGCAGTAGCTGCAGGGATGCAGCGCCCCAGGAGAGGCAGACTTTGGCTGTGTGATGTGGGGATGTATGGACATCCAAAGGTTTATTCAGGTGGGCTGTGATCCACTTGGATGAACGGCAGCTGGTTATGGAGATTAGAGCTACAGAAGTCACTACTAATGAATAATTCTTCCAGTGTCTTTCTTATAATAGTGGCACATCCACAAGGCGTGACTCTTAACATACTCATTTTCAGAGAGCATGCAGCTCCTGGAATGACCTTCTGCGAGGGTTTGGAAGCATTTCTTTCTGTTTGTCAGTTAGATGAGCATCACTTCTGTCATGATTTTTACCAGCAGAAAGTTGGAAGTGCTAAAATTGGGAGCAGTGAAAATTATGGGGTGGAATCTGAGTGGTAAGGGTGGGGGCCAGGACAACTCTACCTGCGTGGGAAGCCGTCGGCGTGCACATGAGATGCCTGAGCAGGGAGATTCAGGTGTGGCACGAGACTGTTAAAAAGAGACTGTGAAGTGATGTGATGGAGAGTTCAACCTGTTCTTGGGTGGCTCAGTTTGAAGTCACATCTACCATAGACAGAGTTATTAGTTACTCTGAGTTATTAGTTGCTTTAGCTCTGAAATTCTCCAAGTGCAAGCAGCCAGTGTTCAGCCAAGAGCATTGAGAAGGGGGCCTGGCAGGCATAACTGTGAATAAAAATACTCTTCAGATGAATCCCTTGGCAGCAAGGTGGAGCTGACTGGATCCTGGAGGTGTAGATACTGTCTCTGCCTCAAGCCTGGCAGACTAGCCTCAGGAAGAAGCAAAAATGGCAATAAAAGGTGCCTTCCTATAAATAAAGCCCAAAGGATGGCAGGAGGGGGAGCCGCCAATTTCTGCCCTTTGTAGAGGAACAACTGTCCGTGGCATTGTGAGGATACTGGGATTATTGTCACCGTAATCATGTGAAGAGGTGCTGGGGTCAGGAGGACGGTGCACGCTGTAAACCTATTGCTGTGAGGACTGTGGGGGTTTTGCACTAGCAGGACACGTGTGTGGAGGGGTGCTTTGACCTGTGGAGCAGGGGGACCTGAGCTCTCCCTGTACCCTGGCTTTGGGGACATTTGACAGCTGTGAAGCCCCTGATGGGAAAGGATTTGTTACAATCCTCTGAAGCTGTCACCCCACACATACACCTCCTTTCTTCCTCCAATTTATCTTTTAATAATGCTGCCAACATTATTTCTCATCGCTGTCTCGTGCGCTCTGTCCTCTGCCTAGCAGTCCTTTTCTTCTCACCCAGGCATCTCGTACCATAATGCTCTAATGGGAAGAGACTCTGGCTGCTGAAGTTAATAACTTAGCCGACAGCCTGAGTCATTCTCATTAAGAGAGAAAATTGCGAACTATGCAGCAATCCAGGGCTGAGACCCTGGGCTGTGGGGCTGAAAAGGGGTTGGGGAGTAGGTGAGCGTTCGCATTCAGGTTGGGATCAGCACAGGCAGCTCCTCTTGCTGCTAACGCTATGGTGCACTTTTCGGTTTGTACATCTTGGGCTGCTTCCCAAAGCAGCGTTGCATTGAGTAGATGTGGGAAAATGGAGGATCAGGGAGTCCAGGGAAACCTGTTCAAAAGGGAGCCTGCGGAGGAGGCAGAATGAAATGAGGTCTTCACTCTGCACTGAGAAAACCAACACATTCAGAGAGACTGAAAGAGGAAATTCTTGTCTTTTTTGTCAACATGACAGCGACTCAGAGGAGCAAGTGTGCTGAGATGTTCCCACAGACATGCTGCACCCCCCATTTCTGTAGCTGGCGCCCTGTATTTGTCAGGAAGCCCCAGTCCCTCGAACTGCAGAAAGGCTTTAGAGCCACACGCAACACTGAGCCCTTCTGGGTCCGGGCAGCACGGATCTCTCCCTCTCAACCATCCGTATTCCTCTGGCTCATTATCAACTGAGTCAAAGAGTTTAGTAACTCTTGTTTTTAAAGATTAGTCATCTGCAGGAATGACATTTGAAAGACTGACAGTTCCAGTCAAATGACAAGGGCTGCACTTGTGCTTGACGATACTTGTTTAATTAAAAAAAGGTAAAGTCAACCTGACTAATTAAGCCTTGTACCTTGAGATACAGCCTAAGAAAGTACAGATGTGGTCCTAGTCACGTGAGGAAGCTCCCAGGCTGCCATTGCATGGGTTGGCCAGGCCTGAAGGGAGTCTGATGGGTCTGTGCTGTGGCTCTGCTTGATAGTCCCCTGACCCTGTTCCCCCCCTGGGCAAGGGGTGGCCTGCCTCTCTGTCCCTGCCATGCAAGGTTGGTGACAGTCGTAATAATAACGATGTAATTTGCCTGGTTGATTTGAGAGGCACCGTAATTACTGCATGATTACAATATTCTTAGAGCAGCCATTGCAAAACCCTCCAGTTTTCTCAGAGCTCCCCACGGGCTTGTCTCGCTCCTCACCTTGCAAGTAAAACCCTGCAAGGGAATCTGTTGGCCCATCAGCCCTGTCAGGTTACGTGTGCGTGTTTCCAGCCACGTGCAGCTTAGAGTTCCCTGGTGCTGAGACACTCAGAGGACCACAGGGACTATTTCCCTTTGTCCCCACTAGTTTGGTGGCAGGATGGTGCTTGGCTGAGCAGGTCAAGCTTTTGCAAGTGATGAAGGTGCTCTTGGGAATGGCAGGGGCTGGTGAGCGCTACTGGGGAGCTGGGCAGCAGGGAGAGGTACTCAGAGGGGATGGTCTTTCCTCTTCACTGCTATTTGGAGTTGGGCTGTGGAACTGTTGTCTTAATTCTGTCTCCAGCTTTTGTTTGGCTTCTCCATTTTTCATTCATATGGAGAAGATCTGGGCTGGGTTTGGCCCTTGGGCGATTCTAAAATTAGGAGACATGACCTTCCCCAGGCATGCACACAAGGCTGTCAGATTGGTGTGAGCTGGGCTTTGCCAGCACCTCGGGCATCAGTGCTTGTGCCATGTCTGTATTTAGCCGGCGAGCTCCTTGAGCCTTGTGATTCCTGTCCAAAAGTAGGCAGATATTTTCATCTCACCTCTAGGGCAAGCTGAGATGCACGTGAGTCAAAGTAACTTAAGCCATGGGGAAGCCAGAGTCAGAACCAGGCCTAGACTGGAAGCTTGACAAACTGGTAGATTTAGCCTTCACCTTTCCCAGTAAGAGCCAAATCCCACCGCCTTGGGCAATGGTGGAATAGCTCTGGCTTTATTGGATTGGCAGATGGGGGGTTTATGCTAGGAGAGGAAAAAAAATTGTTTCCTTCCAAATGCCTCTGAAATGGAAGATGGGCCGTGTTATTCTGACATGTCAAAGGTTCCCAGGTAGACAAAAGCCTCCATGTTCACTGTGGAGAAAGGAGGCGAGGGAAGAAGGATGAGGGATCACGGGAAGCCCTGTGCGCTTCCTTTCAGTGGGCACAGTAGGGTTAGGACCAGAAATTGAAGGGAGATAATTTTACAATGACCTTCCTGTTTCCAAGGAGAAGATTGTGTAGGTTTGTGGCTATACTAATGGACTGCAGAACTGCAAGCAGCGATTGATTGTGTTGCAAGCTGCTGAATTATAGTTGGGTGTTTGCTTTATCATCCCAAATCCCTCTGCCTTCCCTTTCCACGCTGTAGCATGAAAGAATCGATGTTAATCCCTCAGTCCCGTTAGTGACTTTTGCAGAAGTCACAGGCTGTTGGACTCTCTATGCCCTGTTTGACCACCCAGCTCCGAGCAGGGCTCAGGATTTGAGCCTCATCTCTTTAAAGAAGCCATCTAACAGAAAAGGGAGCTGGGGGGTTTCTCTGTAGGTTGGTGTAATGGTTTTGGCTGTGATGTTTTTAGTCAACTGCTAACCAGGGAGCTGCGGGATCTCTGAGTGCCACACTTGCACCTTTGCTAGGTCTGTCCCCCAAGACCATAGGAGACAAAACCTGTGGGAAATACTTCCCGTGACTCAGTGAATGGCCCTGCCCCCCTAAGCACTGCTCCTACGGTATAAATATATTTCTGCAATGTTGGGGTATGCTGTGATGCTGGAGGGTTTGTTGCTGAGGCAGCAGCTAACAAGGACTCTTGAACGGGCTGCTGGAGTAGGGTGCAGCAGCTAACCTGGGAGCCCTGGCCCTGCTGCAGGCTTGTCTGCAGTAAAAAGGTAGTTTGCAATAAGGCAGAAATTTATACATGAACATACAGCCCAGCAGCTCTTCGGCTCCCATTACCTGCCTGGCTGCTCCTAGTGCCTCGGAAATACAAAGCAACTCATTCCAGGCTTCCGCAGCTGCCTCGTGAGCAGCACGTGTTGGAAGTGGCGTTGTGGGAAGGAGTGTGGCGGAGCTGCCAGGTGTGAAGTCACGGCGTGCCAGGAGCACTGCTCTGCCCCAGGACCGTTGTGCTTCCCCGGCAGTGGATGCTCTTTGCTCCTGTCCCGAGCACCTCTCAGCCTGGACACGTGCGCTCTCGCAAGCAGCTCTGGCAGCAGCTCCTGCAAAGCAGCTTTTACTTCAGTGGCATCTTCAGGGACTTGTGCTTACAGCAGCTGGTGTTTGCAAAAGTAATGGAGAATTTGGATGCCTGCATATTTTTTTCCCCAGCCTTCAAAAAAACCCCACCTTTAAGATACTTGATGTTTGCTATTATAAAAAAAAAATTATGCCTTTGGAAACTAAATCCCTTTTTAAGGTATTTAGGGTGCACAGTGTTAGCTTGCTGCAGTGGGAGGGGGCTAGCTTGCTCACTAGCTCTGCTAGGCTTCTTTTTTTCCCATTTTTTTTATGCATTAGAGTCAGGTTATTAATAACTCTTTTTAAATAGAGCAGGATTTATTTTTTTTTTCAGGGGTAGGGAAGAACTCCATAATTAAAAGTCACTGCTGATGGCTATGAAGCCAGCTCTGAGGTAGGAGCTGGCGCTGAGCGACGTGTGCCACGTGCTACGTGCCCTGACCCGCGGCTGAGCGGGGCGGTGGGCTCTGCGGCGCTCCCCCGGCCTCGTCTCCCCACCGAGTCAAGAGGTAACAGCGTGTGGGAGGTGAGCAGTCTCATCTCCGGGTCTGGAATTGGGAACATACTGCAGAGCCGGCTGGGAGATGAAATTAGGGCTTGCAGCTCGCTGGGCACAGCTCTTCGTGATGGATGGTCGTATTTGTGAGCTTTCCCAGGTGCCAGTGGAATGGGAGGCAGCCCCCAGTGGATCCCACCAGCTTGGGGTTCTAGATGCACCCACAGAATCCTACACTCTTAATTCAGACGGTGTATGAAAGCCTGGCGCTTCTCTCAACCGTTAAGTAAAGCTGTGAAGTGCGTGGTGGTGAGGTAATCCTCACTGCAGCGTCGCAGGCTTTCTTCTGACAGCCATGTCCGTTCTTTCATCACCCAGCTGCGTTACGCATGTTTGACTTGTTAGGCTTCCTTGGGCAGAGGGAGAAAGGCAAGTCCACAGGGAGCCTGGTGTTATCTTGACACGTTTGGCTCAATGATTGAGTTTTGCAGATCCTGTAACAGTGCCCTTCGCTGGCCTGCTGGTTGGAAAAGTGAGGCTGGGTCCTTGCGGCCTGCCGCCTCTCTTAGATGGGGTATCACGCGTGTCTTCAAACCCTTTGGACAAAGCATATGCAAAGCCTATTATGGAGCTGTGGGATTCAGTCCAATCATGTTGAAATTGGGTCATCCTTTGTTAATGTCACTTTTTAAAAAATCTATGAAAGTCAGCAGTGCACAAAATACTCAGTGCAATGCAGGCCACAGAGGTGGAAATAGAGGGTCTGGAAATCTCTCTGCTTCTGATAATGTTGACGTGGTCTTAGCTGAGCAA
Organism: Athene cunicularia; assembly: GCF_003259725.1. Taxonomy (NCBI): domain Eukaryota; kingdom Metazoa; phylum Chordata; class Aves; order Strigiformes; family Strigidae; genus Athene; species Athene cunicularia. The sequence continues at coordinate 3,350,201 of NW_020799132.1, read as the reverse complement.
AGGGGATAACTCAAGGTATCGTTGTGTCACCCGTTCGAGAAGACTTGGTGGAGAAGCCCTTAAATGAGCTCGTTGTCAGGGCAGTCTTTTCCCAGCACTCATTCAGCATTCACCCGCAAACAACCTTAAAGAAAGTCAAACAACTTTTCATGGGTGTCATCAGCATTTCCCCTAAGAAAACAACTCCCAGTTGTCTTTCTATTTTGGAAGTGGGCTGTAATTCAAACAGCTTTTCATCTTGATAGAGATGCTTTTTAAAAACCATGTGTGAAGTGAAGTGCAGCCGTTTATCAAGAAGTATTGGGTGCTGTAAATGCTTTCTCATCCAAGACTTGAGTCAACCCACAGCTTTCCTCACTTGAGAGAGAGTCTGGACCAAGCCTTGCCAATCCTGACTGACAGACCAGCATGTCCTCTGGAAGCAGCAAGGGCAGCACTGCCTCTATGCCTCTAGGATTTCCTGGGTGGCCGGGCCAAGGCTGATGAGACTCTCCCGGGCACCGAGGATCCACATCAGCCTCACCACTTTCTGTTGCCAAGTGCATGCGTGACACGTTTCTTGCTTCTGTGTTGCTTATTACAAGAAGATTGCAAAGCCCAGGTTCAACCCTCTTCAAAAGCCCCGAAATAAAAGGCTACCTGCCCCTTCCAAGGCTTCCCCCTCTGAGTCTGTGGAGCAACAAGGAAGGAAGTGCAGTGACTGGAGCAAAGGATCTTCGAGAAATCCCGGACAGCACTTGGGCACTGTGGTGATGGTTGCAGTGTAAGAACCTGTACAAGACAACAAACACATTTAGGACAACGCATTAAATCTTTTAAATATTTCACAGAAGATCTGCCTTGCTGTGGGAAGCAGTGAAATCTTGGGAGTAGGCTGTATAGCCAGCGTAAGGGCAGTGCCATCACTTCTCCTGTCCTGTTTCTAGCTCTGGCCGCCTCTACCAGCATCTGCAGAGGTGGAGCAGCATGGGGGGAAGATTTATCTGGAGAAGAGAAAGTTTCTGATGCTTGTTAAAATTTGGCTGAAGCTCTAAATCTCAAGGGTTTATATGTTTTCCAAACTGGTGGGTGGTTCATTCTAATTCTGGATATGCAGTTTATTCGCATACACAACTAATCCTTTTTTGAATCCTGTTAAGTTCTTGTTCTTTTTAGTATCCTGTGGCAATAAGTTACAGAAGCTAATTGTGCTTGTGTTGAGCTCCCTTGATCCACTTTGCTCATGCTTGCTTTAAATGTTAAGTGTTGTTCTGAGAAGCTTGGTTAATATTATTTTTTTTCTGTGAGATAATCTGTGTTCTTCATCCCATTTGTTGCAACAGGGCTCAGGGACTCGCAACTGGAAGGGGAGAGTAGATCAGGTTTTGCCTCAACCGTTGCAAGGTTGGGGAAATTCTGCAATCTTTGTGCCTTAATTTCTCCGACTGCTTGGAAAACACAAGGAGTGGCCCCTGTGCACGCACCCAAGGCAAGTGTAGTGTCAGAACTAGGGTTTGGAGGTGAAGCTGGGCAAAAATATTGAGTGGAAAACCAGCCTCTAAACCCACACTTCCTTTCCAGGCTTTTCCAATATTTCTGAATTTTCTAAATTTTTTTGTGTTTAAAAAAGAAATAAATTAAAAAGAACACCACATTATTACTCTATTTTTGGCCAGAGGAATTATTTTAATTTTTTATAAAAAAGGAAACAAATGCTGGATGAAGAGATGATGCAAACCCTCATCTTCCATCACAGACCCAGTCTACATTGGCTCAACATTTTTGATTCCTGCGGATGAATGCGATTCTCCTCTCGCCAGCAGATTGGTATCGGTGATCAGAAACATTTCTGGCTCATTCTCATTTCCTTTCTTGACTCGCAGTTTCAGCTTCGTGTTGTACAGACCGGCTCTGGCTCAAGGATGGGGCATTGCCCCATGCCGTGCCCTGCAGCCTTTTGGCAGGGCTGGGCTGCACAGCCTCCATCCTTTTCTCCCCTGAGTCAGGAGAGTCGGAGGTTGAAGTTAGCACCCCTGATTAAATCCTTGAAGAACAAGCAATTTTGCGTGCTCATTATTCAGTTCTGGCTATGTTCTGCTTAATAACTAAACAGTAATTAGCTCCACAGTTTTGCTACTATACTTATAATAGCCCCCATTAAAGTTATGGGGTTTTTAGGCAGTAATGGCTTACAGAGTAATTAACGAGCACGAGGTTTTTATTACTACCTTTATTTTTAGCCTGTGCTTTACAAGCCTTTTCTGCCAAACACCAAAATCTTAGACAGAGGCTTGTCATGCCTGTCCCCTGGCATGCGGCGTGGAGAGGAGCAGGGCTCCTGCGGAGCACCCCGGGCCTGCCACTGGTGTGCCCACACGCGGCCAGTGGTAGCCTAATGACTGAGCCCTTGTCCCCGGCATCTGCTGTGCGGTGTGATTGCCGGGGAGAGCCGTAACTGCCCTGTGCCTCAGTTTCCTCATCTGAAAAATGGGCGTGACGCTGCCGCGCTCACATGCCCGCAGATCGTTTTCTGTGCAAGACCGGCTCGGGCGTGTGAATGGGGGTGCGGGTTCCGAGGGGTTCGGGGGGTCGCTGGGGTTGTGATCCAGCTGCTCAGTGCGGCGGGGTGGGCTCTGCAGAGCGACCAGCTCTGCCTTGTGCCGCCACTCCACCATTTCCCAGCAGGGCTCAGAACCCGTCGCTATGGCAAAGGTGACAGAAGCCCTGCCTTTAGGTTTAGGGGATACCTTGCCCAGGGGGAAAGGGGATTAGTGAGAATATTCTTTATCCTGACGCATGAGCGTTTATTTTCTGTGTAGAGCTTTTGTTGCAGGATTTGACGTTGTTATTTCCTGGCTGTAATACAAGTAAGTGCTTGGTATGTTTGTTTGGGTTTTTGTGTGTGTGTGTGTTTCTTCTATCTAGACAGTATCTCTACTCCAGTGATTTATGTATATATACGAATTCCATTAAAGCAGTTCTTTAGTTTAACATGTTCTAAATCACTTCTGTTCAATGTGGGAAACCCGAGGAGTAATGACGCTGGGGCTGCTCAGCCCCAAAGGAAGAAAGAAGGTAAAACCAACTATAAACCAGATTGCAGATCAAATCAGTGTTTCCTATGGTAAGTGTCAGAGCCGACGCCAATTAACTTGATTTAAAAAAAGAACCTTCAGCATTTAATAATCCAGCATGTTACTAACACATGGCTCCAGGATTTATTAGAGCTTTTTTATTAGATGAGTGCCCTTTTAATATTGTCATGCCTTGACACCATTGCCCTCTGCCGGAGGATGTGAAATCTCTGTCACCGTGCGGCACAGCCCTTCCTCTTGCAGCATGTCAAAATATATTTCTGCCAAGGAGCGTCAACAAACTATGCAAAACACCTTTGGTTTAGAAATATTTTAACCCCCGAATCGTTTTCCATTTCAGCTGGTGCTTTGTGTCTTTTGCATGATTTTTCACAACTGAAAAAAAAAAAAAAGGAAGTATACTTTCTGTAGTGGTGGAAAAGGGAGTTTGATCTTTGTAATTAATTCATGTTTCAATTTGTTCCTTCTCCTTCTTTTCCCTGTGGAGGAGGAGATAGAAGAAGCCTAAAATTGGCATTCTGAACAAAGCCAGGTTTGGTTTTGAACCATTTTCAGTGGGAAAAGGAGAGTGGTATTATGATGGGGCAGGGGTAGAGCGGAGCATCATTTTCCCAGACTAATATTTCACTAGCCTCGTTTCTGCCATAGACACCCACAAAAAGCATCATCCGGCTTTGGCGGCAAGGGATTTTTTGAATGCGAGGTGAGTCTTGGGCTGTGAAGCTGTGACTTCTCGCACCGGCAGTATAAAGTCACAGGTGATCATGTATTTCCTAGCTGATGTTGTTCACAGGAGAAAATGGATTTCAACTTTGGCAGCTTTACCACGTGACGGTGAGGTGGGAGCGTGGCTTTGTTACCCTGAGAACTGGCAGCACCCTGCACTGGGGCCCTCCGTTGCATTAGCGTGTGGAGAGGGAACACGCTTGAAATACTTTGTCTGGATCCAGATTTCACAGTGCTCACAGCAGCCCCAAGCCAATTCTTACGCTGTCCTTCAGTCAGGCTTCTCAGGGTCATCAATAACATCAAATCGCTTCAGGAATTAACGTCTTTGCCGCAGAGCGGCGTGCGTGCTACGGCGGGGCCGGCAAGAGGCAGCGCGGGGGCACGGGCCAGCAACCGGGGGTCAGGCTGAGGTCTGCGCCTCCCTGTTCTCCCCAGCTGACCCATCGCCATCTGCGATTCGGATCCGCGCTGGGGTCGTGTCCCTCTGGGCGCTGTATGTAGGGAAGGGAACATTAATTGCAGCCACCGCGCGGGGTGTCCGATTCACATCTGCAGCCCGCAATTGCCGACGGTGCAAATGGCAGGACGCGGGGAGGAAGGCTTCCCACGGCGGAGAGCATCCCCGGGAGCTCTCTGCTGCCAGCCCGAGCAGAGCTGCAAAGCAAAACCGACAGCTCTCTGCTGGGGCACGAGTGGGCTGTGTTGGCCCTTGGCAGCTGGAGCAGCAAAGTGACAGATGAGTGACCAGGGAGCTGCTAAATGCTCTGTAGCAAATTAAAAGGAATCGATGCTGAAGAGACCAATGCACAGATCGTTGGAGCCTGCTTGTTTTCCCCTCTGTTGAGGGGATGGAAATCAGAGTAGCACCCCAGTCCAGAGGTGCCCGTTCTCCGTCGTAGGAAGCCCAGGGTCAGCCCATCCTACGGGAGGATGCCGACAAGTTGAGCCTGAATTGGCAGGAGGCAGGGAACAGACGTCTCTAAGGTAAGAGCACTGTATTTAGAGGAAGCTGCCCTTGACAAACGGGGCATTTGATGCATGCCAGCCCACTGTGGCAGCTTGCCAGGCGCTGTGAATTGACTCTGAGTGGCTCTTTTAGCATGTCGTTTCCTCCCACCCCCTCTCCAGTGGCAGAGGCCTTTCCTTGGTGCGTTTGCAGCGAAGGCACTTTACTAGGCGAGGTGTTCAGTCTTTTCAGAGCTGCCCTGTACAGCTCTGTCCTACCGGGATGCTCAAGGGACATGTTCTGGCTTTGTTGGAGGATTCAGAGGATGCCAGCGCTCAGTGTCCTCTGTTCAGGCACTGACAGCAACTGCTGGGACAGCAAGGATGAGGCCAGATGCTCTTTCCTGAGGGCACTGTGTGCTTTGGCAGTGCTAGGCCAGCGGGATTTCTCTGGCTCAGAGAGCTGGACAGGGATGCAGCAGAAGGCTGATGTTTGCTGGAATAATTCTTCCTCCCTGGTTTATTCTGTCTGGATGAGGTTGCTTTCTCCGGTTCTGGAAAAAAAAAAAAAAAAAAAAAAAAAAAAAAAAAAAAGGACAAATCTGCGTTGCTGAGAGATGCTTCCTTGAAAGTCTGCAGGGTGTCTGGCTGCACAGAGCATATCCTTGGGCTCTGAAAAGATTTTTTTTTTCCTGCTGGTTCCCCATACTTGACTGCAGGAAACTGCTTTCCATAGAACCAGATGGTTTGGGTGGTTCCTTTAGGGATTTGTTGTTGTTTCCTCTTATCACCCTCACTAGCTGCAGCTTGCCCTGATCCCCCACAACCTCCTTCCTTACCTCTGGGTCCGTGCATTTCCTAAATGCAGTTTGCCAGCACATCAGCTGATGGCGTCCTCTGATGAGAGTCTGCTGAGCGAGGCTTTGCCTCTGCGCACGGTGCTGGAGGAGGAGGATGGGTCCCCAGCTCCATAGATGCGGGCACAGGTTTTTGTGGGGCAGGTGGCAGTTCCCTCCCTGATGAGAGACCTCTGGGTGGGGAACTGACTGTTTGCTACTTGGCTGGAAATTTGCTGATGAGTTGGGGTTTTGTATGTGTGGAAAAAAAAAATGGAATGGCTGCAACTTTTGCTGAAGGACATTTACATGTCCCTTTTAAAGACAGCGGTTTTCCCTATCCCTCATTTTCCCTGGTAAATGAATACCTCTGTGATTGAAGAGCTCATTCGGAAGAACCAGGCTCTGTCCAGCAACTTGCATGTCACTTGCTGGCACTTTAAAAGGCCAGCCCATCGGTTCTTGGAGGCCTTGCACTGCGAGGCTTCCGCTGGGCTCAGTGCCGGGGGCTGGCTGTACAGCCCAGTGGTCAAGGCACAGCCAAGGCAAATTCAGATCAATCCAAATGGGGCTAATCAGGGATTTGAACCTGGATCTCTCCGTGACTGCCCCATGCACCGAGAAAAAGCCAGCTCCAAGGGTCTCAGGAAAAACATTTCCGAAGTAGCATCGTTTCTACAGCCCAGGCTTGAGGAGCTCCCCTCTGATTTACGGAGGGGAGCTGATAGTTGCCAGGGCACCACAGTGGGAGATCGGTGCTTTTCCCCAGAGCAGGCTGCTCCCTGCCTTCGGCTGCGGTACTCTCTGGGCTCTCCCTGTCTGCAATGCAGCCCTTCTAGCAGCAGGCTAACGCGTTCCCCCACATGGGAACAGCGGTACTAAACTGCTACCCGTGTTTGCAAACTGTCCACCGTGCGTGTCCCTGCTAAGTGATGTACTCTGCTTGCCAAGATACTTGGATAAAATACAGTCTGCTTAAATCTTGTATGGGCTTGTATTGAATCAAACTAAGCCATTGTGGCAGTTTAATATACTCCGGTCGCAACACCTCTGAGATGGAAGAAATGAACCTGAACGGGCCGTTGGAAGCTTGAGTTAAAACTGCCTGCATCAAAGATTCCAGCAGGATGGTCTGAGCCGAGGGGATTACAATGATGGGCAAAACGTGGGGTCACTCTCCCCAGGACTGGAGGCGCAGTCACCCCGAGTGCTGTGCTGGAGGAGGGCGAGGGTCTGGTGGGTCAGAGCACATGCTGTGTGTCAGGCAAGTAACACGGTCCCTACAGTCTCTGCTTCCTCCCCGGGCTTGGGCCCAGCACGGCGTGTTGGGAGGCTCAGGTGGCTTGGGGACCGGGGTCCTTCCCCGCGGCGGGGATGGCTCAGACACCGCAGCACTGAGCAACTTTTGCTTGGCCGAAGCAAGGGCCTTGCTTGACGAGGGGATGCGAAGGAAAGCAAAGCTCTGGGCACTCACGAGGCTTCTCTCCCTGGAGGGGTGGGACGCGTTGCTGCTGCTCGCTGCCCCAGTTTGCTTTGCTCTTCTTGAGGAGGATTTGTGAACTCTGCGGAGCAGCTCCCTAGTGCTTTTCTCTGCCTACTCACCTTTGCTCTGTGTTGCAGGTTTCCTTCCAAATGAGTCCCTGAGGTTCCTGCTGGCAGCTCCAGCAGCATCCTGTAGAAGTGCCCTCCTGCTCCTGGTCCCAGCAGCCGAGGCCCCTCCAAACCTGCTTCTGCAATGGGTGGGTTGTAAGCACTGGTAAGACCTACGAGTCGTGTCGCCTTCGCTGCTCTCTCCCTCTCTCGCGTTCTCTCTCTCTGTCCTTGTTCCTTCTTGCCCATTTATTTCTGTTCTCCATGTGCTCTGCTGTTCTGTCTCTGGGGTTTTCACTGTCAGGTAATGAGGAGCTGTGGGTCCAGTCAGTCTTGGAGATGCCGAAGAGACGAGACATCCTGGCTATCGTGCTGATAGTTCTGCCCTGGACACTACTAATCACCGTCTGGCACCAGAGCACCATTGCTCCACTGCTTGCAGTGCACAAGGGTGAGAGAAATCAAACCAGCCCATGCCAAGTCTGTACATCCCTCCCTCGTCCTCATCTCCTCTCTCATTTCATTTCTCCATGGCAGCCATGCTCATCTCAGCTCCCAGTCCATGCTCATGCAGAAGCCTCCCCACTTCTGCTGTAGGAACAGCCCAGTGCTCACAGGGGTTCTTCAGAGACATCAAACTCCAAGCCTCGGGATACACCTACTGCACTTGGAGAGCTCTTTGTGGCCTAAATCCGGAAGAATACTGAAGGAAGATGCTTTTCTTTGCTCCCTGATGATCCATAAGAAGGGAGTCCCTTCCTGCTGGCCTTTGCAGCATTCTGCATACAAGTTAGTCCAGCAGGAAAGCTGCAAAAAAAGGGAGCAGAGGAAACAAAGCTGCCCCATGAGACAGCTGCTCTGGGAGACGTGAGGCAAAGAGCGTTTTTTAAGTGATCTCAGGGAAGCAGCAAACTGGTGCTCTTGCACTTGAAGTTGAAGGCAAGAACCAGCATCTGGCCTGATTGTTTGGTGGAGTTATGATGCTATGAGAGAGTCAGCTTCCATGCTACCTGTTACACAAAGCATTAAAGCAAGCCCTGGCCTAAATCAGACGAATGCAGGGAGTTCTGAGGGATCGTCTGTGGCCAGAAAGGTCCTAGTTTTTATCCTGTTCTTGGCCTCGCAGCCATATCCAAGGGCTGTGAGAACTCTTGGGGGCTGGAAGAAGCCATGCTGCCTACTGTGCTCTTCATTCCTGGTTCTGCCCTTCTGCTGAGCGCCAGGGCAGGCAGGTCAGCTTGGCGAGGCTTGTCTGTGGCGAAGGCCAGCTCATTCCCTCTCTGGTCCTTTTCTCTGGGAGATTTTTCCCCCCTTTTCATTTTAATGTTTGCACCCACCCTCCACAGTTGCTTATCCTTTTGCCGAACAGTCTGATGTGCGGTTTGAATTGTCAGAAGTTCAGAGTCGGTCCCGAGCAGCTTTACCTTTCCCCTTGGAAGACTGACGGGGCCCCATGAGGCTTTGGGCAGGTCTTAAGGGAAAAATGACTCTGATCCCCTCTGGCAGGTGGCCGGTGTTTCAGAGGATGAGGGGTCTGCTGGGCTCTAAAACAGGACTTGAAAGACTACACTGGCTATATACCAGTTTGATTCAGTGGTCTAAAAACTAGGAGCTGTTTCCTGTGGATGGCCACAAACACTGAAGTTACAGCACAGAGACTGCTCTGCTCCGACTACCGGTGACCTTGGTAAGACACTTCTGTGCCTCTGCTTCTCTGAGCCCCCAGTGGAAAAGGAATGGTGAGAGGGAAAGCTCTTGGGAGAAATCGTTTTGTTCTTGTAATGTCTTTTCTGAGATCCTGTGGTAGCAGGTGCTGAAAAAGAGATGTTGCATCTATACACTAGCGAGCCCAGAACGGCAGTGCCAGGATTTACAGTTGAGGGTTTGACCTGCAGGGGTTCGCAAACTGTCTCAAGCACCGTCCTGGCTAATTACATTTGTGTCTGTGTCCAATGCATTTTTCAGATTTATTTCTGAATTAATTGCAGCGTTCTCTGCTTTCAGAGAGCTCTGCTGTGTGATGCTGATGTGCTTTGCCTTATCCAGGGCCTGATACCAACATGTGCAGGACACCTTGTCCCTGTCCCCTCCCAGATATACATCACCCCATCACCAATGCCGAGGAGGATGAGGCCATCATTTGGTTCAGGGCTGGTATCAAAGTCTGTGCTGCTGGAAGAGTAACATGCTATGAAAATATACCCTGCTGGGCCAGATCTAATGTCTGTCTGTTCCTGTTCTTTCTCATCTGAAGTTCCTGGTAGTAGCTGGTTTTGCAAAATCTATGGCTCAAAGTATTACATGCCCACTAGAGAGCAGCTGATTTATATCCTAAATGGAGGTGCCAGTTCCCGACTGGGGGCTGTGGTATTCCTGCCGGTCTACAGTGGTAAGAAAGCATGAAAGTCGCACCCTGGAAAAGCAGCAGCTGCATGAACGTTGGTTGTTTCCTTGAGCTGATTGTGAACAAGCCTCTGTTTGCAAGGATTTAATATGTTTGGGTCAGTCTATCCTCTATACATGCTGTTCCCTGTTCACATCCGCGCTACTGAACGGGCTGTTCTGTTCAGAGATTGGTAGGGGCTTTTTGAGGAGAGGTTAGTCAGAGGCAGGTGAAAGTCTCTGCAGGAAAAACCCGACAATTACAGGCTTTAATTTCTACTCTCCACTTCTGGATTTGAAGCGTGTCTTTCCCTGCTTCTCTGTGCCCCGTCCCGGGCCTGTTAGGAGAGCAGTGGGTACTGCGGTATCCTGCCCAGCTGGTGCTACTGGGGGATCTCCACTGGTGTGGTATTTTCCACCAGTTCGTTTCCTGCCTCCCAAGGTGGGTGCTCCAGCACGGAGCCGTGGGTCCTGTCCCACTGAGCGTGCTGCCCAGAGCACTGGAGCTCTTCAGGAATGACAGATTGTCAGGCCGTGTTGCTATTTTCTGTATCAAGATTTAATTGCTGTGCAACCCTGTCTCTTCTGGGCGCTTTTTGAAGTTGCTTACTCTGAGCACTCTGCTGCAGCATTGTCCTGGGCTCTCAGGCCTTTTCCTTGCTGCTTTTCTGACAGCAGGAACTTCTTTTCTCATGTGTGTTTGTCCCTGATTCCTTTATTTATCTGTGTACTCATTTATTGAAGCCTCCACCCGAGCTTGTTTCCTTTCCTCTGAAACCATGAGGGTGACCTGCTACTGGCAAGCAGCCTGCTGGCTCAGTCGGGGGGTGCTGGAGGACTGAGTCCATGCAGCTTTTTCTTCTCTCTCGTACCCTTGCTCAGATGATGGTGGTGACTCCCGGCGTGATCTCGCTGCAGGCTTGGACTCCAAGGAATACTGCCTGTCGGACCGGGACATTGTGGAGGTGGTGAGGACAGAATATGTTTATACCCGCCCACCCCCGTGGTCAGACACCCTTCCCACCATCCACGTCGTTACACCCACCTACAGCCGGCCCGTACAGAAGGCAGAGCTGACACGCCTGGCCAACACCCTCCTGCATGTGCCGAACCTGCACTGGATCCTGGTGGAGGACTCCCAGCGGCGCACGCCTCTCATCACCCGCCTGCTGCGGGACACCGGGCTTAACTACACCCACCTCAACGTGGAGACACCCCGCAACTACAAGCTGCGGGGAGACATGAGGGATCCCCGCATTCCCCGGGGGACCATGCAGAGGAACCTTGCCTTGAGATGGCTGAGAGAGACCTTTAACAAAAATAACAGCCAGCCTGGGATTGTTTACTTTGCCGATGATGATAACACCTACAGCCTGGAGCTCTTTGAGGAGGTAAGACCCTGCTTGGGGGGGTCTCCAACTGGCTGAACGCAGCAGATTAGCACAGGGGGTGTAAAAGATGCTGTGAGCATCCTCTCCCGAGCGCTGGATCGCTCTTGTCTGTATAGTGGTCCCACTGCAGCTGTCCTGAAGTTTTCTCTGGGGCTTAGTCAGTTCCCTGCAAAGTGTGTTTCCCAATGTCAGAGGCATCCTGCAGGGTCAGTGTGAGGTTAATGGTTGGAATAGGATGATTTTCAAGATCTCTTCCAACCTAGATGATTCTGTGAAGTAATGGGAACCCCGCTTTATCCCGTGGCATGTCATCAGGAGGCAGATAGTTTTCACTGGAAGGGAAGCTAATGATGGGCTGCCTTGCCCTGTGGGGAGCCTGGTCGGGGTTGGAACACCACCTGCTGTCCCGTGTGCCTGTGCAGAAGCACGTACCTAGCAAAAGAAGCCTTGGCCATCCTCCTTCCATGCCCCAGCCTGGAGGATATTCCCACCTGGCTCCTGGTCTGATGTTTTCCACCTTTTTTCTCCACCACCCTTATGCGTATCACGCTTAGCTGTCTGTTAATTCATGTTTGCTTTTGTTTGAGGAGTCCCTGGGGTTTCTCTGCCTTTCTTGCTGTTTGCATTCGTTTGCTCTCATCCCAGAGTGTCCACTGGTTAAATTCTGTAGCTGTCAAGAGCCTGGCGCCCGCCCTGCGCAGCTCCCCAGCGGAAGCAGCAGTGCCCTTTCCGCGTTACGTCTGAGCCTGTCAGCACAGTCGTAGCTCTTGCAGAACATCTTGTTCGGAGATGCTGGGTGCCGTTGTCTCTGGCCTGCCGCACACGCCAGGAGCCTGAGTTTGTTGCCGCTTGCTTCTCCTCTCCGAAAAGCGGAGCCCTTCCTGCGCTGCCTTGGAGAGGGGCTGTCTCTCCGCCGGGAGATGTGGAGCACTCCGCTCCGGAGCGCTCCCTCTTGCAGCATCAGGGTGGTCTCTCAGGCCATTGTAAGGAGGTGGTGGGCTGAGATCTCAGCCTGGCAGTGTGCAGCTCCAGGAGCTGTGATGGCATGTCCTGACAACCTTGTCGGGCTTGAGCAGAGGAAGGTTCCTATGTGCTTTCCCACCTTTGTGGTTTGTTCCATTCCTGCAGGGGCTCTAAATGAACCCCTGAACCTTTCCCTGTCTGCAGGTTTGCAGTGGTCTTACAGCGCCAGGTGCACTGTACCTCCCCTGGCTTCCAGCTCAGAAATTACTCATTCCCTTTGCCTCTTGCAGCAAGGGACAGGAAAGGAGGATTGCTGCCTTCCCCACCAGCTGCCAGTTTTCTAACAAGGATCTCCTATTTATTTGCTCCATACATGCTGCCTTTCCCTTCCCTGGTGGCTCTCCCTTCAGCTTGGATAGCCACAGCAATATACACACTTTCAAACCTGAAAGCAAATTCAGACTGAATGCTTTTCTTCCACAGTCCCCTTTGAGTCTGGCTCTGGCAGCATCTTGAGACAGCACCGTGCTTTAATAAAGCAGAAAGGGTTCCTTCGTTCACTCACGTGCTTTGCTCGTAGAGCCTTCTCCTCTCTGATACGGAGCGCAGTTAAGGTCACTTGGAGCCAATGAAATGTGCTGTGAAATGCAGAAGACACACACTATTGTTCCCTGTGGGCAGGGGCTGCCGTTAGCATGTGTATAATGCAGAAGGGCAAGTGCCAGAGCTCTTCTGGTCTCGTTTGCAGTAATTAGCAGTGATGAGATTAGCTCTGAGAGATCCCTGATCTAAGAACCTGGGCTGAGAGCAGAGCACGAGGCTGAGCCTGCCAGCAGAGCAGGACGGGACGCAGGGGGTGAGCAGCCAGACTGGCATTCCAAGCATCTGCGTTGGCAAGTGCAGGCGTCTCAGGTGGCCCCTCGTGGCTCCTACCTGTGTCTGTTGACTCTACAGGGAGTCGAGGCATCCAGCCGCCTTCTGCTGGGTAGCAGGAGCAGCTACAAGCTCTGTCCTGTTGCTGGAGTTTCTGGAGCACCTGTGCTTCTCAGCTGACCCCGAGGTTGTGGGCTACAGCTGCAGTGCCTGACGCTGAAGATGCTGTTAGCCTTATCGTGGCTCATAGGCCGAGACTGCAGCTCAACCTCCTCAGCACCTTTCTTCCTCGATACGCCATTCCTGCATTTGCAGGTGGCCTTGGACAAGGTGCTCCCCTCCGCCGTGTCCTGATTTGCCCAGCTGTCTGTGTGGAGGGCTGTTGCCACAGCTCTAAAGACCTTTGGACAAAACCCCCCACTCTTAAATCCCGGTTATGTTTATTACTGGCAGCTTTGGTTTTAGGGCTGAACTCATGCCTGGCTCCATGGCTGTCCATTGCTATTGCTGTTGTTAGTTGCCACTTTCCAAAGCACTTTGCTTCTCCAGCTCCAGGATGCGCATCCTTGTGCAGATGAATGATGAGCTCTGCGGCTTGGTCCCAGCCAAGAGGCTGCCTGGGAACATAAGCCAGGCTCTTAGCTCTAGGGTTTGGGCTGAAGTTCAGGGCCATTCGCCTCCCCCAGGACAGTGAGCGAGGTGAAAGCCGTTCTGCTGGGGTGCCGGTTTGCGAGTTGGACGTGGCAGGCAGACAATCCTCCTGTGTGCACCCACCGTCCCCTTCTCTTTCCTTGCCTCCAGATGCGCAGCACCAGAAAGGTGTCGGTGTGGCCAGTGGCCTTCGTCGGTGGCTTGCGCTACGAGTCACCCAAAGTGAACGCTGCCGGGAAGGTCTACGGCTGGAAAACTGTGTTCGACCCCCATCGCCCCTTTGCTATAGACATGGCGGGGTTTGCTGTGAACCTCAGACTGATTCTCCAGCGATCTCAGGCTTACTTCAAACTGCGAGGAGTGAAGGGAGGCTACCAAGAGAGCAGCCTGCTCCGGGAACTAGTGACCTTGAATGACCTTGAGCCGAAAGCTGCCAATTGCACTAAGGTATGATCTCGTCCTCCTACGTGGGTTGGAAGGATCCAGAGGTAGGAGAAAGCCCATTCAGCCACATCCTTCAGTCACTCAGCCTCTGCGTTTGAGGGGAGCGCACCCTCATGGCAAGGGAGCTGGGAATTGGGGATTATGTATCAAAATGCGGGCAGGGCACTCACCTTTTTTGCTTGCAGGCTGCTAGTGCTCACCATAGGCCCTGAAATACTGACTCTTCTCTCCCCTGTAACTGTTCCTCTTTCTCACATTACCTCTAGAAAATATTATTTTCAAGATGGGTTTATCTGTGGCCTTGCTAATCCCATGGAGCAGGGAATTCCACAGGTGAAATGTATGTCGGTTGCGTTACATGAATTCCTGAGGGGGGACTTTTGAGCGTCGGTTCTCCTGTGATAAGCTGGCATCACATGAGATTTGGCCCTCTGGAACCCGTCTGAGCTGTAACCCAGGAGTACCGGCCACTCCAGGGAAAAACTGTTCACACAGTTGCTGCCTTACTGTGAAGTTGCCTTCTCCCACTTGGCACCTCTGCAGTATTGCTCTAGTTGTCGATAACCTGTATCTCTAGTTAACAATAACCTGGATCTTTCTGGATCGGAGATAATGTAGAAATGTTTTAATACCCGGGATGTTCTCTGAGCTCTAGGAGGCTTCCAGGAAGCTTCATTTTGGGGGGGATTTTACCGCTGTCAAACGGCTGCTAATTATTTGACTGTACACATTGCCTGAGAGCCCCCAGGTCGTGGAGCAGGAGCCCTGCGTGCTAAATAACGTAGAACCTCAGAACACAGCGAAGGTTCTTTCCCTGAAGACTTCCAGGGTGAGATGAGAGACGACAGATGGATATCTATCCGCGACGACAGGGGAGCGTGCGAGATACAATGAGACAATGCTGGTTGGTGTGACAGGCATCAATCACGGCGCCTCAGCGATGGAGGCGCTGTCAGGAGCTTCTGAAAGCTTTGTGAGTGGTGTGCTGAGCCCCGCCGGAGTGGAGGGGGTCCCTCTGAGATCACAGACCCCTGTGTAGCACTCATGCCTTTGTCTGTGATAGCCACCAGCAAGTCTGGTTTAGGGAGTCTTTATTGCTTCGTTATCCCAGGAGGATTCCATGATTCTATGATGATTCTGTGATTATCTTTTTTTGCAAATAAGCTGTTACCACCAACAGACCCACTGTTGGCTCCAAGTCTCCATCCCTTTGTCTCTGCTTTCCCTCTGCACTGCTCCACAGCCCCCAGCTGCGGTAAAAACAAGGCTCTCAATGTTCAGCAGTGCTCAGGCAAAGAGTCAAAGAATGAGGAAGAGGAGCAGAAGGGGAGGAGCAATTTTGTTTATTATCTGATACCTGCTGTGCCTCATTTTTTAAATCTACATGGCTATGGTTATGGCTGTCCAGCACTGGGACAAATAACACAGATGGTCTCCCAAGGGTGGAAAAAGAGATTGGATTAAAATGAGATCTCTGTTCTTGGGCACTGTGTGCCCTACTAGCTTAGAGGAAAGCCCTGGCTGGAAATAAGTGTGTTTCCAGCAGGCTGAGGGAGAGGCACAGGTTGCTTTTAGGCTGGTGTACAGAAGATCAGGGGTGTTTACTCCATGGCCAGTTATGCAATCTTTCCTATATTGTCCCTGGTGTAAATAATTGTTGGAAAAAAAGCTGTGTTAAAAGGCTGGGCATAGGAAATGATGGTTGTGGAGGAGCACATGGAGGAAGGAGAGGAAGGAAAAGGTGGTTTCCAGGCAGGAGAAAAAAAAAAAAATGGTGCTGTCAGACAGGCTGCTGTGTCAGTGCTGTCACACCAGAGCTGCAGGTCAGAGATGGAGAGGAAGCAGGAATCGCTGGCCAGGATTTGAAGCAGACTGCATTTCTTTTTTTGGCTAGGCTGGGGAAAGCTTACAAGGGTCCTTGTTGTGAACTGAATGCTGTCTGCTCCTGGCAAACTCTGAGTGCAGCTTTGCAGGTTGAGTCTTGCCTTTCTGCTTTTCGCTGATGCCAGCAGCCTCCATTTCCCAGTTGCTGCTTTGCTCACCCGTTTGACGAGGACGAGAGTCCAGACAAGCGGCAGAGAAGGGCAAATGTAGACAGTGGTCTGGGGTCCTTTTGCCCTGGGATCAAAGCACGGGTTTCTTTTTCATTGTGCTAGTGTGCTCCCAGCAGTTGTCATGGTTTGCAGTGAGATTTACATTAAAAATTATGATGTGCTCAGACAGAGTCGTTAAGGAGGGATCAGAGAAGTATGTAAGATAAGCACAGACATCTGTTCTCCAAAAATGCTGCTTTCCCTGGGTGCAGTGCTGGTATTCGTGATATTTATCAGAATTCAGCCCACAAATGTACACTCCTGCAGAAAGCTTGGCCGAAGACACGTATCCTGCTTCTTTTCTTTCATTTGGGAACTGCCCAAAATGAAGGAGAAAATCAAGTCAATATAAATTGCCGAGGAGAAAGGAGAGAGCTATCCCTCCCTACCAGGAGGGAACTGTTGGTTTAGACTGGAGTGGTAAGGAAAACAGGCTTTGCAAGTGTGCTAAGTGTTCTGCTGCTTCTGCATTTCCCCCCCCCCAAAGCAAACCACGCTCTCTTCAATCCACTGACACAGAATCGAGGTCTGAGATTTTACATTCCCATCATCTTGATGTAACTGGGACATACTCTGCTCTCCATTTTCTATTAACACCTGAGGAAGTGAGCTGCAGTGTGCTCAGCCAGGGGGCCCGTAAAGGAGAGAGACTTTGAGTGGCCCCTGCTATTGAAAAAGCCTCAGCTTGGGCTGACAGGAGAGGCCAGACCACAAGATCATTGGAAATGAGGAGTTTCTTGTTCCAGCTGCTGCTGGAGCCGCTTGTTTACCCGAGGAGACGGGCACAGGTACGTGTCTTTGGGGAGGCAGGTGTCGGTGCTCTCAGGTGATCCCCATAGCAATACCCTGGGATCAAAGTGGTGGCTAAAAGTAGTCATTCCTCCTCTCTCCTTAGCTCTTGGCTGCGTAAAATCTGAGATTAAATCTCAGCTCGGTGTTCAGGTGGATGTTATGAAAGGGAATTTGGCTGGCAGCTTTTCCTGCTGGACTGGGAACGGCTGTCTCTGAGCCTTAGAGGCTATTAGATGCCACAGTCAGTAAAACAGGCTGCTGTCAGAGAATGGGGAGCAAAGAGAGCTCCCCCAGCAGTACCTGGACCACACACCAACACCGTGGGTCTTGGAAGTGGCTCTGGGAGGGGAATAAATCCTTGTGCATATGGAGGAGACCAAGTCTTTGGGCCCAGGACATCACACCGCTAAAGGAGACCAGAACTGGCTGCTTCGTGATGCCACAGATCCAAAACAGCTAAAACTGGCTCAGAATGGGCAGGAGAGAGGGAAAATGTCAGCCTAAGGCAAGAAGGCTTGAAAAAGAGTGTTTGTATCCCATGGTGCTACATATGGCAGGGAGGGGAATCAGCTTCAGGAGCTCTCTGTTTTCTTTGCCTTTCAGGGGCTGAGCAGCAGGGTAGGGATGGAGCAGATCGGTCTCTTTTGGGTTAGATAGTTCCTGAGATTGGGCTCCTCTTTTCTTGGGGGGTTGTGGTGAGCTTTCAGTATCCTGGCTGCTGTGTGACAGCACATTGTTGGTTAAGCTTCACACGCACACCAGTGCTTGAGCCGTTGATTTTTATGACAGACGTACAAAACTTGGAGGGTACTTTTGGCCTTGTCTTGTCCTGATTAGTCACCAGAACTGCTGTGCCAGCGCCATCCCCTGTACCACAGCTGAAAGCAGTCATTTACAGCAGAGTAGTTGGGGTTTTGCAGCACTGTCTGCCTGCCCTGCTCCATGGTGGACCTTCAGATCTGTGCTGCTGCAGCAGCAATAGCTCAAATCAGACCGCTGCGACCTTGTCTCCTCCTGTGGTCTTGTATATTTTGCCCGTAATACCCAAATAATATCACAAAGCACAAATCTTCACCTTGGTGGAATTGCACAGTTGAAAATTACTGTTTGAACTCTGTCTCATTTAATAGCAGCGGCCACAGCTCTCTCGACGTGTGAGAAAAGCAGGAGTTACAGGGAGAAGCAATCTTTATTTGTTCTACCCGTGGATGTGCTTCTGGGAGAAGAGGGCTCCACAATGCCCGAGGGAACCCGGTTTAGCACAAGCTGGGAGGAAGCAAATCTGTCGTTTCAGCTTGGTGCCTCTTCATGTTGGAGCCTCCATTTCCAATCACAGTTATTGAAACCCTGCATGGAGGGTCGGCGTGCTGGAAATCCTGTGACCCTCTCCAACTGTAGGTCGACCTGCCTGTTTGCTTTTTCATTTCCCGTTAGAAGACAATGAAGAAATTTACTGTGGAGATGAATCCTTGTAATCTCTTGGATCTGTTTTGAGTCCTGTGATTCTGAATGGCAAGGCTGTAAATGATGGGAAGTGTTTCACAGTAGTAGAGATTTTTAAACGAGGACTCCCTCAGGTCATCTATATGAAACGACTGTTCAGGGGAAGTCAGATACTCTGCCCCCCTCACTGTTCTCTCCCTCGCAGACTGCACTTTTTTGCACAAGCCAAAGCTTCCCTGAGGCATAAACCAAACACACTGCTTGTGGAAAAAAAATCAAGCAATTGGCTGAGAGGAAAAGCAGGTGTTTCCGTACTAAACGGTGATCTCTCTCCCATGTTAAAGAACACAGCATGAAAAACAGTAGAAGCTGCTGTATCAAGCTGCAAACTCTGAAAATGGGTCCGTTTTAGTTAATTTAATATAGCTGTCCTTTTTGGTGCTTGGCTTCACCAGTGCAAAAGTGGGATCCAGGTGAAAGAAACGCTAACAACCTGTAGTTGTGGTCTTCTGTGTATGGAGTATGTAGTTGGAGTTGCGTAAGTGTGAATCCCGTTCCTGGCAGAGTGCAGCCCTTGCCCCTCTGCAGGGTTGAGTTTGTATGTGTCAGAAGTGGAAAGAGCTCTTACCTGCTCCTGCTGGAAAGGCGAACTGGCTACAGGATTGTTCTAGCACCTGGCCTGCCTTAAGGTTTGTGCGTTCTGTTTGTGGGGTGAGGAGCCCACGGCCGAAGCTTGCGTAGCACCGAGAGCCGCGGGTACAGACCTGCTTGGTTCTGCCTTTGCACGGGAAAGCAACGCGGTAACTGCAGCAGCATTGCTGCAGTGGGTGAGCAGGACTATAATAACGCTAACTTTGATGAGCAGGCTCTGAAGTGGTTGTGGGGGAACGATGAAATGGGTTTTTGGACCCACTCCAGACAGCAGTTGGTCTCCACTGCCTTAGTATTAGCAGGCGAGATTTAAGCCCCGCGCAGGAGGTGACTGCTCACATCAGAGACAAATCTGGCCCAACAGCTTCTTGGGAAGGTGGGGGTGCTCCTGTTTAACCAGAAGCGTTTGAAAAGTGCTTTGTACATCCTTTAGAAACAGAACATGCCCTCATTTCTCAGAAAAAGCAGGGCCTGGGTATGAAATGGTTTGCAGATACTTGGATTAAATGTGCAGAGTATTGTCATAGCAACAAGAGGGAAACCCCTGCAAGGTAGGAAATATCAATGTGAACAGGTGAAGGGAAGCAGGAGACTGTAGCTCTGAAGGGATAAAGCTGCTCCCAGCAATTCAGGTTCTAGGAGCAAAGCAATAAGTATAATTGAGTCTAGTGAGGGGAGAGTATTTTAAACAGCATCCAGAACTGTCTGTGCCAGCAGCAGAGCCCAGCTACTAGAAATTATTTACTTCTAATACACCCACCCCCCCTTCCAAAGATGTTAGACCACCTCTTCAATTTATACTTTTTCCGGTTCTCCACAGATGTTATCTGTATTAAACTTTGCTGCTAAAACTGGGGGAAGCTTTTAGTAGAAGCTACAGTTCTGTTTTAAGCAAGTTGGAGGGGGGCTTTAAAGTGATGCAGCACATTGTACCTGGTAGAGCACAGAGGGGGCAGCATTTCAAAGGATGGGGCTTTTGAGGTGATACGATATTTTAATGCTTCCTGGGTTATAAAAAGGGCTGCGTACAGCCCAGAGCGTGCGGGAGGAAGGGATTAACTAGCTCCTGCATCCTGCAGCTCTGAGGCAGGAGGGGCTGCAACAGGGAACAGGAGCAGCAGTCGATGCTTCTCAGATCAGTGTCACTCTCGTACCTTTTTAGGGGCTTGAAAGAATTTAAAAGTGGAAAAGAAGTGATAGTGAGGTTAGGGAGCAGACTGATGTCTTCCGTCCAGTAATGGATTTTCAGGGATGTGCTGAAAAATCCATTTTAGTCTTGCACACAGCCAAAGGCATCGGTGAGGACTGGAGCGGCGGGTGGTGCTGGCTGTAACTGCCTCTTCCCTCTAATGTAGGAGTGCCGGTGTGACCTGATGTGGCAGGAATTTACATTTCCACTCTGAGCCCTGCCCAAGGCTGCGGTAACATGCTAACCAAGAACCAGACTAAGGAACTGGGTCTGTGGGGAAACATGCATGTAATCCTCCAGTTAGGAAGGAACTGCCTTTACATCATTGAAAAGGTTGATGAGCCTTTCGAGGAAGATGGTTGATAACTACATGGAAGGAGCCGGTTAATGTCCCAAGACAGTACACTGTAAAATGGGTAATTTCTGTGCACTGTGCATTTTGGATAGCAGTAGGCCTGCCTAAATGAAGTTTTATGCAAACCTCCTTTCAGCTGTGAATGCGCCATTAGGCTCCAGGGTAGATGGTTAAATTGCACTATTGATTTAATGTGCAAGAATATTTGTTAGTGCAGTGAAGAGGTGCAGCTAATGACTTCTGTTGGCTTCTTCAGATTTTAGTCTGGCACACAAGGACAGAAAAGCCTGTGCTGGTGAACGAGGGGAAGAAAGGATTCACAGATCCAAACGTGGAAATCTGACTGTGCATGGCTGAACAGAGACCAACACCAGGTAAGAGCTCACATTTTTGAACAGTAATGAGAAGCAATGGCAGAAAAGGCAAAGACTAGGCAATGTCAGGAAAAAGATAAGAGCTCTTTTAAATGTGCTTTTTAATTTCCATTTTTCACATGACCTTCCCCTACTGCACAGCTTCTTGAGACCATTAGTTAATCTCTCTATCTTTAAGGCAAGCTGCTAAAGGGGGAATACTTAGTGAGAGGGTGGGGGGAAGAAGAGAAAGCCAGGGAGTGAGAGGTTAGGCAGAAGTTACACTGGTAAAAAAAACAAACCCTTGTCTAAACAAGAAGATTGTTTTATTCACTGTGCTGATACAGCTTAAGCACCAGGATGCAGGATGCGGATTCATCCACCTGCAAACACCTGAAGAAAGCTAAAGCAATATCAGGAAAGCATTTTTAAGTCAAGCAGAAGCTTTCACTGAGGGAAGAGTTTATTTTATAGCCACATCAAAGCCGCACAAAGTCAGTGACAAGGAAGGCAGGGTGTGGATTAAACCCCACGCGAGGCGTTTGTATACCCACAGCGAGCGGCAGGGCTGACTTCTTGCTCCTTTGTTGATTTTAATTACCTGAGCACGCTGGTGCATTTAGCCTTCTGTATTTCCAGAGTGCACCCTGCAGTTGGCTTGCTAGGGTGAAGAACGGGCTATTCGCTTGTCTCTGCATCCAGACTATGTTGCTGTGCTTCGTTATTATGGGAGGAGGAAAAAAAAAAAAAAGTCCAATTTCCTTTAACTGGAGTGTAGAGCCAGGCCTGGAGGGGAGAGAAGGGTGCTGCTTGTTCTCTTTTCCCCTTGAATATGAAGAAGTAAGAGCAGCAAAGGGGTAGATTTGCTCCGCAGCAGTATATTTTTAACAGAAATGAGCTCGCTTACAGCGCGTTCCCCCGGGCTGGCTGGCTGGAGCCCTGCCTGCTGCGGCCGCCCGCCTTTGCGGCCCCTTGGCAGGACAGCAGAGGAAAGCCTGCACTGCACATTACCAGCACTATATATAGCAGCTTTGCGGAGAGGCCATAGCTCTTCAGCGCTGTCACAACTGCTTTTCACCAACACCCAGTTGCCTAGCAGCAGGACTCACAGATCTGCAATCCGAGATGGGGTTTGGGAGAGTTCCAAGGGGTGGCAGCTAACTGCAGAGAGGCAGAAGGGTAATACACATGCTGGTTGTGTCTCTGTTGCAGAAGATTTCTTCACGCACAGCCTGCAAGGTTCCTCTCTGCAGCATACAACCAGCCAGACGTGCAGTAGCCAGGACCTCTGCTGACTTCCAAGAGTTTTAGCCGTACTGAAAACAAGCAACACTGCATATAAACTACCCGGATTCCCCTGCCCTTCCTCCCGGACTCTGAGCAGAACCAGACACTCTGGAGGTGGAGAAAAAAAGCACAGAAAATACAGGACTGACGTCAGCTTCTGTACGAGACCAGCTGCCTCCTGAGATGCTCAGTTTGGGAGAAGTGCATGCAGGGCACGATGCACTGAGGACTCGGCCCAGCTGGCACGGTAGTCTAGACTGAGGGGCTCTTTACAGGACCCGAAAGCAAGGGTGAGAATGCCCACGGGAGCGTGTTGGCCCCCAGTGACTTGTTTTTCCCGAGACACACGTACCTTGTGGCTATGTGTGCAACAGCCTAAGCAGCTCTCTGGCCATGGAGGGGACAGCTGCCTTCTGAGATGGCACCTTAGCCCTTAATTTTAAACCTACTTTAATCAGTGTTTATTACGCTGCACAAGACAGGAAGGTTTTGGGGAAGGGTGAAAAGCAAGGCAGGTTAGAACAAACCCATGAAGTATCCCTGTTCTCTTTGTATTCCCTCTCCCTTTATTAGTTTCAGGGGTTGGAGGGCACTCTGACCCATCTCTGTGTTCATGGAGTTGTGGAATAGTTTGGGTTGGAAAGGACCTAGGAAGGCCATCATGTCCAACCCCCCTGCTCTGAGCAGGGACATCTTCGACTTGCTCAGAGCCCCGTCCAACCTGACACGGAACACTTCCAGGGAGGGGACATCTACCAACTATCTGGGCAACCTGTGACAGTGTCTCACCACCCTTGTTGTAGAAATCTCCCCTCTTCGTTTGTAAACCATTACCCCTTGTCCTATCACAGTAGGCCCTGCTGAGTTTGTCCCCCCCTTTCCCGCAGCCCCTTTCAGCCCTGGGGGGCCGCTCTAAGGTCTCCCCGAAGCCTTCTCTTCTCCAGCTGAACCCCCCAACTGACTCAGCCTGTCCTCACAGGGGGGGCTCCAGCCCCACCAGCATCTCCGTGGCCTCCTCTGGCCCCGCTGGAGCAGGTCCGTGTCCTTCTGCTGTTGGTGCCCCAGAGCTGGACCCAGCCCTGCAGGGGGGTCTCACAGAGCGGAGCAGAGGGGGAGGATCCCCCCCTCACCCTGCTGCCCACCCTGCTCTGGGTGCAGCCCAGCACACGGGGCCTTTCTGGGCTACAAGCACATGTTGCTGCCTCACAGTCAGTTTTCCACCCAGTAACACCGCCAGGTCCTTCTCCTCGGGGCTGCTCTCCATCCCTTCATCCCCCAGCCTGTGCTGATACCAAGGGTTGGCCTGACCCATGTGCAGGACCTTGGCCTTGGCCTTGTTGAACCTCATCAGGTTCCCACAGGCCCAGTTCTTAAGCTTGTCCAGGTCCCTCTGGATGGATCCCATCCCTCAGGCCTGTCACCCACACCCCACAGCTCGGTGTCATTGGTAAACAGTGCCTCGATCCCACTGTCCATGTCATGATGAAGATATTAACCAGTCCTGGTCCCAGTATGGACCCCTGAGGGGCACCACTTGTCACCAGTCTCTGTCTGGACCTTGAGACATTGACCTTAACCAGCTGACTGTTCCTGGATGGAGTTCTGTTTACAGCACGTGGCTCGCTCTCTCTATTGATCCATGCTAAAATAATTGGAAGTGGGTTTTAATGAGATTGTTGTGGCCATACACCATAGTACTTCATCCAGGCTCAGATCGTGGTTCTGTTGAGCTCCACTTTTGATTCACACGAGCATTAGGTGTGGGATTCTCCTACATAAAGCCAAATTTCCAGACTTTAAAAATAAAAGTTGACTGCTTAAAACTAGGGATTGAAGGATAAAGGCTGATTTTAGTGCATTTACCATTCTACTGGAAATGTATCCTTCAGCCCTAGCCCCCTTTTCAGGGCCATGCCACACTACTGCAGAGCTGCCAGCGTGAAAAGCCACGCTGGGGCTGTGGGTGAGTTAACTTCTAACGGATAGAGCAGCACCCTTGTAAAGGGGATCCTGTGCCAAGTGCTCTTTCTTCAGCACCTGGCTTGAGGTAGGTTGAAAAACTATTTATGTAGAACATCAGTCGCCTCTTCCCCGCTCCAGAACACCAAAGGTCCTGAGATAGCACTGACGAAAGGGTGTTCTCTGATGAAACTGTATTTTGCTTCTCAGTGAGAGACACAAGACTGAGCAGTGCAGAAGAGGAACCTGGGTGCTACTACCTTGGTCTCAAATACAGACAAAACTTGCTGAGGAAGACACTGAGGTACAACACACCCCTTCTCCCCCCCACGCCACCCCTTTAAAACCAACCAAAACTTACCTCGCCCTCCACAGTTTCGTCAAACCTTTTGATCAACCCCTACTGTCCCAATTCTTTCAGAAAGGTCTGAAGCACAATTTTACCTTTGAATTGAGGGAAAAAAAATGTAATCCTGGAAACAGATGTGGTTATTTTCAGCCCTAACAGATAGAACTATTAAAATGCTATAGATTTGATTGTTACCTTCACAGTGCAGAAGTTCCCCCTTGGACTAAGGACATTGTGTATTTCCTAATATTTAAAAAGAAATATTTTTTTGTAAGTTATTTGCTCCCACTGTATATCAAAACCATTGGGGGAAGAGTTGCATTCTTTAATTCCCAGTCACAGAAGCCTTGCTAGGTAGCCTTTACAAAATTATTCCTTTAGATGCACTGGCTGAAGGGCTACTTGTATAGAAAGTGTTCGATGCTACCGGCCGCTGGCTGCTCTGTGGGAACGGGTATTGTTATCTTGTATTAAAACAGTAGCTCTCTGCACTCCAGCAGATTTATTCTGTTATTGTCCCAGCCTCCCAAGTCCACTTCAGTCTGCAAACCCTAGCGTGGAAAGAGACATTTTTAAAGGACTACAAATTTTTCATACCATTTAAATAGTTTCCAACTGACGTCCTCTCCTAGCTGCATGTTTTGTTTCACTGATCTTAATTCCAGTCCCTGCTGGGTTGCAACCTTCCCTCCTTGGAAGGAAATACCTTCCAGAAAAATGGCAAAGGATCGAGTCCTGAAGCATATACGCTCCACTCTCCTCAAAGTTGGTCACACGAGCCTGGGCCCTTCCAACTTGCTACCGTGGTCCCCGGGAGCAGAGATGCATGTTCAGTAAGACCAGCTCTGGCCAGGATGGAGGGTATTACAGCTGCATTGTCTGTTCTCAGTTTTAAACAAACTGTATTTAAATTTGTTAAATAAAATTATGGTTTCTAAGAGCCAGAATACCCCGCAACTCCATTATCAGAGACAGTGAGCATGTCTGGTGTTTCTCTCATAGCCTGAACCCCCTGGTTCCTGGAACAGAAAGCAGGGGCTGAGCAACTTCTTGGGGATTCTGAACAGATGAGCAGCTTGAATTTGATCTCTTCCTATCCCTAAAGAGATGGCAGCTCCTCAGGGGCTGCGGAGCTGGTGAGTTAAAAAAAAAAAAAAAAGTAGTCACGTTTTCCTAAATCCTGTGTTTCTGTTTTGAGGAACAAAAAGAAAACGGGACCCAAGATCCCAAGAATTTACAGCAGGTTTAAGTAAAAAGTAGGGCTGTGCTCTCCCGTTTGGATCTGTGTATGCAACCCCTTTACTTCTGTCCCAACCAGAATGTGATCCCTGCTCATTTTACAGGGGGGAATTTAATCTTTAGGTGCTTCAGCGAGAGCAGGGGTGGAGGGGTGACTGGAAGACTAACTTGTCCTTTTCTCCTCCTGCACCTCCTCCTTGGAAGTCCTCATCCCTGCCTGGCTTGAAACATGATGATACATATCTGATAAAGGACAAAACACATTTCACTTTTTAAAACTTTTTTTTTTTCCTCCTTTTTGAGAGAGAGACAACCTCCACAGTAAAATTTAGGGGGAAAAAAGCTCGAATTAAAGTCACTTGACAACCACCCTGGCTTCCAACAAGTAATGGCCTCTTTGCAGAGTCAGTTGCTAAATTCTGCCTGGAAGCACCACAAAATGGTTTTCCACACCTGGTTACTCACATGTTCACCGACTGTTTTCTCTCTATCTAATTATAAAAACAAGGTGGCCAGTTGTAACACATTTTTAAAGTCACTGGAGAGCCGAGCTCAGCTTTCAGTTCAGATGGCTTCAGTTCTTTGTCTCTCTCTCTCTCCCCTGCCTCCAGCACCTCTTTTCTCCCCCACATTCACCAGACGGTCCATAACATCATGCGCAGCCACCCGAGCTGTGGGTCCTCCGTAGTGCAGGGAGATGAGCATCCACATCCATCCAGGAAACAATGGACTCTGGTTCCTTCGGGGCCCATCCTCTCCTCTGAACTTACTGCCAAAGAGCAAATCCTTTACCTGGGTCTAGTAGAAATTAAGATGCCCAAGTGCCTGGGCCATCGTGTCCCCAGACATGCAACCAGGAGTATTCAAGATGAACCAAACATGGGAAAGAAACTCTCATCAGTCCACGTACTGGGTTCTTCCTAAATAAGGTATGTCGACAGATTGTATTATCCGTCCTGCAGTGCGTTCTTCAAAAATGACAATCTGCAGAGGAGAGGGATATATAAAGTTCCTTCATACAAAGGCTGAGTTACTTTAAACATTTTTAGGAGGAAAAGGCATGGGATCACAGGAGGGAAAGGAAACATCATTTAAAGAGATCAATCAATATGAGTTTGAACAGTAACTGTGATGCTTCTTCAGCACCACATGATGCAGAAAGTGAACCAGCATCAAATCAGGTTTGTCTTGATTTTGGAACTTGATGCAGTGCTTTGAAGTTTAGCTGCCATCCTCGTTTGTGTCTCAGTGGCTGTCAGAGCCACAGTCAGTTTTAGAGCAGCACCTTCCCCAGTTTTGACAGATCTTAGGAGGTAACAGTCTCCTTCCTCTCTACTGCGCTGGTTTTCAGCCAGAGGTAGGTGATTAATCTGCTGTATGTGTCTAGCTCCTTGGGACTCAGAGCAGGATTCTTAATAATACCAACAAGCAAAGAGAAATCCCACTAAAGCCTCTCACCTCGTTGTTCCCTTTCCATAACCAGGGCCCAGGAAGGTAGAGTGTTTCCTGAGGTCCAATTTTCCAGTAGCGGCCCAGGTTCTGACCATTGACAAACACAACTCCTTTTTCCCAGCCCTAGGATCAAGACAGCACACAGAATTACTGAGGCAGCTGTATTGCCCAGTTAACATCCCCCCAGCAAACTGTCTACTTGCACACTTGGGTTCTTTCAGGCCACTTTCTGCAGGTTTTCTGCTTACTTTCCCTGTGCAACTCCCTGACACCACTGACATTTAAGTAAGCCCTGTTGAACAGGAGTTATCCTTAACGTACTAATTAAAAGGATGAAGCTTTCAAAAACGTGCAATTCATGCTTCATGCTTGTACAGGGAACTTCATCCTTTTGAACAGGCATATCTTTATTTCTTCCCAAGCCCAGAATATCTCCCCTCACCTATTTCCCAGGTGACAGAAGTGCTGTATTGGTACCGACTAGTGTAACTTACAACAAAGCATAAATGGAAAAGTGAGTACAATAATGATTGGCATGAACCGTGGCTCTAAGGGAGTGAAATTGGAGGAGAAAATTGAACAATACTTCATATCACATCTTAAGTTCTATGCAAGAGCAGCAATCTTCCACAGAAGAGAGATGTGAACACTAACTCTCATGCCATGTCCACAAAGAAGTGACTCTTTCCATATCACATTGAGGAGGCAGGGATAAAACTAGTGCCTTTGCTTTTTTTTTTTTTTTTTTTTTTTTTGTGGCGCCCTTACTCCTCTGCAACTAGAAAAGAAATAGCATTTTTAAGTCAGGGAAAAAGACTTAACTGTTCATTAGCAGCTGTGCAGGGTCACTACTGCAAGTATTTTCTCATCAGGATCACTACAGACTGAACAGAATTACTGGCCAGCTTGAGAAGACTTCTACACCCTCAAAATAATTCTCTTTCTCCAAGATCAGAGGAAGACTGCAAAACTCCAGACTACAAGACAGAGCTCAGTCAGAGCTATTACACGAGTGTCTTTCTAACCAGCTTCTTAAAAAAATCTTGCTCAAGAAAATATAAGGAGGAAAGAAGAATAGGACTTGCCTGTAGCTTCAAGAAAGTGTCCTGTGGCTGATGCTCTATCCACAACCTTCCACGAAAAAAAGCTGGACCAACAAAGTAATCTGGGACTGCACTCCAGCCAGCAGTGTGTCGTAAGCTGTAAGAGAGTGACCGAACAGAGCAGGGAAGCGCTAGGCAGCACTGAGAGACACAACACTGGTCTCGAGATCATTCCAAATCGCTGCTTACCATGGCGGGTGGATGTTGTTACAACAAGGTGGTTATTTCCTTGCATGCCTGAAATGTCAAGCAGTTGCTTTCTAGTGGTAGGGCCTAAAGGTAACATTCTCCAGGCTGCAAAGGGACGAAGTGTTTATCTCCTGTAAACACTCAAGGCAAGCACCTAGCTGATCTCTCCCCGTCACTTAAGATGAGTGAACTGGTGGTACATGTCTCAGTCTTCATTATCCTATGCTTGCCACATCACTGATAGGCCAATTTCTGGTACAAGAAAGGGATATATGGGGCCATCACCATCTCTAGTACTTTACAGCAACGTAAAAAACCTCTGCTTTAAGTCAGTGCTGAAGTGCTGGTCCTCCTTCAGATATGACAGTGCCATGGTGCCGGCTTTAAATGCATGGGGCTTGCGCAGGCTAAAGGAAAACCTGTAGAATTGGTGGGATTCAAAGCAGACGTTCCTGCCCAGGAACACAAACACATCCTTGCAAGTCTGCAGTAATTAGGGGCAATCCGGCATTATTTCTTACCCATGGAAACGATTTGGGAGCAGGAGCCAAACAGAAGAGAAAATAGGGAGTGTAGGAGTCCCACAGAAGCCTTGAGCTTCTGTCAGAACATGTTCCTTACAAACTGCTCTTGGATTCAGGGTAGTTATTGATCCAGTGCAGCTCGGCTGCTACTGAATTACTCAGCTGAAAGCCCACGACGGTTCCTTTCCCAACACCACGCACCACCGTCCTCCTGCGCAGCGGCTGCGAGCTGATGGTGTTTCATTGCTCCCAGTCACCTGCCAGGCCCCCGCTGCCTCACTGACTAATCTGGCTTTTCTCTGGGCATGGCAATGCGCTGGCTTTACTGTTCCTCACTGGAAATACTCTTCTCACACCCTGCAGGCCAAGGTTATGCGAGTTAACCCATCAATAAGAATCCTTCAGGTAGCTCCCCCCAGCACCTGTTAAGAGCATCCTTAGACATTTCAAAATGTTGACTTCTTTTTTCTTTTAAAAGCCATTTCAGTTTAACGTGGCCTTTCCTTCCTACACAAACTGAGGGAGCTGTGGTATCTTGGGGGATGTAGATGTGTTGCTTTCTGGTATTAACTGAAAACAGTCTCTCTGAATTGTGGCAAGAGTCCAGAGGGCATCTGTTGCCTTAAAGGTTTGCTGAGGTTTTCTGTATCTACTAACAGAGGCTCCTTAACTTACCCCTGCTAAATTTCTTTTTCAGTCTTTTTCGAATTAAAGCAAAATAACTTAAAAGAGAGGAAGCCATCTGGACTTGTTAATGTACTATTAGTAGCTTCCTAGAATTAATCTGTCCCTTGCGAGTTTGAATTACTAAATATATCAGACATATTGCTAATTTCAAGAAAGACACAAACTTCTCCCACATGTGGGTGTGCTGGGACCCACCCCTTTGGGTAAGCTGTGCTTTTACCTACCCCATCTAACCCTGCTGCGCAGGCTGTGAGGAAGGAAGTCTTTAAATCCTCCACAGTGGGAAGACATTTCACACCTAAATAATGGTATGGATAAAGCAGCACCATTTTCTGCACTATTTCAGGCAAAGGTATCAGTTAAGGAATTTATCAGTGCAAAAACCCACTCACCTGCTTTTACCTTGCGTTGCCTTTCTGATAGATTTAACTGCTACCTATTAAGATTTTGTACTGATGGTAAACAGTTGGTTTCAAATGAGGAAGAAAACATTTTTAAACCCCACAAACCTTTTCATGAAGCCAGGTTTCATCTCCAAACTGTAAATCTTGAAGTTCCTCAAGGGGGTTTTATTCAGGAAGACGTCACCAATTAAGCCTGCAAGAGCAATGGGGGTAACGAAGAGTTGAAAAACAGCTAAAGCTGATAGATTTTCCTATTTGAGTGCGAGGAACAGCAGGAGATGGAAAGCAGCCACATTCTGCAATGGAATTAGAGTCCATATGGTCCCATTGCTCAGCCAGATTGAGTGGAGAACATTACTATACTTTGGCCTCTCCAATCTCTCCTTTGCTTCAACTCACCAAGCCGTTAAACACCCTCCAAGCAGAAAACATTGTTGACACACGCACCAGATGGGGTTTTGTTGTTATTGTTGTCTTTTAGTTAGCTGTCCATGTATAGATTTTTTTTTTTAAAGCAGTAAATCAGTTCCTTCTCTAATAGGCACAGCAAAATATAACACGGGCAAGCACTAATGTCCAGTGCTGATCCCGTGCTTTTCATCCAAGGATCTTAAGACACCTTAATAAGTAATTTTCCTTTAGCACTCTCTTGTTAGATGAAGTTATTCTCCATGTAGCAGGCAAAGCCTGGGTCCTAATCCAGCCTCCTAATTACAGGACTGCAGTTGAGACTGCCTAAGCAGCGCAGAGGCTTTATGCACCTCTTCTGCAGTAAACTAAAATTAGTACAGTCACGTGCCTAACTCCATTAGTCTATTTTGTATAGTTTTTGCATACAGTTCCCCACTAAAATAGAATCCTGGGGTTTTGACCTCTTCCAGCTCCAAAACTGTGTGTGACAGACTCGAACATTTTAGTAAATTCTGCTCAACAGGATGCAATTCATTCCTCCTGATACTGTGTGAATTTTTAAATGCTGTGATCCTCCAAAAATCAAACCCCCGGGGGAAACACAGATCAAGAGAGGTATTTTCCTTCTCTTCCTGTGAAGTAACATGCTCACAGAGCAAGAGAAAAGGTACCCTAACATCACCTAGCGAATGTAGAGCAGAATACGATTCGCTGATGGCCTTGGGTGTAGCTTGTCCCCTATAAAATAAGAAGCCTCGATGCAAGCCATCAAGCAGCCACTGCTCTTCATCTCCGACTGCTCCAGAGAGGGGCTGATGAACTGTGTTTTTTAACAAGTTCCCTCCGTCACACCATCTCCCACCGACTCCCAGATGGTAGTTTTGGCTAGCACTACCATAGCTGTACTGGGTCTTCGGTTTGGTTCTGTGTAAAGCACACAAGAAAGACAGTTCTACAGCGTTTTAAACTCCGAGAACTATCTAGGACAGCTGGAGAGCAAAGAGAACTTCACTTACCTTTCCTCTGTTCATTCAGTGCCAGCCCATAATTGACGCGCCCGCGGTTCTCTACCAAGAGTCTTAGCTGCCTGAATCCCTGTGAAAAAACAAAACAAAAAAGAGCATCAGCTGGACCAGTGCACAGCACGTGCTGTATCAGCCCTAGTGCTTGGTTACCAGAGGTCAGCAGAGGGGTTTGAGAGGGGAGGTGGCACCAAAACCTTGGGCAATTGTGATTTATCTGTTCTGGATGACGTGACAGAACAGTGTCACCGTATCTTACGCAAACACTTATGCCACTGAGGAACTCGCAGCCTTTTCATAAAAGTTTTCCTTTTTTTTGTTTTTTATTTTTAATTTTTGTATTTATTTCTGTTGAAGTTTTAAGTACCGTTTTGGTATCACCCACAGAGCCAGGAATGGAGTTTGACATAGTGCTGGCTTATTTCATCCAGCTCTCCCACAAAGTCATAAGAACAGGGAGTATATCCACCCACTCACCTACTCCTAGGAGCCACGTACAGCTCTGCTGACACTCCTTCAATCAACCCCCTACTCTCACTGCCAACTTCTGCCAGGGTAAGACCGCTCTCAGAGCTAAAGAGAGACACTCCCCCTCCCTTCATCCGAGACCCAAAAGATGAAAAATCCCCCGAACCCTCTTAAAACCTGCTTCGTGCTAAGGAAGATGAAGCCCACACGGACTTGATCTGCACAACCGGGGTACTCTGTGGCTGCAGCTGTGGGTGTGGCAGGAAGCCTGGCAAATTTTGTGCCGCAAGGACTACGGTGACTTGTATTTTCTCCACGGAAAAGTATTCAAAAACCATTCTCAATGACAAATAGTGACTTGGCAGTGAAATCACACTGTATTTCACTAATGAAATAGTGTCTAATTAGGGTGTAACAACCATTCCCTGTGTCAGGCTACCACAGCAGCTAGTTAAACAGATTAGGTGGGAGATGCCTTCTTGAGAGTGCTGCCTCTTTAGCAGTCTTGGCTCTGTTATCCACATAGTATTGCTGTGAACAACCTCCAATTACTTACCTGTCCTTCAGGGAGAGAGAGCTCCACGCTGTTGTAGTCCAGCTCACCAACGTACATGGTGTTTACAAACACCTGCAGAACAGAACACAAGAGAGGAGAGCAACTTCTCATCAACTGTACTACAATCACGTGTTGCACAGGTTACTGGAGTTGGTTTTGGGGAGGAAATGGTCTCTACTTGAAACCAGAACTCAGCGTCCGTAACGGTGTCACTGATTCAGTCTAGGTGGGGGAAAAAGGAATCACATTTCTCAGAACATTCACTACTCCAAAGTTTAAAAGTTTTAGTAGACTGGAACCTCAAGCTGATTTACAAATGATAAGGGGTGGTTGGGGCTTAGCTGAGGATCGAAAAGAGCAAATCACAATTCTCATCTAAAAATTCACATTTTCCTTCATAGCTGACCCACCTCCTGCCTAGCTGCCAAGAGCAAAAGCATTTACATCTGCCTGCAGTTAGTCACCCTCTGCTCCTCACCTGCGCTCGGTCACGGACATGGTCCCTTGAATGCAGATGTCCACCACCAAATATAACAGTCTCGTAGAGCACATATCCATAGGACTGCCCGCTGCTATCATTTAGCTGCAGATTCTCCATGTTAATAGGAAACTCTGACTTAATGGGCTGCAAAGGAGAAACAAATTTAACGGCAGAAGTAGCCTCTTGGCATTGACAGGCCGCACAGAGGCAATTAATTTAAGACAGGTGTTCTGCTCTGCCACAGGTTACATTTCCCCTGTAAGCCTCCAGAGTGTTCCAACCTGAATCACCTTATGCCTCTATGAAAGCTACAGCAGTAAAGACAAGCTATCAGAAAATGGAGCCAAGGCCTTGCAAAACTGGAATGCTGAGAAGAGAAGCAGCAATAGGAAAGGTGAGACAAACATTTGCCTCCTTCGCATATCCTTAAAACATTCCCCAGCCTTTCCCTCATGGGGTAACAACCAGCGCACTCCTTGCCTTTTCCACCTAAGAGGTGATGCCTTTTAGTACCCAGCAGCATTAAAATTGGTAGTCCTACCTGTAAAAGAGACGGTAACACATCCCAGAGAGAGATATATTGATGCAACAGGATTGCACCATACGACGCCTTGCTTTCGATCATGGGAGGCAGAGGAAGAGGCTGGCCTGTGATGCCAAAAAGAAAGATGAAACAGCTACTTCAGGTGCAAAAAGCCAGCATAGATTTAAGGCCCCTCCAGGCCTCCTTTGGTCCTCCATCCCACCTTTTGGAAAAAGCACCCAGCCAGTCAACCAACCAGAGTCACAGGGCTCCAGCAGAAGGGCCAGATTAAACACTCTGTAGGTAGAACAGTGTTTAGGTTCTCGCATTTATAATTACCAATGATCATGCTGAAGAGTTGTCGGAGCTTGAAAAATTTGGATGTATAGTCTCCAGCCTCTGTCAGCACAGCGTCGTAATCTGAAAAAGCAGCACATATGTTTCAAAAAACATACAGCAGCTCCGGGACAGCCACCATGTACACTGTCGTCAAAGTAGTAAAAGCCCAAGACACGGTTTTCTTGGCACTGTCTATATTATGGAAACCTGTACATTTTTATCTGTGCGAATGTAGCTAGACAAGCACAGAGTCGCTTAATTTGGAGAAGAGCCGCTCACTGAGGAGCAACATACTTCGAGAGATCTAACTTGCACGTATCCAGATTTTCACACGAGATAAAGTCCACAATTAACAGTTTTAACAAAGGGCTGCTGGGATGTAAAGCGCTTTGAGGTACAATTTGTCTTGGTAACATTAAACCCCAGAACTGTATCTTGGATCACCAGCTTCAGGGCAGTGAAAGAAAACTCACCGTAACTGGTGACATCTGACTTGTATTCATCGGCCTCCAAAGCACCGTTCATGAAGCCAAAGTTGGTGCCTCCGTGAAACATGTAGAGATTGATGGATGCTCCTAATTTGAGGATGGTTGCTACAGTATTCACCATTTCTGTAAAGGAAGGGCAGTGCCAGGAAGGCCACAGATCAAGGAGCAGGGCTAACACTCTTCCAGTTAACTCGAGCAGACACAAACACTCTGCTCCTTGTCAGTCCCGCCTGAGTATTTACAGTGATTTGTGCTGTGATTTGTGTTTTGCCCTCAGTAAGGGCAGCACACCTGCTGACATATCCAGACGTATCAATACACTCATACATACCTCCCCTATAGCTGAAAAAGGGTAAAGCTCATGCACTTGAGCAGGAATTTTGCTTTTAAGCAGAGGAGTTGTAAGGACTACTCAGTCAGACTCCTAAACTCAACACACTAATGACCCAATTACAAAGACAATTGCAGGAGGATGAGAAAGTCATTAAAACAGTCTTATACAGCTCTGTTTTCACTGTACTTTAGATGCCCTGGAGGTTCTGGGGTTGTTGGGTGGTTTTTTTTTTTCAGTACTAATCTTCCATCCTAATGAGCTTTTAAACTAGAAAAAACCTGATACTTTTCAGAAGGTGCTATACTTGCAAGAGGCTCAAGTTCATCATATTCCCACAAAAGGTAAAATAATCCTCTCTTAATGAGGAGTGTTTATGCACTAGACAAGTAATGCCGTTATGAGGGAGGTTTCACAAAACTTGTGATAGTTTTGCAAAATGCAAATAAAGTCTTCACAGGATTTAGATTAGCTCAGATGAAACAGATGATTTAAATCACCGGGCTGCATTTTAAAAATCAACCAAGGGTAGCACAAGGCCTTAGGACACACTGACACCAATAACTTAAAATGTATGGCACTCCGCACACCTCATAGAGTCCATCTCTGAGAAATAAAATGAGAATTTTTCTTTTTTTTTTTTTAAAAAAAAGAGCTGCTGCTTACTAACACTACTAAAGAAAATCCAAGGCACGGCAACGTGACCCACTCACTGAGAGATTATTCGTTGACAAAGACTCACACAAAACAAAGCTTACAGAGGGACAGAAAATTTGAAAAAGCAGTATGTGATTTTTCCACAACTGTTTGCTGAGCAATAAAGCCCCCCGATCTACAAGAACAGTCTATGGTGCTCACCATCTGCATCAAAGACATAGTGAGGGCCTCCCCAGTTATCAAACCACCCGGTCCAATACTCCATCACCATCTTTGGCTGACCTCTCTGTATCAAAACAAAAGCAAAGTGTTAAAGTGGAGACAGGGCAGTCTAGCACTCATCCCTATTTTCTAGAGAAGCACTGTTCAAACGCAGCTTGGCAATGTGGTTTGCAAGAGTGTTTTCTTCTGTTGGCATAAAAAAAAAAAAAAGCAGCTAAGGAGCTCTGGACAAGAACAAGATGCTGTGGGCCAGCAATGCCCAGAACAGGCAAGCGAAGCAGCAAAGTCCTCTGCTAGGCACAAAGCAAAAACCACAGCACACGATCAGGCGATACCAGCTAGTTCTGGATACTGTGGTTCGGTAGAGCTGTTGCAGAAAGACAAACCAACTGCCACTGTTTAGCTTCTGCTAGAAATACACATTTATAAACGTCTGCTTATCAGCTACACCACTGCCAGCTGAGAGTCTGCAGGTGCAGCGCAGCCAGAGCTTGCCAAGGTAGGAACAGCAGACCTTAGCAGCTTAATGCCTTTTTAATGCCGCATATGGTGTTGGCAGGAAGAAATTAGCCTTTGCAGGAATTAGGTCTTCATTAAAACGACTCTGCACACAGAGCAATCGCTTCCCATTTGTTACCGCTTGCCAGCTCCCTTTGCTCCTGCAGAATTCCACCCGGGCCCATCACACTGGACAGGGCAACATGTGCTCAGCCTGGCTGGCACTCCCTCCTCACGGTATTTATTTCAAGTCAAGGCAATTTTGTTTTTTATTTGATAGGGCCTTTACCTGATGCCACATGAAATGGCCACGGTAAGTGGCATTAAAGAAACTCGTGTTTCATTAAGAAAAAACAACTGGAGGTGCCTGTAATAATCTAATTGTTCCAGGTTCAGACCAGCTCTTGGAAATATGTTTTTCATCAATCCATCCGCAGTAAACTAGTCAAAGAAGGAGCTTTATCACCCTCTGAAATAAGAGATTGTAACAAGGAAAAGATAACATAGCTTCATAATCCTTACAAACATGAATGACAGGCTTCCTATCTTGTAATGAGGGAGCGTGGCAAAGGAGGAGCTGCTTTTATTGGGCCACGTTGCATTTGGGTAGTCAGTTGGCGGGGAAGGTGCCGCCTTCTGTTCGTTTGCAGGGTTTGGGGAATTTTGTAAGACCTAAAGAAGGCGGAAGCACAATGCAGCAGAGCCCCTTTTGCCTGTACAGGAAAAGAAAACAAATTAAAGCAGTAGGATTCAATGTTCAGCATGCCAGCAGCAAGGTTTCTTTCCACAGTACAGGCAAAGCCAAAGGAGGAGATCAGAAGAGAATTGATCACGGCCTGGGGCACAGGTCAGTTGTTCACATCCTTCCAGGCTGGTATTTGGAGCAAGCAGAGCAACAAGAGGAAGAAGAGGACACAGGATGCAAACAGAGAACCTATCACTAAAACCCAAAACTTGTTATTCCCTCGCTACCTCCTCATCACACAGTCAAGATGCTTTTTGCATCAAACATTCATTAGGCAATTCCCTCCCCCTGATTCCCATTTCCGACAGCACAGGACACTGTTACAGACACACAAGTTGACACCCCGAAGTCAAACGTTTTTTCACAGTGAGCGCTGTTAAATGCCAGGTAGGCTGGACTGTGTGGAAGGAGTTTTGTGAAAGTACCGTGGCAGTGTGTCTGAAATCAAAGTGTTCCTCTGATCAGTTCTGCTGCAGATCTTTGCTGAAATAGGGCCAAATGCCTAATGGAGCCAATACTCACTACTGCACAGCACGCCGTTAATCCAACTTCACATATCTGCACTCAGTATGAGGTGCTGGAGATGACTGAAACACCCATCACAGTGTTCCCTGCAAGAACTGCAGCAGAGCAGCACCCAGCACTTGAAGGCTACAGTTCTCAGCCACGCTCTTGACAGTAGCCACAGCACCAGGGTAAAAGGGTTTGGGAAAAAGACGACTGAACTTCAAGACAGAGGTCTGACAGTTGCAAAGTGGGATGCTACTGGGTATCAACACTTGAAAGCGTGAAGAAATCCATCCCCTAACAGCTAAATACAGGCCACAAGGCACAGCTGAAGGCCTTTAAGAAGGCACTGGATAACAGCCTGCTTAAAACCTCCCTCATACTCCAGAGAAATCACCATGAGTATTTTCACTGATTCCAGAAGGATTTGGCCTAATGAGAAAGAAGCCCAAGCATTTGTTCAAAAAAAACCCCAAACCAAAACAGACTACCAGCACTTCATTTCTAATGCTGTCCTGGAAAATCTAGGTGAACAAAGTTTTTCTGCATCTTACCTGTACTGTGTCCAGGTATTTCAGTAGCCCAGGTTCCAGTTTCTGAAAGTTAACGGTGGCCAGGGCTATTGGGAAAAGAAAAAGCTTTTATTAATTGTCTCACATACAAAAGGCCTAAGGAACCATATCCTTGGGCACCAGCCCAGCACAGGCTCAGGGGGAACTGGAGCATCTTCTGAACCACCAGTACAACCTCCTCGGAAATTTCCCATCAAAGTCTGCACTTAGTATGCAGAATCTAATGGGACCACAGCACACAGAGGAGTACTTGCAGGCCACCTTTTTAGCTCTAACGTTCAGAGATACTAGAAAGAGCATCAGAGCAGCTCATGGTGTGTCACAAGCTTTAATTAGAGGCTGTAAAGCACTTGGAGATCCTCAGATAAAAGGCACCACATAAAGGCAAACTTATTATTAGAAAGTCCTATCTGGATGCCACACTGCTCTCCCAGGCTTTAGCTGCAGGAATCGCTACCCAGGCAATATCTTGCAGCTTGTCATGTCTGTGGGGGTGGGCGAGAGAAACCACAGTACAAGTGAACCAGATAGAAATTGTAATTGGAAGACTTCTGTGCTTCTGTCCTGTGCAGCACGGGAGAACCGGCAACTACTCTGTGTGTGCTGCATGTAGAGAGAAAGTCGCTGCACGATCTCCAAGCACTGGCGCGGGAAGACCCGTGTCTGCAGGCCCTGATGCATTAGAAGACACTAATCTGGCATCAACGTCCCAGCCCCTGGTACACGTTTGAACCATTTTCATACTTTTCTAGCCCTCGGTCACACTGATGATCTTTCTCGCAAGAAACTTTAAAAATGCAGGAGCAATGATACGATTCTATATTAAAAATTGACTTCTTACAAGAGAGCTGGTATCAAATCCAGCGTCAGATGTGTCAGAGCACTTCAAACAGAATATTTACAGAAGCAAAAGCTCACTCCTCACTATTTATACCTCGATTTTAATAGGCTGACCCACGTAGTGGGCTGAGCTGAAGAATCTGGCACAGGCAAACGTGGTGGGCAAACAAAATAAAACGTGGATTTAGCATTGATGTAATGTTAGTTGGCAATCCTGAAGGCAAACGTGCCCAATTCTGCTCTTCATGCAGATTAACAGCACACCATTGAAAATGGTGTAAAGGTGCAGAGAACCAGTCCCCAGAGCCGCATTCATCCTTTCCACAGTAGGAAGTTTTCACATACACACAGCTTTCCACCATGGTGCTTCAGCCATGGCGTGGAGGGAAAGCAGAGTTTTTATTTTGTCACCTATCAGCTCCCAGAAGGGCTGCACCAGGTCAGATTAGAGCCACCCAGTTTGGGATTGTGGCCACCGAGTGTGCCCGTGAAGGGAGGAGGATTGCAGAAGCTGCACAGGTACTGAGAGATCAGACTGACTGCTC
This sequence comes from Athene cunicularia, assembly GCF_003259725.1. Lineage (NCBI taxonomy): Eukaryota > Metazoa > Chordata > Aves > Strigiformes > Strigidae > Athene > Athene cunicularia. The sequence goes on along the minus strand of NW_020799132.1, from coordinate 3,311,049 downwards.
CCGCCAGGAACGGCAACATACAGATGCTTCTTGGAAAGGAATCTGCTGATGAACAGAATAAAGAAAACCACAGAATCACTGCATTCGTTTCCAGCTCCAGTATGGGGTCTTCTCTCTATTTCCTTAGCGTTTCTACAGTGGATTTTGTTCTCTCTCTTTTAGGGCTTTCATTAACCACCTTGCCGCTATACCGCTTTGAGCCCTAGTAATTCCACACCTCTGATTACTTGACATGTTGACTCTAATGAGCAGATTGTTATGACATCTAAAAGGCAAATTGGTATCAAAGAGCTCTCAACATGCGACATGCTGGAAAAGACAACTGCAAACAAGAAGGAGCTCGGAGGCAGGAGATATTCCTTCCCTCCAAAGATGGTGAGAGCTAAGACAGGCGTTCCCACAACAGCCCTTCAGCATGTCGGGCTGCTGGCAGGGAGAGAGTGACTCTATGTGGTCAAGGCTGGAAAAGGCTGCACACCAAAAAAATACAGCTGAGAAGACCACTGTAGTGGTGAAGGCCCACAGAGTTACTGAATTTGTCCCGCTCATACTGTCTGAGAAAGTCTTTTCCCTTTAATCATCTCCATCCCTGAGATTAGAAAATTAACAGTATTTACGACTGAGTGATGACAGGAGCACTCAAAGACTGCACCCGGCAAACACTTCATTCAGGGAAGCAATTACTACTCAAGCAGGCAACTGGCAGGAACACAGGAGAGATCAGAGGCCAAATACGTAATAAATCTCAGTTGAACTGGATCTGGAAAGCTGAAAATCAGTATCACGCTATGCCCCAACCAGTCAGATTTAGGGCACAGTGAAACTCAAACAGCTGTACCTCCATTTCCTCACAGTGAAAACCAGGAGGGGTGCTAAAGAGCATTTTAAAACACCGAACAGATTACAGTTTTTACAAGGAAAAGGGAAAATGGACATCCTTTTGCATCATGCACATCTAATGCCCTCCTTTACCTCCCTACCACGGGCTGTACACCCCAGAGCAAGCTTGCTGAGAAGACAGGGCTGCCCTGCAAACTACTGCTAAATTTACAGAATATTAGATTTCAAGGTTTTGATGGACTTTTTTTTTCTTATCTTTTTAATTGGAAAGCAGGTATCTTAGGAATAAGTTATTACCATTGGTAATTGCTGAGGTACTTGTTTAATATCTATGGTAATGAAGCAATAAGAAGTAGTATTTTCAGCCTTTGAATCTGGTGGAAAAAAACATCAAGCAATGCTAGGTGCTGCCATCTCTTGACTAACCTCATTGGGAAGTAGATGCCCAATACCAGACAGAAGGCAGCAAGGTATTTTAGTCTGCACACACTTAACGTCCTTGCAAGCAGAGGGACTGCCTCCCCATGGAGCAACCCTGCTGTCACCGTGTTACACCTTATGTCAAAAAAAAAAAAAAATCTCTAAACCTTTTTGGGAAGGGACTGGGTTTGTTCTGTGTGTTATACCAGCCATCCTTCCCCAAACCAGAACACAGATAACAGGTGCAGCGTGGTGAACAAAGCGCACTGCTCTCCTTCAAAGGCTGCATTTCATCAGCTGCCCCAGACAAAGAGCATCTTACCTGGCTCTCCTACAAGCACATACCTCCTTCCACCAAGCCAAACGACAGCCCGTTCTTGTTGTCAGAGGTCATTAACAGTTCTACAATCCCTCTGTTTAACAGGGCCTAAATTAAAGAGAGGAAAAGCCATTGTGTTAACAACCCCAGTTTAGTATTTGTCAGGATATTAAAGCACTAAAGTACATTATCACCTTCTCTGGGGATAGCCTGAAACTGGCAGTGCCTTGGTAAGAAATATTATTCCTGTGACATCTCCCATTCCTCCTGAAGCTTCCCTGCCTCCTTTTTCCAGCTTAAAGACAACTGAAAAATCTTATTTTATTTGACAAAGCTGGATCAGTTTTTTCACTGATGCATGAAACTTCAGGATTTTATCTTCCTCTTCTGAGATCAGTTTAATAAATAGCTTCACTGCTTCCCATCAAAAGAGGACTTCAGGTGGAAGAAGACAAAGAAAAGCAGCTCACCCTTCCTGACTGTCTCACAATGGAAGCTGAAAGGGGAAAATAGCTGGTTTGCCCGTGAATGCCATCACAGGACAGGACAGCTCAGGTACCCATGTTCTTGAACAGTCAAGTCTGAATGAATTTACTGGTTCTTCGGTAGCAAAGCACTGTACAAAATAGCACTCTAAGGTTTCTTAAATGCGTATGCACACACAAGGTCCTTCCCATTAGGATTGTTCCCTTATAGTTGGGGTTTTTTTACACAACAGCAGCTAATGTTTGAAGGAGAGATTAGGAAATCCGAGTTGCAAATTAACCCCTCTTTTCACTGTCTGCATTGGAAGTCACTCCTTCATCTTCAAGGAGCTTTGAAAACAAACCTTCCGTCTCTTGGTTCTAAATTACTAACTCTAAAATGCTGATAAACCAGCTCACACAGGAGTCACCAGTGTCATGCCCCAACTAGTTAGGGTCTGCTGAGTGTTTAAAGAAACCTCTGTGTATCGCACAGGCCCGCACACCCTGGGAACAACGAGCAGATCTGAGCAGCACACACAGGCTCCATTAGAGAAGCATTACAACTCAGAGTTTAAAGGCAAACCCACCGTTAAGACAACCTGGTTAATTTACCAACCTATCATCACTAAATCAATACCTGAGCAGAGGCTGGAATCTGACAAAATTCAGCTACTGGGGGAACTGGAATTTCTAATGAATTTTATTAAGACGATTCTTTGAGCACTGCATTAACAGTAAGTTTCTTCCCTCCTTTTGAATATAAGTGCAAAATGGAGAAACGGCAGAGAGCTGGCACACATTGGAATGCATTACAGGATTTCAGGGTGCAGCAGAGAAACCAGGAATAGAAACAGCGTCTGAGGCAGACACAGGTGTGTGCTCAGCTAATCCCAGCTCATGCCCTGTGTGGGGAGGGAGGTGTCAATACACCCTTTCACAGCCTTCACGTTTTGGAAGGCAAAGGCACTGCACCCACAAGAGGGAGATAAGGACAGGGATTTCTGGTTTTGTGTGAGTTGTGGGGGTTTTAATGGGTATATTAATTCCAGGAAGAATTGCAATGTTATCACACATGCCAGAGGCAGATCGAAGTAACCAACTCGCCACACTCAAAGCTCAAGGCCCAAACCAGAACAAAGACTAGGAGCTCCACCTCGCATTAGATCCCACTCCAACCAAGAAAGGAAGCCCTGCAAATCCTGCTTTCCCACATTTTCACCTTTAACCGCTCTATTTCCTCAGGTGTGAGTTGCACACAATACCTGAATATGACTAAACAGCACTGCAACCACACACCAGCAAAGAAATCTGTCCTGACAAGTCTGTAAAACATCACAAGCTCTTTCATCTCTGAGATATGGAAAAGCAAGCACAGAGTCAACACGCTGCTCAGACACAACAGAGTCCCTGTGCCCCATTCGTTTAGGGCTCCCAAAGCTGTTCGCTTATATGCTTGGCACTGGTGGGACACAGGGAGGGAAACTACGTAGATAAAACAAATTTGACATTACTAGTTCAGACTGGCAATTAACTCTCTAACTTGTTCATGTGTATACTTCATATTTAACCTTCTAAGCCGTGTTAAATCACTCCAGGAGATGGAGTTAGTTCAGGAGCAGGCACTGCTCTAAGCAGATTAGGATTCCTGCCACACAACTTATTTGGTTGAAGAGTTTCTCTATACCTTGAGCAGTGGGACAACCTGAGCAATCCTCAGGGAGAAGCTGGTGTACCCTAAGAGTTTCCAAAGGATCTGATAATGCTGTAGCAAAAAAGCAGGGAACATACACTCGACAGCACGTACACACCACTGGATGGGTGACCTCTCTCAAGTGCAGCAGCACTTTAAAGCGTTCAGTGAGAAGAAATTAAACAAGGACCCTTGTAAGACACACTGCAGATCCTGTTAACTGTCTGCCTTGCAATTGTACTGGGGGCAAACGAACAGGTCAGATGCACGTTAGATCCACCAGGATACCCTGGTCTCTCTGGGCACTGGCCAAGTCATTACCATTCAGTGCAGAGGCAGGAGCCAGGGCAGAGTCTAGTCTCTGTTTGACAAGAATAAGGGAGGCATTAGGCAAGTTAACTCACCTGATGCCGAGCTCCAGATTACACAGGTTTAGGAGAGTGCTGGTGGCTTGTTCACCTAAACCTTCCTCCCAGGAAAGTCAACAAGGACTAAGAGAGACCCTTCTCTAATGTCATCTAAGAGAAGCAGAACAGGACCAGCAGGAGAGAGCTTCTTCAAGGCCAGCTATGTTTTACAGATACTCCCCCACTTCCCTGTCACCCTCTTCTCTGGAAGAACATGGGCTTATCAGTGTTGAGAGGGTCATATGCCATCTCTTCCACTCCAGGAGGAAGCATCAAGGGAAATGCAGCCAGATTATGCACTGACGTTTTCAAGGGTTTCTGAAGCTATGCTCGAAAATTATTCAGAAGAAAGAAAATACTATAAGGAAGGTGGTTTAAGAGAAGGATTCACCACAGAAACAAGTAAACGTGACAACATTACCATTTTAACATAGGACATGTAGTTTGGGTCTTTGGCATAGGAACCGTATTCATTCTCCACTTGCACTGCAATGATGGGACCTCCTTTCTTGTACTGTTGGGAACAAAAAGGAGAAGTTGTTCACCATGATTTCTAACCAGAGAATGCCATCACAGGGGCACTGGCTTGCAGGAATGTAATGCACAGGTCTCCGATGGACTCAGTTCCACCCTCTCTCCCTCCCAAGTCTATGCATAACCAGACAGACAGATCTGGACTGCTGACACAGACAACTTCACTCCATACTGCTTCCTAAAGCGAAGCTGGTAGGTTTGTTATTGCCTCGACCTGCTGCTGTTACACACAGCTCACAGTGCAAACAGTCCCCACCTGTGGGTGAGGGATTGTACTTGCCTGAAGAGGGACGACAACAGGCATTAGGTGATCAAAATAGGCATCCACAGCTTCTGTGAAGCCCTTGTACGTTGTCCTCAGTTGCATCTCTGGATCTTGCAGGAGCCAACTATGAGAAAAGCAGCAAACAGAATCTGAGTCTCCTGTCCAGTCAAGGCTGCCAGAGGCACCCCCAGCCACCAGCATGGAGTCACAGCTGGGCAGGAATCACTCATCTGTCAGCGTGGGTACGGACATGGCGAGTCGGTGCAGGACACCACGTGAGGATAATCTACCACACACCTCCAAACGAGCCCAGGCTGCAACTGCCAAGCTGTTCCCCTTCTTTTTGTTCTGTATTTGGGGCCTAAGCTCATTCCATTAACTCTCCCAGTCAGATTTCAAGGGCTAAACTTACCACTCTAAAGGTTACTCTGGAATTCCCTGCATCCCCAAGGGCACTCTACAACCAAGCACTCCCTCATAAAACCCCAATCATCGCTCAAAACAAAGCTTCTGGTAATTGTTCCCATGCTTTCTACTGCTGATTTACAAGACACAGTTTGATGGTTTGGGGTTAACACGGAAAAGAGCAATTTGTTTAAGAGCAGAACAACGTAGTGCTGTAACAATTCAAGCAGAGTGAGCTTGTATCTTCCTTGTCTCTGCAAAAGGGAGTGTTAACTAACAGTGATTCCAGAGGGCTGAAGGACTCGACTCCTATATGCTACATGCAGCTCAATGGGCTTACAAAATCATCCTCTATCTGTAAAATGAGAATAGTACTGTTGCTCTTTATCAGCATCTTTTATCTAATAAAAAAAATGTATGTGGGTGTTGTGGAACAACTGACAATAACTTCTCATAACCTGATGTAGAGTGAGCTACTGCCTCTGGTCACAAGTAGCCACGCTCTCGTGAGCAAGTCCCTGATACACCTTCACAGTGCTGCACCCGAACCCTCTGATGCCAAAGGCATGCTGGAAAATATAAAAGATTAAAATAAATAATCCCCAAATATTGTCGAGTGTCTCCGCTGAGGCTTACGCTCTGTGAAGGTAAGAGCAACAAGTGGTGTGTAACATGGCACTGGTTCCACTGGGAACTAGTAACCAGGCAAGCCTCAGTGCTGGTGTGTTCAACTGGGCTCTCAAGGCCTCTTACTCGCAGGCCAGAAAAGTGATGGGTCTTTATTACTGCCAGCCATAAAATACATATGTTCTAGCAGGGCTTCTAAAATGGACCTGAGATGAAGCAAATTTTTACATCAAGCTGCAAATACTACTATTTGTATTACACTGAGAAAACTGGGTTTCCCCAATTCAATCTTCTTGCTATCACCATTATGCCACAACACAATTATTATTTTGAAGAATAACCACTCAAAAAAAATTCTGGTTGCGGGCTTACTATCTGTGCTGCTTAGGAGAGCTCAGTAACATAATAAGTATTCACCCGCTTTGGGGAGACAGAAGATAAATATTCCCATCTAACAGCCAGACACACTAAATCTCTGAAGGAGGCTCAACGGTACGATCAGGGGTTTTGCTCTGTTTTATTTCCCCAGTCTCAAACGCTTGCCTCAACTGCACTATTTACACACTGACCTGGGCAGGCCACCGAGGTCCCATTCGGAGCAGATGTAGGGTCCAGGACGCAGAATCACCCACAGTCCGTTTTTAGCTGCCAGTGAAAGGAAGGCCCTAGAGATCCAGACAGTGTCATTATTGTCTGACTGCAGAATCCCCACACCATGTGCTCCTAATACACCAATCACTGTGAAATTTCAGTACCAAAACCAGAAGAGGATTGCGGGATGAAGCAACTAGACTGGATCTAGCAACTAGTATTAAATCTGTAAGTCCCCAGGACTCCAGCAAGTAGGGGAAGGAATGAGTCTCCATTGCCTGGTCAAGGCACAGGCTTTGCTTCAGAAACATCTTCATCCCGAACCAACACACACCCCCTCCCCTCAAAACAGGAGTATTTAATAATAGAGCTGTCTGTACCACATACTCTAGATCCAGGTTTTGACTGAAGTCAAACTTCCCTCTTTCTTGCTCATGGAGGTTCCACGGCACGTACCTGAAATGCAGAGTTAGAGCAAAGGAGGTCAAGGGCTGAAAAGGGCTCTGTGGTTGTGACGCGCAGAAAAAAGCCTCTGCTGTCCCTTTGTTAGTCGGTAACAGATGCAGAGATTACTGCATGTACAGATTACAAGTGTTTATTTGAATGTTATTTTGTGGCTTTCTTTCATTTTTCTGACAAGTCCTTACTTCGTTGCACTCTCTCCTGTACTCTGCAATATCCGAGTTCCACAAGACCGTCATACGTGGTTGCTCTCTAGGTATAACTTTCATTTTCCAAACCAGAGCAATTTCTAAATCACAGCCGTGCTGAAAAGCTGTTTCAGCACCAGACCCTTCCCCACCCAGCCAGCATTACGAAGGCACTTTGTCCCAAAGATCTGACAGACATCTGTCTCAGTATTTGAGGATACTGCAGCATATGATGGTTAAAGAAAACCTGAGTCTACCCTTTTCTCATAACAACAAGTACAGGCAGACATTGTTACGGCCCACTGGAACTAACAAAGTCCTACCAACTTCTGTGGAAGAGGGGAGAGGTTACAAGGCATGTGTGACAGAGCCGAGGGAGCGGGGACACTTACGTTGTGAGGGTGTTTAAGCCACATGCTTTCATCTTAAGCATGCGGTCTTCCCAGTATTCCCTGGGGACTCGGAAATAGTGCATCGAACCCCCGAAGATGCGGAAAGGCATTCCTTCCAGCAGGAACTGTGAGTTCTCTGTCTGCAAGCCTAGGGTCCTCCCCCATAACCGCAGAGGGATCAGTTCACTCCAGTTAAACCTAGAGGGGAAACAGAGACATATGAGCATCCAGTCACTGGTAAAGAAATCTGTGCATATCCGAAAGAAATCTGACCCCCTAGGAGAGGCTGCTCACTTCACCCTACCTGGCAGGATGTGCTCTGACCTTCCTACTTCTTAAGGAAACCACAGTAATATAGACAATACAGATTTTTCAGAAGACTGTAAACCAGAGGGAAGATCTGCCCAAGATGTGTATTTAACACTCATTTCACTTAGCAGCTCCCATCCCAAATACAGCTGCGATGTAGCACTACTCGGGCAGAGATCATCAAACTAACTTGCCCATCTTGTATTTTCAGCAAGTTTTCACTCAATACTATCCAACACTTTCATAACTTATGAAAAGCAGGATCTGCCTGTTTTGCAGTAGGACGACATACGCTGGCTGATTTCCAGATCCTCGCTCCAGCAGCGGCTGCGTCTCAGTATTGCTGCTCTGGATGTCTTGTGGTCTCTTAAACCTTCCAGCTCAAGGCATGGAAAAAATAAAGAACCCTCATCTGCTTGCTGCGGACAGAGAATCTTTTCCTAAATGTAATGAAACTCCCTGGATTATATTCACCACTCAGGAAAGACTAAATCACTGCTTGTACTAACTCCTTAATATGTTATTTGTCAAAAGAACCAGAGCAAAGGGGATACCAGGTTCCACAGCACTTACCAGCATGAGTACTCTATCACAGCTCCACTCGGGTCGGTTCCTGCAGGTAAGAAACTACTTCCTATTGCCTTACATGACTCCCCAGTTCATTTTGGCTGAACCAAGAAAACATGTTACCAACTAGTCCAGATCCAGCGCAGTTACGCTGCCTCCCTCAGACCCTCCCAGCTCCACAACTCTGAATACACAAAGGAGTTAGACAATAGCAGCTTGTTCCTCTGAGACGTTATCACAGCCAGATGCGAGGGATGAATTCGCGTCTCAAGAAAGCAAGTGTGACCCACGCGTTGGAGAGAAATGTCACAGTCAGAGAAGAGGGAAATACCTGAGCCTCCGGCTGTTTTCTACACTACGTGTAGGGCAGGTAGTAGCAGAGGGGGAGGACTTCTCAGAACTCACAGCTTATGGGGATTGCTAACCAGGAGCCTGCAGCAATTACCCGGCCTCCGACACAAGACAAGGAGACTACAAAGGAACTAAATCTAAGGCTTCCAGGAGACTGCACGGGCTGGCTGACAAGCACAGAGGGTACCTGTGTAGCACAGCATTCTCACAGGACTCTGAAACAACCGGCAGCAGGCATGGGTAATACCTGGAAAAGGAAGTCTAGATTAGATATTCACTGCCTTCAGTCAGAGAGCGCTCACAGGCATTTATTGTCAAACCATTTCCAAAAAAGAGTGCTGAGCATGGAGATTGTAACGTATGCCGTTCAGAATGTGGTGCAGGAATAGCAGAGCTTTTATGATTTTTTGAGCGCAGCTCAAAGTAGGAGAAATAAGCACGAAACACCTAACTGCCGTATTTAAAGGGCGACTGCCTGGAGAGAACAGGATAAAAAATGCCCATCTATGCAAGAAAGTATGTACAGCCAGAGAGGGATGGCGTGAGGCTAGGCAACAGCAGCATTGCTTCCAAACAATTGCTGTGAATTTTACCAGCAGGAAAGGTGGTTCTCAATCCACGCAGAGGATATCCTATGGCTCCCTGCCCCTCTCCTGCTAGAACTGCATCTCACACAGATTGCAACTTTTGCAAATCAGATCCTGAAACTGCAGCTATACCTACTTCTGTTGCTTGGAGGCAAGCCTGAGGTGGAAAGATCAAAGGCGCCTGGAGACACAAAACTCTTAATTTGTAAAGATTAGGTTGGAAAATACCTAAATTTCCAATTTGTTTCAGAGCTAGGAAAGGCCCTGAATCACCCCTGCACACAACAGTACTGCCTAACTGCCACTGATGCCAGAATGAAGGCTGCACATACCCAGATAAAAATACACAAATCACTTAAGCTCATCTTAATCCTGGGCATAACTTAGTTGGCACGTTTCCATCAAGCTTCCTGCCTTAAAACTCCCTGGCTCCAGTGTTTTTTCTCACCAAGGACTGGTAGGACGCTCGCAGGCTCCCAGTATTTTCAACATATTATCCTAGATATCCTGAAACCCACATCTCTCACTACGATCTGTTCAAGCAACTTCCGAAAAAAACTTCTGTGACTCAGCAGAGCCACGTTACTCTGAGCTGGATTTCCATAGCTCAAAGCCCACCTGGGCCCTGTGCTATCTTGAGAACAACGCATAGCTCCCAGTATATTTTTTTCATTTCTATAATAACAGCACAGATTGCAAAGAATCCTTTTTTGTCTTTGCTAAAGGTTACTGGCTTACTTTGTCCCTCTGTATCCATTTTCTCCCTGCTTCAGGAATTTGAAAAAAAAAAAAAAAAAAAAAAAAAAAAAAAAAAAGCGCATTACATTACCCTGAAACAAAAGCATCGAAATTGGGTTGGACAAGTTAGCCCTTAATGAAACAACCTGTCTTTATAAGACATTAAGTTGAACTGCAAAACACTCCACGCGGAATAGGAAAGTGGCAGTTAACTGCTAAACCAGACAGCCACGCTAAGGCATTCGTGCCTGTAAAACAAAAACCTAGCTGAAGTCCTCTCTGCATGAGATACGAGATTTAGCTTCGGTGTTGGTCTACCACATCCCTGGAACAGCTGGGAGAAAAAGCCAACAGAAAAGAAAGTCAAAACAAGGGAAAAAGCATTGAGACCATTAGCTTGTTTTGCCAATACTAAAGGACGCGCTTCGGAGGACGAGGGACTTTACTGTTAATCCCTGAGCTCTACTTAGACCTGTCTCAGAGGGCTTTGCTGTTTATTCTGGGCTTCCTCTGCCCAGGGAAAAGTGAAAGCTCCGAGCTGCCTTCCCTCACGACTCGCTGTCTTGTGGTCACCGAGGTGCTGTGTGTGTGAGCCGAGCCCCAGGTGCGCCCTGACCACGGCCGGGATGACGGTTGCTGCGTTCTGCAGCGCCGTCTGTTCTCGGGTGACCTGGGCCACAGAGAGAAACATGGGCTACTGGCGGTTAAGGTGCTTTATAGATACACTCTTAGAGGAGACAGACTTCTGTGCTTTTATCAGGTATCAGCTTGCAGTAAGCCTCTGCTAAAAACGCATGTGGCACAAACCCAAGACCAGCTATAAAAGAATTTTGCTTCTAATTATGCAAAGATTTATCAAGGCTTTTCTATAGCTCTGAGGATCAGGTAACTTCCCACTATGAATTTAAGAACCCATTATAAAACATCGAAGGTACAAAAAAGATGAGAGTGGTAACAAGTAACTACATCTTCTCCTGCCTGAATATTATCTGAGCGTGTTGCTGTCAGGGACCGAAGAGCTTCTGTCACTTGGCACAGAGAAGTTGCTCTGCAGACTGGCTACAACACGAGTCCAGGAAAGAGCATCGCCCCCAAAATGGGATCTAAACCACACAGATTTAAGCTAGGACCTTGAATAACTTCTGGTTACTACAGGTGGGCTACAGAGGAACGGCTGTTGGCCCAGAGCGT
>NW_020799132.1:3292393-3299649 GCF_003259725.1 Athene cunicularia | reverse complement strand
CTCCCGCCCTGCCCTGAGGGACGGCGTCTGCCCCGCCCGAGGCGGGAGCTGGGGGTTAACCCGCCCCCTGCTGCCGGGAGCTGACCTCAGGGCCTGCCGGTGCCCTCCTGCCGCCTCGCCCAGCCCGAGATCGAAAAACACCTTCGTCTGCCGCTCACGCTCCGTCCTCTCCGTTCCCCGCCCTGTACTGGGAGAAACGAGGAGCTGGGTCGTTCGGAGAGGTTAACAGAGACGCTGTGAGTTAAAAACACCTCAGAAACCGAACTTTTTTGCAATCCCCTGCTTCAGAAAGCTTCTCTGGTTAAATACCCGAAGAAAATTAGAATCACAGAATCATTCAGGTTGGAAAAGACCCTCGGGATCATCGAGTCCAAGCAATCACAACTCTGACACTCTCTAGAGTTGCCATCATTGCTTTATTGATTCCAAATCTGAGAGGAAAGAAAAAAAAAGAATGGAATTTACCAGTTTTTACTTCCCCTACATTGTACACAGGGTGTACTGATTCAAGGCAACAGAGTTAAATATTTCTGTGCAGGATTTTAGCTCCTTGATTTGTACCTTCGTAATGCAAAGGCTTCTTTGAGATTAAGCACCAGTACGTGCCGGGAATAGGGAGAACAGGCAGCTGTTGGTTTGTTAAAAAAGGTGTGCTGGGAAAAGAGGAAGAGGAGTGCTTCTAGATAAATGAGAGGCATCCTGCTCCTCAGTTAAAAAGCCATTGCACTCTGCAGGTGGTCGGAGCTGTGGTGCTTGTGGCCCACTTGTGTCCAGGGGTGCAGTCTGCACCCAGGGCAGGTTTTTAAGCAGAGCAACTAATTCCCTCGACATAAAGATTTCCCTGCTAGAGGATGAGTCCCGTTGGGATCAGGCTGCACCTCTGCCTGAATTCCTATTTCAGTCCTAATTCAGCAGAGATCACCAACAGATCTAGTGTTTCTCTTTCCAAAGATCATGGGCTGCTTAGCATCCATCCTTAAGATTTAGAGACGAGAGGCTCGTATTTATAACTGATTTCCATCTTCAGGCTGCACAATACTAAACTGCAGCTCTGCCAGGCACAGAGTGCAGCTGTGGCAGCATGTGGGTGGCATCCAGCTGTGCTCCTGGACAAAATAAGGCAGAAAGACTGTTTCCACTGGGGTATCCCCCTTCACCACTCCCTGGGAGAGTTGGTGAACAGGGGAGGGAAAGCTGTAACAGGCGAAGTGATTTAAGGCTGGAGATTAGCTCCTGGCTTCAGCCCTGTAGCAGATTCCTGGCCACAATCATCCGCATCACCTCATTGGTACCTGCAGCAGAAGGGTGCAAAAGATAGTTAAGAGATGGTCCAATTTTACCCCCAGTATAGGCTAAGAGAATTCTTCCCTGATCTGCAGTCTACAGCACAGAAAAGCTCTTCCCACCAACTGAGGTGGCGTTTAGGAGGTGCTGGGCCAAAATACAACTGCCAAGTGCTAGCACATTGCTTGACAAAGGCTTCAGAGTGGGAGATACTGGTGCTTCTTTTTATTGGGGCATCGAGAGGATGTGGCCACCAGGCACCAAGCAAAACTGGATATACACATCTTGAGTTCTCTGCTTTACTATTTAATACATAATACAGAAAGACAGGCTGTAGGCCCACCCGGTACTGGAAAGAGCACGTCCCTTAGGTCCCCTGGTTGTAGGTGAAGGGATTTCAAAGAAGGGAAAACAAAACGGTTAGGAGACTGGACTGAGATTCAAAAAGGCCAAGACACTGTTAGAGACACAACATCAAAAGAATGACGATAGGCTGGAATCCCAGAAAAGCAATTGTTGGGAAGTGCCAGCACATGTCTGTAGGAGTATCAGGATGAGAAAGTGGGCAGAGGCACCGCTAACATGACAACTAGATACCTCTCCCTGCTGTAAGACTCTTAAAATATACAGTAACTGCACCAGGCCCCCAAGAGCTCTTAGCCAGAGGATTTGCACACATGACATCCATGGACACCTCATGCTCAGAGCATGCTCTGAAACCCAAGAATCAGTTGTGCAGGCAGGCGGGGGCCTCTGGAGGGGCTGTTCTCTCCTGGCTTCACTGCCAAGTCACTGGTAGTAAGCGTGTCTTTTACCTTCAAGGATCTGGTGGACTCTGATGTCTCGTACAAACTGCTGCACAGCATAATCCTTCAGGTAGCCGTAGCCCCCGTGCATCTGTAGAGCCTGGTTACAGACCTAAGAAGACAGCATCGCTGATGAAGTGACTCGCGTGGTGCCAAGGACAAGTCAGCCACCGGAGCTCACTATGAACCCAGGAACCTGAGCTGTTGGTTTGTTGGTTGTTTTTTTTTCTGGTCACCTAATCTCATCTCTTAAAGCCTGGTGTGACAGCAGGGTGTTCTCAGTCCCCATCAGTGCTGCTCTCAGTGCTATCATGTTACCTAAGTGCTGTTTCACAGTAACGGTGCATTTATGTGAACGTGACAGCATGGAAATACCTCGGAAACGCTTAACTGAGGCAATTTTTGCTGCATTTCTATGGTGCTACTGATGCAAAAAGAAAAACGGCAGATCCCCATCTAGTGGTCAGTCAGGTGAGGAGTCTGCTCAGGGCTCTGGTTTCTATTGAAACGTGACTCCTTTTCTGTCAACTTGGGACATAAAACATTACAAACAGCAAAAATGCAGAGTGCTGAGAAAATAGGGTAGCTCCTAAATCACACTGATCTGGGAAGCGTCAAGGTGCAGATTTCCTTTTTCTTTTTCTCCCTTCTTGCATTCTCTTTTCAGGGACATTTTGTGATAATGTATTTTTCAGTGGTCTGGGAAAGACCACTTGCTACCTAGCAGTGATCAGCCTACAACATGCATCTCATCCTTTGAGAATAGAGACGCTCTGCTCCCTGTCCCATCTCCCTGCCTGGTCCCCTAGAAAGCAGTGTTGAAAGCACTAGAAGCCAGGAAGCCCGAACTGTGGAGAGGCTCATCCTGCAGCCTCCACAGGGTGCAGAATTCTGTCTTGTAAAACATCCTGGTCCTGAGATGAGGCTTCTGGCTCAGTGAATGTGCTTGTGTCTGGGTCCCTACAGCGTCAAACATCTTTCTGACATCCTGAGCACCATTGAGGGGGGTCTCCAAGCTTCTAGTTAACGACATCACCTGAGGTTTGAGTAACCTACCGCAAAGCATTCATCAGTAGCAAAGAGCTTGGCCATGGAGCAGAGCACGGCCGCGTCCTCCCGTCCGTCCTGCAGTGCTCGCGCCGCGTTGCGAACCATGAGCCGTGCTGCCACCAGGCGCGTCGCCATCTCCGCCAGCCGGAACTGCAGGTACTGCCAGTGGGCAGCGCCAGGGGGAAAATGAGGTCAGCGCCTTCGGAGGGGCCTCAACCACATGCCCACTGCCCTCAGGCGGGTCTCAGGCCTGACACGCTTCCTTCCTTGGGAAAAGCCTGTCCCTGCCCACTCCAGGGAAGACCCTGCGGAGCAATGGGACCTCTGGCTGCTTGTTCAGCCAGGATCAGAAAGAGCACAGCTCTGGGAGCACAGGTCTGATGGAGAGGTTACCTGATTGTTTGCTAGTGGTTCCCCAAACTGTTTCCGGACAGTGAGATGTTCCTGAGCCAGAAGAACAGAGGCATGAGCAGCTCCTAATGAACAAGAAGCTGGCAGGAGAAGACAAGGACACAGAGTGAACATCAAGCTAATGGATATGGGCAACAACACGATCCTGCCCTCCTCCCTCGGCTCCCCGGTGCCTTTCTTACCAATGTTTATTCTGCCTCCATTCAGCCCCTTCATGGCAATGCTGAAGCCCTGCCCTTCGGTGCCCAGCCGGTTGCCAACAGGAACCACGCAGTCCTCAAAGATCACAGCCCGAGTCGGCTGGGAATTCCAGCCCACCTGGGGAAAAGCAGAGCACTTTCCAGGCTGCCTGAGGCACAGCACACCTCCAGCTCCTGGCCCAGAGCTGCCCAGCCCACTCTCAACCCCTTGGTTTCATTCCCAAGCTGCTGCAGAGTGCCTGTGGCCTACATGGTTTGCTGAGTTGGAAACTGGAATGCAGGTATTTGAGAAGAGATGCAGATCCAATGAACCTTGATGTCCCCCAGATTAAAATCCTTCACTTAACCACAGGGACAGGTATTGTCCAAACTTCACCAAAGCTGGACCTGGCTTGGAAAAAACACACCAAGCCGGGACTCCGGTCCCACCCTAAAAGAGATCCCTAATGCTTTGCACAGATGAGCTCATCTCTGTCCTGCACTTCCGTCAAGCACATACAGAACAAAAACCAAGCCTCTTACCTTCTTCTCTTTCTTGCCAAAGCTGAGCCCTGGTGTCCCCTTCTCCAGCACCAGGCAGGAGATGCCCTTGGGGCCTGGGCCTCCTGTGCGACACATGACCACGTAGATGTCCGTGTCACCTCCACCACTGATGAAGGCCTGCAGAAGGGCACAAGAAGAAAGGGGTGGCTTTTGTACACTAACCCTGAGCCTGCAGCAGCAGCTGGGGTACAGAGATGGAGGTGAAAAGACCCCACGGCCAGGAGGTATTTAGGGACCCAACCGTGCTAAGTGCTGGTGAATGCTCTGCAGAGTATGTTCCACCTTGGGAGATACACAGAG
Organism: Athene cunicularia; assembly: GCF_003259725.1. Lineage (NCBI taxonomy): Eukaryota > Metazoa > Chordata > Aves > Strigiformes > Strigidae > Athene > Athene cunicularia. The sequence continues at coordinate 3,295,055 of NW_020799132.1, read as the reverse complement.
CAGTAGGAAATGGAAAGGACGGTGCGAGCCAGGGCCCCTTGCATGTGCAGTGCCATCCAGCAGCTTTAGGAGGAGCAAAGAGGTACCTTGGAGCCGTTCAGGACGTAGGTGTCCCCTTTCCTCTGAGCTGAGGTCAGCAGGGAAGCTGCATCACTTCCACTCCCTGTTGGAGAGGTGAGGAAGAAGCCAGTGAAGCAGCAGGTCCAAACTCTCCCAGGGATCCTACCCGAATGACACTCGGGTTTGTACCATGAGCATCTCAGCAATCATCACCTGCCCCTTCCCAACTTCCTGGTGATTGCCCAAAGGAACACGAAAAGAAACTTTTCACCTCCGCCTCTGTGCAATGTCCAGTTAAACCATGCTAGGAGTGAGGGAAGGGAGGAGATTTCTTGGTTGAGGAGGCTCACCCGGCTCAGTCAGGCAGTAAGAAGCAAATTTTTCCATGCTACAGAGCGATGGGCAGAACCTGCGCCTCTGTTCCTCATTGCCAAAGGTGTCAATCATCCAAACACACATGCTGGAGCAGGAGAGAAGGAGCAGCGTTACAGAAGTGAACAGGAAGGCGGCTCATACCAGAGCATCCCTGGCTGAACAGAAGAACAAAGTTCCGTGGGGTTCAGCCAAAAGCACCAAGTCTTGAAAGCCTGCTCCACCTCAAAACAGAACAAAATTAAGTGCCAGCGAAGCCAGGAGGAAGAAGATCGCCTTCCATTCACCACAGACTCGCTGCCTCAGGGGACAGCAGGTCCCTATTTAATAGCCATGGCGCTCCCCTCAGCGCTAAGCCCTGCTGTCTCTTCAGAAAACTGCCCCTGGAAGAAGGAGGCATCGTCACTGCAGCGAAGGGAGCTGTCACCGAACATGCCTATCCAGCAGGACAGGGCACCAGCATCAGCTGGCGCCTCTGGGCTCTGTCACAGTACGACCAAAGCACAAAGGCTTTTTCCAGGCAGGTTACTATCTATAGACAGCTTAAGTGGAAGAGCAGGGAACAAAATCCAGAACTTAATCCCACCTTGCATGCCACAAAGCTAAAGTTACTTCTTGATGGCATCTCAGTTTTTGTAACCCATTTGCTCACTGTCATCAAGAGATCCCCACGGAGATGTGTCTGCTTGGGGTCCCAACTTTAACTAATAAGCAGCTCCAAGGGAGCTGTTTCCAGCTGGACTTAGAGCCCACAGAAATGTTCTTCAGCCAGGCCAACACCATCCACCGCTCCCCAGACACACTCACTTGTGGATGCTCATATAAGCAGTGGTGCTAGTACATCCTGTTGATAAAGCTTCAAAGATTATGGAGGTATCAAGTCGCGACAATCCAGAGCCACCGACGTCTGGTTTCACATAGATCCCACCGAATCCTAACTGGGCTGCCTTCCGCATTGTTTCCACAGGGAATATTTCCTATTGGGACAGGCAGAGACATCAGAAGTGAATATTCATGGTCAATTCAAGCTCAATGTTCCATCTCAATGTTTTCTCTGGTCTAGTCTCAAACTCCTGCAGAATTTAATTTCCAGTCCCAAAGTCCTGCAGAGTTTAAGTTAATCGGGTTAAAGAAGAGCCAGCTACTAAGACAGATATATACCATCTTCTGGAGTAAATTCAGGTTTTCAGGTGACTGAATAGGAAAGCTTTAAGGAATTCCTGATGGCTTCCCACCCCAGCTACAGCAGCAGCTTCAAAGAAAATCACTACAGATGGCATGACAGCACCCAGGGGCTGTTGCAGGAACCCCTCTGATGAGACCCAAGGATCAGAATGCCCTAAGGGAGGAAAAGGTGAGCGGTACAGCCCTTCCGAGGCTGTCATACCTTTTCATCCCACTCAGCCATGTGAGGAGCCATCTCCTTGGAAGCAAAATCAAGGGCAACTTTTTGGAATTCCTTCTGCTCTTCAGTCAGGCCGGCGGAGGCTAGAAAAGCAGGAAGAGGTCAGAATACGTGTCTGTTGTGGGAAAGCAAGCGCCACCACCTTTTCTATACCCCAAACAATTTCAAAGCGTCCCTTAACTCACACAAAGAGTTCAGGGTCTCTGCTGCAGAGACCATCCCTCTGCTCCTCGGGGCCATCACGAACTGTGCTGAGAAAAGGGAGCCGACTTGGGAGGGGGCTTCCTTAGGACAAAACAAACCCAAGGTCCCAGCTATCTCTGCTCAACGCAGCCCTCTGGAAACAGCATCTTAAGTTTGACTTAGATCCTGCGTTTGAAACCTCCCGCTCTCTTTGCACGGAGATCTGACCTTGTCTGGTCAGTCCCTCTCCTAAAATTCACGGGGATGCCGCCGCTTCCATCCCAAGCGCCGTTAATTTAAGCAGGGGGGCGCCCGGCCCGGGCAGAGCCTGGCAGGGCCGTAGGAGGAGTCCGGCTCGCACCCAGCTGTTATCCCGGTAACCAGAGCCCACGCTCCGCCAGGGGATGATGACTTCGATCACAGGACAACCCAGACCTACCGATGGCTCCAGCCTGCTTCCCCAGTGAACCCTCCGCCGCGCTTTACCCGGCCTTTCCGAGATACCGGCTTGTTCCCAGCCGAGCCTGAGAACCCGCGGGGACCCACCGCAGGTAGAGGGAAGGGGACGGCGCTTCCCGTGGCGGGTGGGCTATCGGGGCAGGAGCGGGCCCCCCTCCCTCCCCGCTCCCCGCCCTGCTGTCC
>NW_020799132.1:3216003-3292343 GCF_003259725.1 Athene cunicularia | reverse complement strand
AGGAGGGGAGCAGCTTGGCACAGAAGGTGGAAAAGTTGATGCCGCCCGCTCTGGCAGAAGGCGGCCAGCTCAGCGCCAAATAACTTGTAACGGGCTGCTGGCAGGAGGGGGCAGGGGTTGGACCAGCCAGCTCGCTCCCTTTCCCGAAGGGACTTGGCCAGCGTCCTCGGTGCCAGCAGAGAGCTGAGCCGGACAGCCCCGCGGCGAGGCGGGGGTGAGCGCTGGAGGCGAGCGCTTCTCCCCGTGCCAGAGGCACAGCCCCTCTCGCACGGCAGAACCCTGGGCCAGCAGCTGCGCCGCGGCGGAGAGGAGCCAGCGTCCCTCGGAGCCCGGCGGCGGCCGCCCCCAGCGCCGGGCGTGGTCCTCAGCATTCGCGCTGATAGAGGAAACGGCTGAGCTCAAGGAAGCAGATTGATTCACTCTCCACTGGCTGTACGGCTTTTACCATTCTCGGATATCTCCACTTTTGTCAGTTTGCTTGAATAAGCAGTAATTCTTTCTTCTTCTCTCATTCGGCAGGTGCTTCGCAGTGAAGAGAAGATAACTCAGAGAGACCAGGGATGCCTTGGCCGAGCAGAAAGAGAGACAAAGGAGCAGTAGCAGGTCTGTGCTGACATCCAAACTAATTTAGCATCTCTCACTTGAGGTTCCAAGCTATAGTGAAAGTACAGACAGTCATCTTAACCGTCTGTCTTTCAGAGCCTCACAGACAGCATTTCCTCTGTAAAAATGGGCTGAGCACCCATGTGTGACCGACACAAGTCTGCCAGATATATGATAGGGACAGGGATGTATTCTCAGCACAAAGCGATTAAGAAATGCAACTCGTGCCCATTTATGAAGGGCTTTCACATCCTGTGTGCCAGAGATGGTCAGTCAGAGTGTACCCAGTGTCGGGGCAGGAAGCTGCTGTGGTACCGTCCGCAGAAAAACAAAAAAGCAAAAACCTTGCACTTGAGGTACCATTATGTGGTGTTTAAAGCATAAGATGAAAAAATTGCACAGTTGGCTCATCCATGCCACTCACCTGCTCAGTTGACTCCAGCAAATAACCACCTTCCTACCCTTTAATCTCTTATTGACTGTATTTTGCTGTCTGGATCCTGGACAAACAGGGATCTAGACCGCCTCTGAACAGGAAGCACAGTGGAGGCTTCATCTAAGGTTTCCAGCTACTGCAGTAATTGAAATAGCTTGCTTTGCTGCTGAACTTCCCTGTTATTCACCAGACTCACCAAAATCAACTTTGTTGCCTGCAGCTGATTTCTCAGCAATTAATTAAAAAAAAAAAAAATCAGCTACACTTCATGTGAGCAACCCGGTCTATCCTGGCCTTTTTTTATGATTAACTATGACTATTCAGTTACATTGCTGCACACCACCACAACAACAACAAAAAAATCCTTATTTCAGATATAACAAGAAATACTCAGAAACGGTGGTGCATAATGCTGCTATCTTACCCATAGCATCTGGCGTGCAAGAAACTCCTATTGCAGTCAAATATCAGTATGTGAAATCAGCTTGGATGACTACAAATGTTTCAGCACCAGTCCTTCTCTGAAACAAAATGTTTTATCTGAAGGGGGGGGGTGTTTGTTGTTTCTTTTAAGATAAAAAAGAACCTGATGCTAAAATTGCCAAAACGGAGGAGGAGACTCCAGATAAGGAGGAAGAAGAGAAGTCCACAAAACCTCCAGCTGGGAGTTCCAAGTCAGGATGGAAGAACTGGAAGAAGACAAAAGACTCCGACTCCGGTGGGGAGGAAAGCAAGATAACATATTGTCACTGGCTTCTGAAATCAGAACCAGAGAGCAGGCTCGAGAAGGGAGTGGATGTGAAAGTAAGCACCGACACCCATCCTTACTCAGCAACGTACAGAAGCAGTGTCACTACTGCAGAGCATCAGTGCCTGAACGCAGAGTTATGGGATCAGACAATTCCGATTGTTTGCAATATTTACACTATTGTATCTTCTCAAAACCCATTTGTCTTCTTGGAAACAGAGAGACATAATGTCATTCTCTTCCAGGGTGACAACCTTGGGGTTTGATACTTGTAGTAAAAGAGGAAGTCAGGTCCTCAGGATGCTTAGCTGTTCATAGCAGGGGCAAGCATCCATTTCAGACTCTGCCTTTACACTGCTGCAGTGTTCCTCCTTTGTGAAGGCTTTTCTTTGGCCCCTGTGGGAACCGAAAAAATTGTGTCAAGTTTGTACTACTAGGAGCTACTAGGAACAAATGTTTGGGCACAATGTAGACATTGACACAATAAAGATCAGATTACCTCCTGAACTTAACCTGCATTTTCATTCCATTTGGCAGTTCAGCATTGATGACCTGAAAGCTCAGCCCAATCAGACAACCTTTTGGGATGGAGTAAGAAACTACCAGGTAAGGAGCACATGTCAAAGCAGGAGTCACTGAAACACCACTAGAAAAAAGGTGGCTCTCCCCACAGGCTCCTCTGCCTGAAGGATTTCCTTTGGAGGCCCTCTGCCTGTTTTTGCAGGTGCATTTGTCAGGAGTCAAAACTCCTGCCTCTAGGTCAAAGGTAGATTCAGGCTGGGTAATATTCTGTCAAATCATTCAGTTTTTCTTTAGCTTAGACCAGCCTTTATTTCCCTTAACACCTTAAGCAAGTCTGTACTTGCCCAAATACTGTGCCTTGTCTGTACAGCTTTCTGTCCCAGACTCTGCTGAGGAAATCCACGTGTACTTCCCCCCTATATATGATCTGCTCTGCTGCTGACAGCTAATGTTAGTCTTCTGCCATCCCTGAACGAGGGTGGCTGAGCTGCTTAATTCCCACATACGTCCTAACCAACAGGATCTTGCTCTTTATTTTTTACCCAGTCTTTTACCTCTTCTACCTGTTTTTTTACCTCTTGCTCTTTACGTTTTTTACCTAATTTCACTACAGCACAAAACATCTGTAGGAAACTTTATCTGAGCAGCTCTGAAGCACAGACACCTCTCACCTCTCTTGTTGTTAGTTTTTGTTCCTAGCTGCTTATAATGAAACCCTGAGAGCGCGATACAAAGAGCTCAAAGTCTCATGTTTACACCTGACAGGCAAGAAATTTCCTGAGAGCCATGAAACTTGGTCAGCAGGCCTTCTTCTACCACAGTAACTGTAAAGAGCCTGGCATTGTTGGCATTGTCAAGGTGAGTGCCTCTTGTTCTGTGTTTTGGGGAGAGGGGTAAGTAATAATCGATGGGTTCTCATACAGCTCTGCAGCCCTATTTGTGTCCTGGCACCAAAGGAGTGCAAACGTTGTGCAGTCAGAGCAGCAAACGAGGGCCTCTGGGCTCAGCAGCACGTATCTCAGCAGGGCTGACTCAGGCATCTTTCCCCAGAGAAATGGAACCAAGCTGCTGTTTTCCTGCTGACATTTCAGAGCTTCCAGACAAGCCAAGTGTTGCTCCACATTCTGATTAAAATGATTCACTAAATTCTAGTCAGCTGAGCCTGCAAGGCAGTGGTATAAAACCCAGGGCACAGAAAAGCTTTTTAAGAGGAGAACTTGTCACAAAGACTATCATCGTCTACCCGGTTTTCCTCTGTTGCGTGTGCTCCTTCCACACTGCTCTCCAAAGAGGTGATGATGCTTCTTTGACAGCCATAGTGTTAATGCAGCGCGTCGACCCAGGAAATGCAAAGGAAAAAAATAGATCTCACCGTTAGAATGGAGTTCAGGGAAAGCAAGACTGATTTTTGCACCAGGATTGTTCCTTACGTCTAGTCACAGCTTGCTCGAGGGCGTTTCGTACCCTTTGCTGACAACGGTTTTTAACTTGTCTCACATTCTTCTCCCCTTCTGCTCCAGATTGTAAAGGAGGCATACCCTGATCACACACAGTTTGATCAGAAGGATCCTCATTATGATTCCTCCAGCAGAAAAGAGAACCCCAAATGGTCCATGGTAATGTAATAAACTAAATACAGCTGCTTCAAGGTCTGTGTGCAAGCTGAGTGAAGGTAGAAGGCTCTTTGCATCATACAGCATATCTTCTTAAGCTCCTGTCCTGGCCTAGCCACCTTTTTCTCTCTCAAGAGAAAAATCCCATCCTGATTTTTTTCTCTACCTTTCCCCCTACCTCTTCCAGCAGACTGCCAAAATGTATCTCCCTAAATTTTCAGATCTGACTCGGATGCAGAGCTGACCTCCGTGCACGGCAGAATTCTGGGTTAGGAAAAAGAACAAACATCTTTAAGTACCACTCTCAGTCTAAAGCAAGCAGAGCTGTAGTTCTGAGGCTCACTAAATTATAGGGAAGTAACTGTTCACAAGCTGGCTGCATCCTGCAGCTTAGTGTTGTATTGTCTGTGACAACATGAATGTGTGTTGCCAGTGCACACTGCTAAGAGTCACGTAAACAAATCACCTGCCAGAAGTATCTGAAAGTTCTTTTAGCCTTGAGCAGGGAGAAGCTTCCGTACCATTATAAGGTTGTACACATCAGCTGTTTGCTTCAGTTTAAAAGCTTTATCCCCCCAAAGATCTTATGTGGCATCCGGAGGCTTTCTCCTTTTCCAACCGTGCTCCTTTGCTGCCCGTCACTTCCCAGGTGGATGTCCAGTTTGTGCGGATGACAAAGCGGTTCATCCCCCTTTCTGAAATCAAGGCTCACCACCTGGCCCACAAAGCAGATGGAGGCCCCCTGAAGAACATGATGCTCTTCACCAGACAACGTCTTTCCATCCAACCACTGACACAAGGTAAGAACCTTCTGCTCTGGACTCTCGGTGCTGTTCCCTCTGAGAGGCAGCCCTTGCTCAGAGAACCTGGAAGTTCCACTTATGGCTTTTTCTTCCTTACCTTTTCAACGCAGAGGAATTTGAGTTTGTCTTGAGCCTGGAAGAGGAAAAGCCACATTAAGAAACTGACAGCAGCACAGCTTCCCCCCAGCCCGCCGTTGCCTCCTCCTAAACCAGCGTAATTCTCAAGTTTACTTGCTCAATCGCAGCAACAAGAACATGCCTGCACATGATTCGCAGCTACACGTCCCTTATTCTGACACACTGTTATTTTTGCTTATTTTTAAATAAAGCCTTTTAGAATCAATTGCAGCTACTCAGTTTTTAATAGTGGAGAAATCTGCAATTTTATCTCTTGAAGGACGAAGCAGGTACATCCTCCTTCAGAATGTTTACTACAGAATCCTGTGCAGTTCCAGGTACTGCAGAGGGACATTTTTCTGCAGAAAGGTATCACTAAGCTGATGTCTAGAACAAGACAATTTAGATGTATGTACGCATCCAGCCCGACTGCTGCAAAGCAGATCACAGTTAACTCCCTGCAGGTACAAACCTTCCCATATTATTTTAGTACTGACATCAGGGAAATAGAAGAAAACAGAGCTAGCTTGCTAATTTTTAAGCTACGTGGGTCCTCTACCAGCACAGTTTCTAAGCAGTGACATAGCTTAAAGACCAAAAATTTATAAAAGTTAACACAGGACAAACTCCTTGAGCACATTTGGAGGACTGCACAGTATGGTACTAAAGAAAAATGTCTTAATATCATAAAAAGAAAAAAAAAAAAAGGCAAAACCAGACCCGGGCCAGGCAATATAAACCATATCAGACAAACTCATGCACAGCATTTGACAGCCAGGGCTGGCTCTTTTTAATTGGAGAGACAAAAAACCCAAGTTTTAAAATACAGCCATTGAAAAGACGACGAATTAAGAAACATGTAAACACAGCAGAGGCTTAATTACAGGTTGCACTGCTTGGTTTAGTACTGGCACACTCCCCCCTGCCTGACTCTGCCTGGGAGAGAGGGAATGACCCGAGTACTGAACAGAACCACCCAGCTCAGGGGAACACGACTGCTCAAGTGGCAGCTGCCCCTCACCATGCTAATGAAATGCTTTTCTAAAGTACCTTGTCCTGGAGTGACTTTATGCTTCAACTTCTCTCTAAAAGATGCTCCGCACATCTGCTCCACCCCAGACAAACAGAGGGCCTAGTGGGTAACAGGTTGAACGGTCCGTTTAGATGAAGTAAAAATTTCTAAATTCCACAAGTAGGGACACAGGTAAGAAGGGCACAAAGTAGAAAAAAAAAAAAGAACAAACAAACCTGACCCAACGTATAGGCTCATGCACCTTTTCCAAGTAAACCTTCCAGAAGTGATGAATGGATGTTTAATAGAAATCTCACTGTCTTGTCAGACAATTATCTTACACCCAGTACTGATGCTGTTCGGCCAGTAAACGAACTGAATGCAGAAACATCATCCATGGGGTTTCTTTAATACCACACGGCCTACACTCAGGAATAGGCGAGGGGAAAAAGAATTGTAGGTGGGACGGGAGTTAAGGGAAAGCTAGAGGGCAGGTAGGGTGCTGCTGTGCTCAGCCTAGCCGTGGAAAGAGTCAGCTATCCCCAGAGGCTCCCACCGGAGCTGCTCCTGTCTCTAACGGGCCATGGCACAGGCAGCTCCCGCTGCACAGAGCGGGAAGTAGAGCGAGTGCCAACAGCAGCACCCAGATTCCTCTGCCACGCAGCAGCAGGTTACCACCCCTTGCCCTGGCGTAACAAGGGAGTTGTCTAAAGTAAGCTTTTGCTTCAGTCTTAGGAAGACACGGCTCCAGCCCATGGCACAGACTTCTCATGTAAAGAAAAGCAAGCCACGTCTTCACTATTACAGAGCAGAAAACATGGTGTGACACAAGCATTCAGCAGAGATGAGATCATTAGTGTCCTCTACAACACAGCGAGACTGTCCAGCTCTACTTAAAACCACAACCTTACACGTGGTGAGTAAAAGATAACTTACTTTGGCAAGCAGAAACACACATTTATCACTGAAATACAGTAGCTGTCTTATTACAGAAAAAGCTCCCCTTCCCACCCAGGCCCCACTCCCTCCACCAGCACTGTTCCACTAAACAAAGCAGAAGATACTTCCATTTCTCAGCTGCAAGACAACTGTTCTACATTCAGCTGTAGGAGAGAGGCAGAGGACGTTCACTCCAGTCAAAAGGAAGCTGGTCAAAACCCTAGCAAGCCACAAACTCATAGGGAAATCCAGACACATCCCACTTGCTAGAGCTCATCTCCCAGCATTTTGGGCAGGCTCGTCTCTCCCTCTGGTAGGAGGTCTAACCACCTGCCTCCTTGAAGGGCATCTAAACAGGATGGATATTCTCCAGACTCAGTCAAGTCTACAAAGCCACATGTAATTTTCAATGGAGGAGTGACTCCCTTCTGGGAACGCTCTCATGATTCTACTTAGCTGAAGACTAAAAGAAGCTTATTTTAGAAAAGAAAAAACCCGCCTTCAGGTTCTCAGTTCATGGCATAGCCTCAGACCTCACTGGTGATTTCAGCTCAGGCTTCAGGATTGTGTCTCTGGAATCAGAGAGCTCTACCACCTTCCAGCTGCTGCTTGGCTTCACCGAGCAGCACACACAGGCCGTGAGCTTCTTCAAAATGATTGCATCCGCTTTCTGTCCTTATTAATCCTCATCCTGCAGGTACGAGGGAGCGAACAAACCAATACATACGTGTTTCAATACTGCCTCTGTCCCTACTACAAAGCCTGCTCTGTCACAAGGACACAGACACGAGCAGGGCAGCGTAAGCCCGCTCCCACAACAGTCCCCATTTATTTCTCACCTTCCAAAACTCTTCTCTAGACCTCCCAAAGCTTGTCTGCCTCTGCTCTGCAGCAGCAACTGGAACCTGTATGCATGCAGCAACCAGAGAGACTGAATCCCAGGGGCGCTTGGGCTGTTGGGATAAGACTAGGAAGATGCTGCTTTTGGCCAGGAGCCTTCCTGCCCCCACTTCTTGCCCACCCAGCAGCATTGGGACTGTCACCGCTCTGCCCAACCTGTGTCACCTCCCGCTGCACTCACACGCCTCACTCCCTCCTCCCAGCCCCACTCCCCGCCCGGACACAGCCCGGCAGTCGGGAGCTCCACGGCACGGACACAGCAACACGCCTGCTGCCCGTGCTCCACGTGACTCCGTGGCAGTCCCAGGGCTGAGTCAACTACATTACACAACTGTTTGTGACAAGGAATCCGACACCAGCATGAAGAGGAAGGGGAGGCAGTGAGGGGATAACGCTAAGCAACTTCAAGTAGGCCGTGCCTCAGTCTCTGACTCCCTCCTCTACCTTCCAGCTAATCCCTGTGTCATTTTCCCTCGTGAAGATTTCAGAAAGGCAAGAAAAATATCCATCCTACACAGCCCCGAAGCAACCTCCACACCGCCGGGAAGAAGCAGTGGATTTGGCCTTCACTTGCTCTCTCCCTCCCCGCTGCCACGCTGACAGTGTGTCGGGGCAAGGAGGAGATCAGGCAGCTCCGCAGCCTCCGGACACGTGCCTCAAAGCAGCCGACCCCAGAGGAATGTCGTTAATTGGGGAGTGCTGAGGTACCTTCAACTCCGCACCACCAGTGCTCCAGCTTTGCCTTGCCCTCCCCTCCCCTTCCCATCCTACGAGTCCTTTGAAGAAAGGAATTAAGTCAAAAACGGGTATTTATTTTCATGAAGTCTCTGAAGTGTTTTTTTTTTTCTTCCTCCTCGCTGCCGTCCCCAGCGGCTCGGCAGGAGCCTTCCTCTGCGCAGCCTCTCACTGCCGGCCGTTGTTCTCTGCAGGCTGGCTGGGGGTCTTGGCCTCCGTGTGCGAGGACGTCCCCTCGAACCGCTGTGAGGCGATGGCTGCTTGGTGGGACATGCTCTTCCTCACGATGTCTCCTTTCCGCCAAAGCACCACCTCCTGCAGTAACACAGGCTTGTCAGGGCTTGAGACCTTCTCCTGGCCCCACCCAGACCCAAAGGCTGAAGCAAGCTGCCAAGCAGAGGCCTCACCACACAGCCCTCCTGAAAATTTGGGTAGAGCGCTTCTCCCCAGGATCTCAGCACACAGAGGCAATCCACTGCACATCCAGGGCAGTTCTCTGTTGCTGCTGTCTACCCCATTGGAATCGATCAGGTGAAGCACAGAAGCTCCACCACAGGGCAACAGAGAGGACAAGAAGTCCCACCTTCTCCATGCATCCCCACCACCACACACACGTGGACCGTTCCTTCTAGACTGTCTTTGCGCACCGATTTGTCTCATCCTTATGGATGTTCAGTCAAGATCATGATTCTCCCCCCCAAATTCCCAGAAGGTCCTTATAACAATATCCCAAGTGACGGTCTGCAGGTCCAAGAAGAACTAACAACTCTGTTTCTCACCTGCTGTTTAAAGTAGCGTCTCTCTTCCTCATCAATCAGCACCAGATTGAGGTAATAACGCACTGAGAACTTCTTATTGATGTCCCTCATCGTTGGAGTCAGCTCGTAGCCAGCCAGAAAGAGTCTGATGGGAATGGACTCCCCTAGAAAGTGGCACAGAACCATCAGCACAGACAGAATGCACAAATACAAACTAGGAGAGCACCAGCAAAACAAAAGCTCACTAGGCTTTGTGACCATTCCCACAAGTGGAGTAAGATGAGCTAAAAGACCTTCAGAAATAAGCACACATGGTCCACAGCCAGATCCTGCCCCTGCTGACAGCTATTTCATCACCACTTTATCAGCACAGGGCTCATTTGTGACCTGCATCAAGACAGCACTGCAGCAAAAACAATGAGTAAGGTGACATTTTCTCTGGCAGGTGACTCTGCTGGGCAATGGAACTGGAAAACAAGTGGCACAGGAGCTTGGCACAGAGCTAGAACACCATCTTGCTGCTCCAAGCTGCAGCAATGCCAGCTGGTGGCCTGTGCCAATAGTGAATTTACACCTATTTCTGGTTCTGCCACTGCTTCATCAAAAGAATAAAGTCATTGCAACTCATTTTGCCTCACTTCCCCCTCATCCTACCAGCGAAGGAAGGGGATCATATTTAATTACCTATGCAAACTGCCGTGAGTCTGACAGTGAAATAGGATGCACATACTACTGAGCACACAAATTCAGCTGAAGATACAGCAGGACTCATATTCCCACCCCAAAAAAATTCAGAAAAAGATTTCTGAAGGGCTCATCTGCCTTCTCACCTCTCACAGGTGCCCCATCCATGATCTCATATTTAGCTATTGTGTCATTCTCATGATATACGTTGGGTCCAGTCCCCGTTGTTTCTCTCTTGATGATATCTATCTCCATGTGTTTGATCTTGATTCGCACCAGCAGGAAGTAAATCTTTCCAACAATCACATCTTTTAAATGATACCTGGCACAGGAAGGAAGAAAGCACCACAATCAAACACTGCGCAGCAGATCAGGACTCACACTGAAGAGCAGGAATGTGCTCGTCAGGCACTCCGCTCTCCTCCACGGCCCCAGCTTTAAATTTCAGATGGCAGATCAACCACCACCTCCACTAGGCTGCTGTAAACAGCACTTCATCTTTCATCCTCTGGTCTTTCGGAAATCAGCAAGAACACAGAGCGCAATCAGATAAATTAAAAACAGAATTTCAGGCTGAATATCTGCAAGAAACCCCTGCAACAGCAAAGCCTCCAAAACCTGATTTTTTTAGGTCAATTAAAACTAACCCAAATGTTACACTGCAGGGAGGTTTGCTACCATCAGCTGGGAAAGATGCAGTAAAAGTAATTTAAAAGAGCCGTTTCCAACTTTTGTGCCTGAATTAAGCAGTATTCAGCTGTATTGCCTGGTAAAGAGCAGATGTTATACTTCGAAGACACCTGAAAATACTGATCATGCCAAGGATACAGGGAATGTGAAGTTACTGCAAGAGCCTCACGCTGTGCTCCAAGCTCGGTAAGCCACAGCCACTGCTTCCCATCCCTGGTGCAGACAGCAAGGAGAGGAACCCAAAAACCCACCACCGGGATCCAAACTGCCTGCCAGCCTCACTGGAGCAGAGCAACAAAGAATCCTTCTGAGGATCACAACACAAGACACGTGCCTCAGGCCTCCAAACCAAGCTGTCCCCTGTAGCAGATCGTTCCCCACAGCCACACAGATCGTTCCCCACAGCCACACAGATCGTTCCCCACAGCTGCTCTTGAGACACTCACTTGGACTTGTTATACTCGAACTCGATGTGTAGGCAATCCTCAATCCCCACCTCCATCTTAATAGAGGAGTTGAGCTCTGGGTAGGTGCTCAGGGTGTGCACAACTATGTCCATCTCCTTCACCACATCGTTCAGTCTGCGGCTGACAGTTGCTCGGAGGAAATACCTGCAAGGAGAGTCCCCCTCCTGTTAGGGCTGAGCAGGTAGCAACGGGGAGGAAGCAGGGAGGGACACGGGGCTGAATGGATTGCGTGGGGCTATCCAAGCAGCCTTACTGGTAGCCTGCTCCTGGAGACACCATACCCCACACGTTGGAAAAGGCAAAAGAGGAATTTTCAAACAGAAAAGCAGACTCTTCTAAGGCTTTTCTAACCCTTCATGCATTTGTGAGCCTGAGTTACCTAAGCACCGTTTTGGGGATCTGAGTAACATCTTGCACATGTTCAAACCACTGCCCTTTTGCATGAGATTAGATCACACCAGTCTCCACAGACACACCTCTTTCTGCAGATCTCAGAATTTTCCAACCCCCCGCTTCAAAGCCAGTGACTGGATTTCAAGTCAGCTGGAGTGCCTGGATGTGAAATACAGTTTGCAACACATGAACAAGATAGAAGCTAGGCATCTGTTTGCATACAGAGCACAATTAAAGTTGACAAGACTGATTACAAGGCAGCAAAAATGTCCCCATTGGAGGCTAAAGCAAACAATTTACTTTAGTTTTTGGATTACCAAATAAATTAGAAAGCATGTGGTTGATTCAGAAGGGGCTGATTTCTCCTGTCACTTAAATGGGGCAGAACAAGTTCCACAAAGCCTGATGCATGCTTATAAAAGCAGAGCCCCCAAAGACAGCCTTTTACAGCTCAGCCCACCAAAATGCATTTGGAGTTCCATTAGAAGCTTGCAAGGACTTCAGCGAAGGGATGCTGCACTCCGGTGTCATCACAGTAAATATCATTACTTGCACACCACACAGAACCAAGAACTGGGGTCACCAAGGGGAGGAGACTCACCGTAACTTCACATTCTGCCCCGTGTAGGACTCGTAAGGTTTTTCCACATGAGTGAATTCGAAGTCAAATGTCTGAGATTGAGTGAATTCACCAGGACGGGCCAGGTCTTTCACCAGAGACACGAATTCATGGTGGTTTCCTCGGTCATAGTAGAGTTCTAGGAAGACACAAGTCCAAGTTAAGCAGTGACGCTTAATCCTGCGACACAGTGGGGAAAGACAGGAGATTTCACAGCTCTCTTGTCCAGATCACTACTTCCTTCGCCCCTGTTCAGAGAACCTACCAGGGGAGCTGCAGCTGCAGCGTGCTGTTTGTTTGCTGCTCTCCATCAGAGCCAGGTGCTGGCCAGTGACAAGGGAAGGAAAAGAGCCACACAGCCTCACCTACTGCACCCAACCAGGAACTCGGCTTGCCTTAGTGTGGGTCACCTATTATCAACAGTAATTACATTCAGACGGTTTGAGAAGAGGAGCCAGCAGCTCATGCAATCCCTTGCAATAATTTTCTACACAATATTCCAGGCCAAAGGCATTGCCACTGTAAAGAGAGGAAGAAACACCACTGCTTCTCTGCAACAGCAGTGACAGAGCAAAAACGAAGGGCTAGGAGGTTTCCAACTGTTTATGCTTGTCCTTTGACAACAAAAAGAGTTCTGAGTGGTCTTGATTTGCACCAGGGAGTAAGTGTGATGGTGGAGATCCTCACCCACTCTGCACAAAGCCAGGGTTCAGTGCATGGCTACCAAGTGTGCAGGGAGGCAGCCGAGTCCACCAGCCCCTGGAGAACGCACTAACGGCCACATGAGCACCGACGAGGGAAAAGAACTTGCCTTTGGAATCCCCGTTCCAGCCAGCTCAAGTAACCAGCACGGTCACATTGCTTCAGTTTTCCCCCCAACCTTCTTGCATTAGCAGGAAACAACCGCAGGTTTCCTCATTTAATGAAAGCAAGCCTCTCTACACTTCCACAAAGTTTTTTTCCCTTAAGTCAAACCAACAGAAACTTAAAACTCTGCAATTTGCATTAACAGCTCTGTATTACGCATAACCATCAATGAAACCTGCCCTTCCCAACCCTGCGTGTGAGCTGTGTGACTACGAGACACCCACGCAGTCCTTCTAAAAGGTAAAGCCGTAGCCAATCTGATACGGTGAGATGAGGAAACACAAACCCAAGTCATCAGACAATCACACTCACACACAAGTTCACTGTCAGCACTAAACTGTGCAGAGGAGGCTTCTGAGAGGTATCACCAGCGTTCAGGAACTGCAGCGAGACTCAGTTCTCTGCTCCTTGAGATGCACAATGAGATTTCAGCTTTTTGTTACTTAAAGCCTCCTGTTTCTTACACCCCTTTGCTCACCTTATCTCTATAATGGGCACTACAGCACCCCTCACTTACGCAGAACAGCGAGTGCCATCAAGCCCTTTAGGCCAGGCAGACAGGTGACATAAATAAACCAACTCTCTCTTGCACTGAATACATGTCCACTGAGATGAAAGTGCTTGTTGATGTGACAGGGCGAGGCCACGTGCCACATAAAAAGAGGAATATATCGTCTGCCCACACGATGCAGGAGGCAACAATCGAATTTAAAGCAAGGGGAGGCAAATGTCAGCACACCAAGTTCTCTGCTACCTCGGAAGGGCACAGATTGGCACACTGCAGCCTTAAGAGGAGGAAGGATTGATGTTTCCCACACTTCAGAAGACATTAGCATGTCAAACAGGTATGAGCTGTAATTTCAGGTTTTCAGAGCTATAAAGTTTGCAGCTGAAAAAAAATAACCTGCCAACGTTTTGGCTCAGGACACAGTAACAGCAGGAAAACCAAAATCTTAAATGGGTTCTGCGCTCACCGGAGACCACGCGGGGCACAGCGATTGTGGTCAGGACGCTGGTACCCAGTGTGGAACAGCCATCTACCCTGTGACACATCACTCCTTTACAGCTGTCTCCCTACCTGTTAAATTGTCTCATACAGTTTACCGACCTCAGGCAACAAGAAGTCAGCGTAAGGCAAGCTGTTTGAGATGAAAAGCATTAAGGAAGTGCGACTGCTTTAATAAAGTGACCCAATGGACAAAAAGAACGGGCTGGTGTGCAGCCACAGCAGCTCCTAACACACCCTGCTTGGGCAATAACATGAGCTCAAAGCAGTTACTCTAAACACGCATGGCTCAAAAGTCTTCCAAAATGGGGAATGAGAAGCAGGCGAGGCAGCGCGGAGGAGACGGAGCGGAGCAGGAAACAAAGTTCATGTTTGATTTCCACTGATGATCATAATCAAATAGCAGGAGGTCACAAGCTAGCTCCTGATGCACCAGCTCACTTACACTCCCCCCCATTTACCAGCTCTCTCCTCCTGTCCTCCCTTTTCTTTCCAAAAAGTGCTGTCACACACAAGCGAGGCTGGCAAAAATATTAAACAGCAGTATCGGGGTTGGGTGGGAAAACCTCTGGTTCACTTTCCTGCACCACACGATTTGCAATGCAAAGGTCTCAGGCCCACGGCTCGCGCAGTGATTCCAAGGGTTAAACCCGAGCATGGGGAGCCACAGACGTGAGGCGTCGCACACGCCGAGCACAGTCGCATCACTGGGAACATCTTGAATTTATTTTGGCTTGTGGGACTCGGGCACGTCCATGAAACACGGCCATCTCCAAGGCAGATCGGAGAGTGGGCGTGGCAGCTACCTTTCCTCTAAGAAAGCACGAAATATGAAATCTAAATTGGTTACACGCACAGATAACCACGAGTTTTGAACAACTTGAAGCCGCCCAACTAACCATGAAGGGGTGCGGGGTCACTCCCTCAAAGAATCAGAGAATAAAAGATGGAATCAGCCGAGCTGAGCCCGTGGGCCTGGGGAAAGCTGATCTCCCCGTCGTGGGGTAGGGGCTGGGAAGGTGCAGCGGGTGATTTGAGGCGTATGAACAAAACCCACCCGATTCACCATCCTCGGCAGAGCCGTCGCTTCCCGAACCGAGTCGACAGGCACAGAAGAAACGCAAACAGACAGCCCATAGGGCTACAAATAAAACCAGCCTGGGGAATCCAGCCCGAGAGCTGACGTTGCTAGGCTGTCCGGGCTCAGACCTGCAGCTGCAGGACAGAAACTGAATTTTACCCTAAAGCTGAAATCGGTGACCGAGCAGAAGCGAGAAAATAGGACGGGAGAACAATGACCTGGAAAAGGACTGGAGTTCCCTCTTTTTTTCAATTTTAATTCCAGCCTGGGTGAACACGGTCTGGGATCTGGATTTCACAGAGGCCGAGCCTTTGGACTCCAGCATAGCGGAGGCCGTCACGGAAGAGGGGCTGAATGCTTTCACCTGGCTCTACCGGTCCCTGTCGCCGTTCGCAGCGGAGAACCAAGGGGACGGTCAGGTAAGGGCAGCGGCACCGGCCACCCTCCACCTCACCGGCTCTGCTGTCACCCGGGTCCGTCCTGCCTTGAAAACCACAGAATGTTCCACAAACGGGCCAAAACAACCGTCATCATCTGTGCCAGAGCGCTTCAGAGGGAAGCTATTCCCAGCTTTAAAAGCTATCATCTAATATAGTGCAGTATAAATGATATCTAGTATTATATACTGTAACATAATTCTTGGAACCTATTTTAAAATACATGTACTATAATACGTATGGGGGCTGGTTGCAGTGACAACTGTTAAAATGTGAATAGTAGCTACTTGCAGGGAGTTATGTTACTGTGGGATTTCTCACTATTATGTGTTTTGCCTCAGAATATCTGGACCTTGTTTGCCGAAAACGGCTTCTCTCATAAAGCTCTCGTGGCTGTGTTGCATCACTTTGTCCAAGAGGGCCAGCACAAAAGAGCTAACGCAGAGGAGAGGGTTTACGCTCTTCATGCAGCTGGGTTGTACTTCTTACTGCTGGAAATCCCAGGTGAGCGAAGGGATGGGCCCCTTGCTGTTGGATAAAACGTTGTTCAGACAAGGCCAGCTTCCTTTCTAAGAATTCCCGGTGGAACAAGAAATGGCTTTTGAACTGTTCACTTGGTTCCTGGTATCAGACTCTGCCGTGGTGTTGAGCGCTGATCTGCTGTTATGCTCTGATGGCAGCTTGGACTCCTGTCGTGAAGTGGCTCGATGATCTCAGTTGCCGTGGTCTTAGTAGTTCTGTGACAAGGTCAGGAGTCTGCACAGTACACAGGGCTGGAACCACACACGTCCCAGGCACAGACACAGGCTGGGTGAGGAGGGGATGGAGAGCAGCCCCAAGGAGAAGGACTTGGGGGGGTTGGTGGGTGGAAAACTGACTGTGAGCCACCAACATGCGCTGGCAGCCCAGAAAGCCAACCGTGTGCTGGGCTGCACCCAGAGCAGTGTGGGCAGCAGGGCAAGGGGGGGATTCTCCCCCTCTGTTCTGCTCTGGGGGGACCCCCCTGCAGGGCTGGGTCCAGCTCTGGGGGCACCAACAGCAGAAGGACACGGACCTGCTCGAGTGGGGCCAGAGGAGGCCACGAGGATGCTCAGGGGGCTGGAGCCCCCCCTGTGAGGGCAGGCTGAGAGAGTTGGGGGGTTCAGCTGGAGAAGAGAAGAGGACTCATTAGAGGCCTTAGAGTGACCTTAGAGCGGCCTCCCAGGACTGAAAGGAGCTACAGGAAAGAAGGCAGGGACTCTTGATCAGGAGGTGCAGGGATAGGACAAGGGGTAATGGTTTTAAACTGATAAAGAGGAGATTTAGATGAGATATAAGAATGAAATTCTTCCCTGCGAGGGTGCTGAGGCCCTGGCACAGGTTGCCCAGAGAAGCTGTGGCTGCCCCCTCCCTGGAAGGGTTCAAGGCCAGGTTGGACGGGGCTTTGGGCAACCTGGGCTAGTGGAAGGTGTCCCTGCCCAGGGCGGAGGGGTGGAACTAAATGGTCTTTAAGGTTCCTTCCAACCCAAACCATTCCTTGATTCTATGACATCTTTTTGGTTTGACAGTAATATGCAGTGAAGGCAGAAGGTCATTCCTGTTCCCCCTCTGTAACTAGTGAGGATTTCACTGTGCAGTGCTCTTGGACAAGTTAATTTGTGAAAGCAAAAGCATTTGTTTACAATAACCATCAGCTGGAGTTTTCTAGCAGGTTGATTCACTGCAGTATCCTTTTGTATTCAAGGCTAATGCATACTCCAAGGTTTTGCTGATCTTTGGTGTGCAGCACATTACCAGCTGGAAGGGGTCAGTCAGCTGGTGATCCTACTGGCGAATGTCATCACTGATGCCATGTCACCCTGATGCAGCTTCGCTCTGTTCAAACAATTGTTTTTTAATTCTCCTGAACTTCCTTAGGCTCCCAGGACAATGCCTTTCTCCTGGCCATCTCCTTGACTAGCAAAACAAATGGAGAGGTGGCCAGATGATTTGATGCTCTCTCTGTATTTTGTCTGGATGATGGCTGATGTTGTCTTTTCTGGACAGGCAGCATAGCTAACCAGCTGTTCCATCAAGTGATGTTTGATAAATGTCTGCACGCCTTAACAAAAACTTGGCCTCACAAACAAGATCTAATGAAGAAAAGAAAGAAGACGCAGGCTCCAAGCTCTCAGACCAACGCAAGAAGAAATAGAAAGAAAGGAAAATCATGCAGGAATGACAATGTAAGATGTTTATGTAATCTCTTCAGCTATATATTTCTATTAATAAGCAAATTGTTAGCAAGCTATTTCATTTCAGTGAAAGGTCAGTGTGATAGTCATCCTCTTTTTCACCCCTTTTTTTAATTCTTAGCCTTTTATTCAGTTCAGCTGTGTTCTTGATCCTCTACCTATTAGGAATTTCAGAGGTCTGATGATTCAACGTTAGCTGCAGTTTCCTGGCTGCTGACTAATGGAAAAAAATGCAGGTTATTTGTCTGTGGCATGTTGTTAGAAAGCTCAGTAGCAGAGGGAGAAACTAATGGATATCGGCTTCTTCAAGAGACCTTTAAGCTGGTATGTGACCAGCTTGCAAATGGCGTTTGCGTTTCCTTGCCAACTTACTGATGGGAAGTTAAGGGCTAAGTGCTTTGGTTAGCTGTACTCGGCTGCTCCTTCTAACATTTATATGTTGGGTTTTTTTAAACGGAACTGAGGATTATGCATCAGAAATCCTGAGAGAACGTCAGTGCCGCAGGGTCATGACAAGCAAGGGAAGAAGGTCACAAGCACAGTGGGAATTGAGATGAATCTCCAAGTGTCAGATTGGAATTCAGATAATTGTCTTTGGTTCTGATGGACTTTCTCCTTCAAAATGAGAACAGGCTGTGTTGGAGCTTTCTTTTTTTGTATCCAACTTTCTTTTTGTTTTGTTTTGTTTGTTTTTTTTTTTTTCTCCCCACTGTTAAGTGCGTTAATTAATCTGAAAGAAAAGGTTCAGAATTTAGGATGGGAAAACATGTAGGATGTCACCTGAGAACCCTGTGAAGCAATGAAAATGTGCAAAATAGATCTGCCAGTGCTGTGGGGCAGGGTGGTGGTGTTTCTTTTTTCTATCAATGTAGATGGAAGAGATGTCGGAAGAGGAGGAGGATGAGGAGGAGGAAGATGATCATGAGAATATTTACTTTTCAACGGACGATCTTCTTCAAGTTCGCAATGCAATCTTCCTGCTTTTGAAAAACTTGTTGAGACTTCTACCTAAGTTCTGCCTAAAAGAAAATTCTCAGTGTGTGCATAACTGCTTGCAGGTAATAAGTTTGAACTTAAGGAACTTTCTGTTCCCTCACACAAACTTTTGGTGGGTGCAGAGCACTCCATAGCCACGGGAGCAATGGCAGCCCTGCCTTTCCCAAACTAGGCCCCTGGTTAGACTGTCCTCAGCGTAAATCTTGGAGTGAGGTGCCTGTGTGTCTGTCTTACACTTAACACTTTCTGGCTGGGGCGTTTTGAGGTGCTTAACCCTCACCACATGGTAGTGAGCCTCTGGGCTTTGGGGTCTGCTTATGTTCCGCTTCAAGGCAAAGCACCATGGTTTGAAAGTTAGACTCTCAAGTCTCTGTGGTCTGACCCCCAAGCATCCAAGCAGACTTCCAGGTCTTGCCCTCGTGTGGATTAGCTAAGCTTGGCTTTCTTTCCTTGCAGATCTTTGTTGAAATGACAAACTTTGAGCCAGCAGCACACGAGTTCGTGTTTTCAGCAGAAATGTGAGCAAATAATTCTTAATGTTTATATGGTGCTTTGAACAAGTAAAGCGCTCGGTGCTTGTGTTGTTGTTATTATCTTGTTTATACTAAAATGAAAATGGTGATTTCTTTCGCTAAAGATAATTAGAATGTGTTCTACCTAGCTAACAGTAAACAACGTTCAGTGAATATTGAATGTTTTCCAGCCTATGATCACATTTAGTTGTAACAGTCGTAGTAATTGTTTCTCTGATGAGGGATGAAGACACATCTTTACTTTCTTTTGCTTAGGAATGTCAATAAAGCCAAATATGTTCCCGAGCTGGCCTATCATGGGCTGCGATTACTGTGTTCCCCTCTACATGGTGCAGAAGATAAGGTAAAAGCTGGACAAAACCTTTAAAATCTTCATTGAAGTATTGAACAGGAGTCGTTTCTTTCCTTCTCTGCGCATCGCTTTTGCTTGCACATTTTTTGCTTTTTCCGTTAGTTCTACTTTTTGTGCATGTGTTTGCTGGGTCAGAGGCAAGATGCTTGGTTTATTTATTTTTTTTTTCCACCCTGGTCCTTATTTCCTTTAATTTGTATGATGGTGCATTTTGTCTGCGCGGGGTTCTGTTCTCTGGTGACTTTTGTGGCAAATGACTCTAAAACAGAAGATAGACACAGTGGTGTTAGATCTCTTTATATTAAAACAGAGAATTCTAGGTTACTGCGTTTGCCTGGAATTTTCTTGACTCCTGCTAGGTGGAGCTCCAGCACCACTCGGTAGAGTGCTGTGGCTGGTGGTTATGTAGCAGTGAAGCATGATGGGGGAGTGTTATGCGCAGATGACGGTGGTAAGCAGGGTTGATTCTCATTCGGAGAATACCCTGTCATCATGGAACATCCAGTTGTACCAGAAAAGTGTCTGCAGCTTTACATTGGTTTTATTTAGTTAAATTGTGAAGCACCCTGTGTCATCCCCCACTTAGCTGTGCGCTGCTCCTGTGGATGGGGCTTTTGAACTTTGGGTGTGACACTGCTGCTGTGTTCTCGAGTCTGTAAGCCCATCTGAACTAGTTCTGAGCCAGCCAGCCCGGGTATTAGCAGCTGTCTAGTCAGGGAAGCCTGGAGCTTAGTGCACACTAACCTGATTTACACCCGGGTGTGTGTCCAGCTTTAGCAGCCTCAGACCTGTGTGTTTCAACCTCTGTGGTTTCTCAGTGCACGGCGAGTTTTTCAGAATTGTTGATGTTTGTGGTATCAGGAAGATGTAGGAGCTCTTCTTCTCAGAGCCGCCTCATCTTCCCTGCCTCTCCTGTTTGGCTGCTCAGTGACTGGCAGGATAAGGAGGCATGCTGTGCTTCCAAGAGCGTGGCGGGCAGGAAGCTCCACAAGTTCAAGTGCATGTGGTGGTGAAAACATGCATTAAGATATCTTCTGTGTAAAATCCCAATGAGTTTCCTCAAATTGCAGATGCTTCTAGCGAATTGAAGCCTGCTGTTTCCAAGAGGATCAGTTGATGTTGTCAGGAAGCCCTTCTTGGGTCTCACTGGACTTGCATGAGAACATCACAGCCAGGAATGATGTTGTGTGCGTTAAAGAATGGGTCCTCTTTAATTACTCTGCTGAGAGTCATGTTTTGACAGGTGCTGTTATTATTTGGACCTCTGTTTGTTTCAGAATTATTTCATAAACCTGATCAGAATGCTTCTCCCTGAGCTCCAGTGACTACTGACGTCAACCTGAAAATAACCTTTTTCTCTCCAGATTCTTCGCTGTGTCTTCCAACGAATCCTCAATGTCATTCTCATGCTGGAAAATGCTGCAGGTTCCAGACGCACAGTCCTCGCCATCACCTCGGCTGTGATCAGTGCCAGGAATCAGGCTATAAAATTCATCAGGTGAAGTACAGAGCTCTGGCACTACCCTTCCTGGGTATATCTTCTCTTTCTTCTGTCATGCCTTCGCTTTACTGTTTAGTTGATAAAGGGATGAGACAAACTGGCACTGGCTTTGAAGATGTTTGTGCAAAAGAGGTTTAATTAAAACGTCTGTAATGGGAACTTAATGAACTTGCTGGTGGAGGGGAAAAAGGTGCTGTTTGACAGAAGACTGGCAGTGAGTGGAAGGGACCTACCGCCTGTGTTTTGTGTCAGTTTTCCAGGTTTTGTAGTTTACTACAAAGTATTGTAAAGATGAAAGATTAATACGGAGCTCACTTCTGCTTAGTCCTTTGCTTTCTCCTGCTTAAAGATATGTTTTGCCTATGTTCATTATTCCCTGGGTGTGGGGATCCATGTTGGAAAGTGTGGTTTGTGCAGAGGTCCCCAGACAACATGTGCTAAGTAGACTGAGAATGAAGCAGCTTTTCGTATCGTCCTTTTACGTGTAGGAGGGTATTGAAATAAATTGTTTTCTGCCTGCAAAGCCAGATGAAAGCAGAAAGTGGGTCTGCTCTCCAACCACATCTTATTGCACAAGCACTTGTGATTCTAGAACGTGTTCTCTTCCTGGCTTTTGAAATGTGTTCCCAAAAGAACATCCTTGACTTGATTTTTGCTCTAAACCCAGCCTTACTAAATTTTGCTTCTTTTTCTTCTGTGCAGTTCTCTAGTAGATGAGCTGAAAGAAGTTGTTTTTCCTGTTCTTCGAATATTACTGCAACATATCTGTGCCAAGGTATGCTAAGCTTTGTTACATGTAAGAGCTCATGTGTGGATGCATTGCAGTATCTGTAATAGTGAGGAAATCCATTTTCACAACGTCTTGTAAGGAATGAAAAGGTTTTAATCATTTGCAAATTTCCTGACAGCCTGATTGCGTTTTGTGCTGATCTTTGCTGGAGTTTTCAGACATCTAAAAATAGCGTCACGCTCTAGGAGAATGCTGAGGGTGAACCCTTCCACCCTCATTCACAATTGGTTGTACCCTACTTTTGACTTTACCAAAACTCACAGTTCCTTTTACCACTGTTTTGGTAGAGGAAAATAAGGATGATGAGAGCTCTTTGCCTAGCTAACTATCTGAAGACTGCCATGTAGAAATACTGCCTCTGTATTTAGTCTGAGCTCCACACTTGCCTGGGGGAATTTGCTGTGTGATTGTGGGTGAGTGCTGAAGTAGCGACCAAGGAGGCTGTGATTGTTCTCCCAGTCCTTGCTGAATGTGACCATTTGGCCTCATTAAATAAAAAAAAATTACTCATCTTAAGCCCAGAAGTGCCGTTCTGGCTTCTAGAGCAGAGCATCAAAATACCATACCACACAATTGCCCTTGTGTTTTAGGTCCCAGATAAGGCTGATTATCGCACATATGCTGCACAGGCCTTGGTGAATTTGCTGGACAAAATCCCTTGTACAGAGTTTGCTGACTTCATCGCTTGGCTTTATAAATACTCACACAACTCTAAAGTAAGTGCATCTCCTTGGTGTGCCAGGGTTCAGATACAGCAGTATTTTGAAGAGGAAGGGTTTGATACCAGTACTGAATAGTCTTGTTGTTCTTGCTGGTACCTAAAAAAGAGGAAATGGAGTAGGCAGTGCCTACAGAGTGTCTTTGCTTACGTTAACAGAGCACCTTGTGTGCTTTTCCTTCTGAACAGATTGCCTACAGAGTGTTTGCTCTTGACGTAGCGTTAGCTTTGTTGAATGTGCCCGAGAGGAACTCGGACAGCTCCTTGTCCCTGGATCATCAGAAGTTTCTAAAGCATAAGTTTTTAGTTCAGGTCATGGTGTTTGGCCGGTGTTCAGACAAATCACCCCTGGTCCGTAGCAAAGCTTTAAGCTGCTTCGCTCACTGTCTGGAAATGAAAGCTGCTGCTGCCCTGGAGAGTATACAGGACTTGTTACAAAGCTGTAAGTATTATGGATAAATCAGTGAAAATATTTCTTGAGCTTTCAGGGGGAATAATTACTGGGAGATAGGAGACCTAGTTGTCAGGAGCTTAAAAATCTGCACATAGTGTCCTTGTGTATTGTGTCATAATGAGAAATAATCGATGAGTCTTACTCATGAAGCCTTATATTTGGAAGGGATTTTTTTTTCTTGTATCAGTTCCAGATAGATTCTTCCATGAGATACCTTTTGAGGGATATTTATAGATGACTGAAATTGCTCATTTAAAAAAAAAAAAAAAGTTAATTCTTGCCTGAAAGTTGATTACATCTTGAGTTGCCTTTTATTTCTGCTGCGCTGTGTTGTTCATGATTGGCATTCTGAACTCCCTCAGGTGTGGTAAAGGCCAGATGGCACGATTCAGAAGTATGTACGTAGCATCCTACAGTTAGATTGCTTGCCTGAAAAAATGCAGAATGACAGAATATCCCAAATTAAAATACTTCATTTAATTTCTTTTTTTATTTCTTTTTGGCAGCCTCTGTCCATACAGACTTGGAAGCAAACACGAACACGAACACTGCGAGTTGGACAGTCAGTACAGAAGGTATAAAGTCATTCTCTTATAGTAAGTCTCAGGCTTTTCTTGGCGTGCCATTTTCTAAAAATACACGTCTGTAAAACCTAGGGCATGCACGAGGCTCTGTGTCTAACAGTGAACCATTTTGCTGGGTGAACATATGCCTTTTTTATTCTTAAACTTTTAACTTTCCATTCAGCCACATCCAGCCATCCACTGAGGACGTCACCAACTTTCAAAACTATTGAGTTGACGGAACACGGTGATACTGCTGTTCTTGATGGTATGGCACAGTTACACTATCCTTTTCAGATAACTTTTCAAAACCTTAATTGAAATCAGACTTTCTGAAGTGTATTCATTGTCCGTTTTTCAAAGAGAGAGCTTTCTGTAGAGCTGTTAAAATACACTTATGGGTGAGGAAGGGGGTGGAAGTACCAGCCATGAAGAAATACTGTTTCCACTCAAGTCTGAAAAACACATTTAATCTTGAAATACTGATGTTCTTTTATACTAATATGGTAGCGACGCTTGTTGAAAAGCAGGTAATTTATTCTTTCCAAGAAGGATGGTAAATGATGTGGGATATAATACTTATAATTCCATAAATTTAAGGGTAATTAAATCTCTTGCTCCAGCACACAAAGATCTAACATTTTTGCTACGTAAAACACAGCACCTTTGACTAGCACTGTTCTGTAGGGAAGAATTCACTTGTCTGCAGCATCAGGTATTGGCTGGAGTTGAAAGCAAAGTGTGAGGTGAAATGGACTGATGCAGAATGGCAAGCAGCTAGTTCTCATTTGTTGATAGCATGAGATCAGCATGTAAGTTGTCTTTTGTGGCCGCATTGTTCCTTCTTTAAATCTCCCTTTCTTTTCCTTTTCTGTGTAAAAGCTTTTCTTCCCAACCTTTAGGCCTCTGCCAGTATCTTTGCTTTCGGTTCTTACTGTTCACCTCTCTTGAACTGCTGACAATTCAATTCGCTGCTTGGTTCACATCCTGCATTTGTGTCTTTGTTACACGTCTCATGCTGCTCTTCACATGGGATCTCTCTCCCTATCTCTGCGAGCCAGGCTCCTATCTTCTTCATTGAAAGCTTTCTTTTAAAACATTTTGCTGATAAATTTCATTAATCTGCTCCCTCAGATAGAGAAAGTCCTCCAGGCCGCTTAAGGTATTGTGTATTCCCTGTTTAGTTGCAGACTCCTTGTGGCAGAGGATGCCTGGTTTTGTATTAGATACCCAGCTGAGCATACACTTGGCACTTGGCAAAACAAATTAAGGATTGAATGAAAAAGGCCTGTCTGGAGCTCAAGAGGATAGCTGAAATACAGGGCTCTGCAACTCAGTCGAGGTGCATTAGCAAAGCTGTCTGGCACACGCTTGTGTTTGGCTTATGCCGGTGCTAATTTTGCACTTCTGTGAAGACCAAACAGCTCGTAGTTTAGAAGTGAAATAAGTCTTCGCCGAGGATAGTCAGAACGTGCTAAATGCAGAAAGAAAGATAAGAAGGGTGGGGATAATCTGCAGGGTGAGGTATGCACTGCAGAATTACCACTGCCCAACAGCGTACAAATATATTATGTTCCCTTGATAGTTTTAGAGCTCAGGTTGGTTGGTTGGGTGTGCGGGGGGATTGTTGTGGGGTTTTTTTTTCCTCTTTCCTATATCGCTGTGAGTAAAATCAATGTCAGTTGGCAAAGTCTGATTATTTTAGCAGATTTGGCCACCTTCATGAGAGCTGGACTATTTTAACAGCAAAATCTTGCAATAAAAAGGTTCAGTGCTTTTTCTGTCAAGCTGTTCTCAGGAGGAAGATTCGATTGTAGTTAGCTACCCATTAAGAAAGTGCAGATCAAAGTCCCTTTGCTTCCTTTGATAAAAATTTATTTTCAAACTACTTTTGATAAGTTCCTATTTCTTAATGGCAACAGAGTGGGTCTCCACACGAATCTCTCTAAGCAACAGATTTCCAAATTTGGCATATATTTGGGAAACCTTACTTATTGCTGTAAGAAACCTAACAAAGAGCAATAAATAGAAACCTTAAAAGCAATGATAAAATGCTTGAAGTCGGTATTTGCACCTTGTCAATAGTCCATTTAAATGGCTCAAAAGGTGAGAAGCGGTTGACTGTGGCTCTGTGTATTCAGTTGTGTTAATAATCTATCATCTTGATTATGTATTTTTTCCTGAAAACTTGCAGAAAGAAATATGAATGGCTATGGAAAGTAAAGTTTGAGGCCTAACTTGACGTTCGGGGAGGGGAGGGGAGATGTGTTCTGGTTGCCTTGCAGACTCTATGGTGGTTCTTTGCAGCTGCCATTCTGCAGCCTCAAGGAATTCAGTCAGTTCATAAACGGAGTAATTTGCCCTCTGTAAAGCACAGCAGTTCATATATTAGTACTTTTTACTGTGTGGAGCTCTGAGGCATAACTCACCAAAGGTTGTAGGCATTCCGAGCTCCTGGCATACAAGTCTGTTGACCTCTCTTGGGTCTGCCTGGGATCCACTTGCTTGTGGTCTGCCCTCACTGTGCTTTTTGGTTACCTGTGCTACAGACTTCTGTTAGACCTGTGCATGATTCATCTGCTATGAAGGAAGACTACCATCTTTTATGTAGACAAATAAATAGGTCAGAAATTACAGATTTGTTTGGTTTTGCTGCATGTATCAAATGATTTGGTGTCTTGCTTTCTTTTGTGATATGCCCTAAGATATATCTTCAAATGAAAGAACTTGGGAAATATTTTTTTTCCCCCCCTCTATACCTCATTATGAATTATTTTGTGAGGTTTTTTGCTGTGCTTTGTTCTCCTTTCTTGCCCTCTGAAAGTCTCAGGCAACAAATTGCTGTTCAGTTGAGCTGCCGCACGCTGCGCTGTTCAGTGTGTTAGAGCTGCTAAATGATGGTGTGGGTCATTTCTTTTTATCATGGTTTTGCCCAGGAAAAGAAGTCATGGCCATCCTGCGACAGAGAGCCAAGGATGAGAAAACAAACGTGAGGAAATCTGCTCTCCAGGTATGGTGGCTTTTGTGTTCTTCCCTGTTCTCGGCGATTACCCGCAATGCCCTGAAAATATATAATTAGGCCATGGTACTGTAGCGAACTCTATGTAAGTTTGCCCACCTGTAGCTTCCTGCTATTCCTGCAGAGTGCCTACAGGGTAAATAATGCAAGCATGAGGATGGAAAATTTTTCTAGTACTCTTGCTGGCAGTTTCTTATTCCGTCATTTAGAAAGAGAGGCTCTTTTCAAATGTCAATAGGCATTTCAATTAAGCGAACTTCCTTATAAACCGAAGCATATTAGCTGCTTAGTTTGTTTTGACCTTGTTAACAAAGAGATTAGGTTATATCCAGCCTCTTTGAGGTATGCGTTTCTTTGCTTGCTGCTCAATTTTTTTTAATGAAGTCATTAGCTTTTAAAGAGAGATGCTTTGATGAAAACTTCGTTTTAAAAAATGTGTGTCTGCTGTTGTGATGGCCTTCTTCCGTTAGTCCCCTTCACCTCAGCTCCTCCTCCTCAGTTCACACGTTGATTTGAGCTTCCCAGTTAAGGCTTTACAATTGTTTTAATGCTTTTTGATTTTTTTATATATATATATATATATATATATCCATCCCGTCTTCCTTCTTACCAGGCAAAAGACCTGGTTCATACAAGAGACACATTCTTTTCAAGGGCAAATAGTGACATTCACTCTATGCAAATGCTGTTATAAAATCAGAATAACTGAAAAGATGCTTTCTGTTTCATTCTACATCTCTGCTTGTTAATGTGATGTTTCACTCTGGGTGAGATAAATTAATCTCTAAAGTTGGTAGGAGGTAGATTGTATTTTTGATTTGCTACTCGATGCGCGTGGCCTGTATTCCTGACAAAGTTATGCTGGTATTTGATTTCCAGGTTCTTACAAACATCCTGAAGCACAAAGTGGCCCTGTGTACTGCGGAAGATTTGTCCACTCTTCAAGATTGTTGCCGGGACCCTGCTGTTTCTGTGCGGAAGCAGGCCTTGCAGTCTATAACAGAGCTCCTTGTGGTGAGAAAACAATGTCATGAATTCTTATGCAGACCTGAGAGGAGTGAACTGTGGGTTAAAAGGAGGAGGAAGCAGACAGATCTGGTACACGTCAGTTGTTCGTTCACTGAATTTTCATTTTATGACTCTTGTTTTAATTTTATTACCTTTTGACTTGAAAGTCATGACTCATTCTTATACATACTTGTGATTTATGTAGAATGCTTCCAACTGTTGGAAACATTTATTTTCGTGGCTGTTGATTTATGTGTCATGGAGAAAATGTTTATGTTGCTGGCCTTCTCAAGTTAAAAAAAAATCTGAATCACTTTACTAAGATGTAATGTGTAGATGATAGCACTGCAATATTTTTCTTTCTTTTCTATTTATTCACAAAGGGTTAGTAACAGGCTTGGAGCATCGGGTTTATATTAAGCAAAGCTCTCTTTTTTTGTTTGTGTGTGTTAAATCATCTGCTGTACAGCTTTATTGCGATACTGTTATAATTATTTATATGGTTTCAAAGCAAAGCATTACAGTACCTTAGCAGAAGCACCAGGTAGCTTGATCATACATATGATCAAATACCTTGTGGTGTCAAGGAGATATGAGTTGCCTCGTCCCATATGCTGCCACACTGCAGTGCTACTTCAGCAGCATGCTGGGGTTTATTAAAATGTGTTTTCAAAGTTAGTAGCTGAATCTGGAGGTTTCTAGGCCTTTGCTGATCTTACCCATCCATATAGGATCCTCGAATGATTTCAAAATGTTTCTAATACAACGTGTGTTTCTCTCAGTCTCAGCCCAGTAATGCTCTAGTGCAGAAGGCCTGGTTAGAGGGAGTGGTGCCTGTGGTGATGGATGCTGAAAGTACTGTCCAGGAAAAGGCTTTGGATAGCCTTGACCAGCACTTGTTGCAACATATAAAACATTATAATAAATTCAGGAGGGAAGATGTAAATCAGGCTCTAGCGTGGGATCTCCTTACCCTGCTGACCTCAGAAAGCTGGGAGCTGAAGTAAGTGCATTTTCCCCTTCACTGCTGGCTCTGATGTCTTCTGTAATAGCCCCTTGTCTGATGCATTGAATGTTTTTATTGCCTTTACTACATTAGCATTCAGGGACAAAATCCAGATTTTTTTTTTTTTTTTTTACTTTTAATCCCGTTAGAATATGCAACTTTCCCTTTACAGAAGGAAATTGCCTGTTGACTGGAGGACTAAGATAAGAGTCTGAGTTTTTACTCTCAGTGCTCTCATTCACTGCATGGCCACAGACCATTAGGTATCATAGTTTACATATCGCTTAAATGCATGTGCTGGTTATGGTGAAAGGAGAAGGAGCTAAGTTGATTGGTTTGGGGGGTTTTTAAGCTATTTAAATTCCCTACTTGAAACAGCGTAAGTGCATATTACAGCTAGAGATGGAAACTATCATGTTGAGGGGCTCGTGTTGCTCTGCCTGTTCCTGGGACAGAGGAGCCGTCAAGCACGGACAAGCTGGCAGCTGGTGGGCAGAGCACAGTTTTCCTTTGTGTCAGGTATTTTCACTTGCTGCTCTTGTTACCTGTGCTCTCTCCCTGAACCCTGAACACTGTTCGTATACAGGAGTGTTGCGTGCTCTTCTTGATGTGTTGATAGCAGCATGAATATTTAAGTCAAATGGAGGTGTTCTGATGACAGAAGTAAGAGAAGATATATAAAGAAAGGAGAACATCGCCTTTTATTAATTCTGATGTACAATATGTTACTTGTCTTATGACAAATAGAATTATTCTGCCTTTTGCAGAATGCTGTGGGAAGAAGCAGAAGAAATGGGATGACACACAGTATGACAAGGACACAACATTGATTAAAGACAGCTGTATGTTTATTAGTCAACAGGGCATAATAGCTCAGAAATAGAAAATGAGATATTGGTTGTGCTGCCTTGCCAATCTGTGAAACTTGTCAATGTTCTAATTTGGACTATTTTATAACATAGTTTGCAGATTCATGGCACCACCTTCTTCATGACCTTATTGTACCTTGCAGCTTGATAAATCTCAGAACTCTTTCAACGTGAAGTAGGTAACTAGGGTTAAATAGAAAAATGAGCAAGTTATAGTGCTTTAACATCACTGTGTCCTGTCCCCTTATGGGTATTAAATAGCAACTGCTAGAAAGTCTTTGTTACACATTGCTGAAATTACATTTTCTTGATGTGTCATGGCGTATCAGTTGGACCTTCTGACTTACGCACACAGAGCACTACATCCATGCTGTAGCCAGGTCTGTAGGGCATCAGGATTATGAGCTGAAAGACTGAAAATATTGTTAGTAAAATATCTACTCTGAGTAGTGGGAATGCCAAGCAATAGCAGCTTTGTTATGTTGCCCAGTGTATCCTGAACAGGGATGTTGGATTTTACTGCCAGTGTCTAAGATCAGGTATTTTGTTTCATCTTCCTTTAACTTACTTTTCTTTCTTCCCTGTAGCCGTTACTTGAACAAAGCTTTCCATATGTGGTCCAAACAGAACAAGTTCCCCTCCGCTTTCATCAATAAAGTCATGTCTCATGTGGAAACAGAGAATGCCGTACCAGCTTGGATGTTGCTTGCTAAGGTGGCAGGTTCTTCACCCAAGCTGGATTATTCCAAGGTCATCGAATCCTGGGACAATGTCAGCAGGTATATGTGTGCTTTGAACACCCTCTGTTCTGCAGGGGAGAGATGGGGGGGAGGAGGGGGAGGAGGAGCAAAGCAAGTGGGCACTTTCTGGCCTTCCACAGGCGGAGTGCTGTTCAGCTGCTTCAATCACAGTTCTTTGTTCAGGCAGTCGGTTCCGCAGCTAGGAAGCAAGCGATGGCCTGCAGATTTGTGCAGTAACCAACTCTTACCGTGAGCTTTTTGAGTTTTCATTTGGTTTGACAGGTCTGCCTTAATAATGCATAGCCCAGATGAAAGAATTTTTCTACTGTGATTTGGTGTTGTTCCGTGGTGTTAATGTTAGTTTGTCTGCTCTACTATTCTTCAGGCAGCAGCAGATGAACAGTGATACTACAGGACACATACTGTGTGTCGTGGGTCATGTTGCAAAGCACCTCCCTAAAAGCACCTGTGAGAGGCTGATTGGTGAGTGGCCCTGAGAAACTGCAGAGGGGAAGGCAGGGTTCATGCCTCCCATCTTAACAGTTATTTCCTCTCCAGAAGTAGTTGATAAGCTTAGAAAATGCTCATTTTATGTGTGTGATCTCATTTTCAGATAATATCAAGTGCTGGCTGAGGGAGTCTCAGTGTCCCTTGGAGGTGATTAGCCCAGCTGTAGAAACTCTGCAGAAGCTCTGCTGTGCGTATGTAGATGTGCCAGAGGAAGCACAGGTGTGACTTAAAATACATCTTTTAAAATAGCTTGTTTCACACTTAGGAGGGCTGTGTCTTGAAGGCAGCTTCTGTCTCCAATCTGTAGGTTGATTATCTCTCTAAACAAAGAGGATCTGACTCCAGCAACTTGAGTCTGTTCTGCTCAGGGCTCTCGCTCACTGCAGTTCTGCAGGAGAACGTCCTGTAGCAAAGGATGGACTCGTAAGAAATCTTTTTTCAGAAGGACTTTTTCCACCACCCCCATCTGAAATACCTTGCATTTGCCTTCTGTCAAAGTTTTTACAGAAATCCTAAAAGAGACCTATTGCTGTGCCTTTATGATATCAGCATTTCTCAGGCTTGCTCTACTTTGAAGGTGCAGTTCTATGCTATAAGCTCTGATTATTCTATGTGAGAGCTGCTGTAGATACATATATTTTCTAGACCACTTTCACGGGATCACACAGGGAGTTAAGAACACACCACTTGCACATTTCTATTTTCTGCCCCCATTTGTTTTATGCCCTAGCTTTGTCCCAGTCCCATAGTGAGAAGGTGGGCTATCTTTTGCTGGTGAAATAGAAATCTCAGCCTGAGCACAGTCGCAAAGAAGCTAAAACTGATGCAGGTCTCTGTTGCTAATGATTTCTCTCTATGTATTATATTTCATTTTCAATATTGATGACAGTTATTTTGTAGCAGGCATCCCAATAAAGTTTAGTAAACAGTATGCAAAACTGCACACTCTGTGCTTCAAAAGCCAGGGTGGATTGATGGTTTCTGTTTGATTTCAACTGGCAGGCAGAAAATCCTCCCCTGTAGGTACAGTCATCACAGTAGGTTGGCTTACAACCAAATGCAGATGTTCCTGTACATTGGTCACTTTAGCTGCCATCCGTATATGTATTTGGTTTCTTATGTTACCAAGTTGAGTTGAAAATAAAGCATCGGTTCTCTTTTTCTGCCATCTAGATCTGGTAGACAATTAACTTTTTCCCTTCTACCTCTTGGGATTCACATCGTGTTTCCATTTGGCTGGAACTGCATTTTTCCAAACAACATTTAAAAATTTCACACAGACAACCTCAAACGTGTTGGATATACATGAAACAGTCACCTACCTCCTTTTTGTTTAAATCTGTGTGATTTCTATAATGAAGTAAACTTAGGCCTGTGGATCATTAAAAGCCAGATTCTCCAAGGCGTTTTGACACTTGCACACATCCTTTCATGTGCAGGAAGAATTTTAAAGCTCTAAGGCACTGTCTGATTGATTTCAATAGGACCTAGATTATTAAAAGCATATAAGGACTTTCAGATTAGGGATTCATGTGTGGACAGATATTACAGCTACATTTTGTTTAATTAATAAAGTGCTGAATTAATTTTGTTTAATTATGGAACAGAAGCTGCTCAACCAGGTGTGTGGAGATTTAGTATCGACCTGTGAAAGCTATATTTCAAATGTAGTCCTCAAAGAGGATGGAGCAGAGCAGCTGCAAGAAGATCTCTTGGTAAGTTTGGTTCCTCTTCCCAGATTGGTCAAGGGATGTAGGTGGACTTGAAATCGGTGTTCGTTAAAGTTCACACCAATAACTGTTACGTAGGAGAATGCTGACGTGCACACCTTGTGCATAAGCTCGTAATGAAATCTGGTATTTATGGGCCTGGGAGCATACAAAGGTTTTAGACATCAGCAGTTGCTTTAAAGATATGATACCCCATGTATTTTTAATAACATGACATGTTGTTTCTTTGCTTTTCCACTCGTACTTCTTAGATGAGCTGTTTGGGAAATAAGTCTGTAAAACGCATAGAATGCTTTGAGGAGTAATTCCATATTATTAGTAGATGTGTGGGGGTTACAGCATATTAAACACACACACAACACCATTTTTGTTTCAAAGCTTCACCTTCTGTTCTCTAGCTACTGTCTTCTGGAAAGGACTGAGGGAGTATTAAGTTGTTTTTGGAGAAGTACCATACCAACTCCCGCTGACGTAATTTTCAGCTCAGCCCTTGCCTTTTGACTGCAGTGTTGCTTTCTCCCTGCAGGTGAGACACCTCTTTGTCCTGGGTGAGGCTGCCCAGCTGTGTCCAGCCAAAGTGGAGAAACGCATATTTCTCTTGATTCAGTCCATCCTGGCTTCTGTCAGCAAGGACCAATGTGAGCCTCTCTCCCTGCTGCCTTTAGTTTTGCGTTGACAGATAACACTGTTGACCAGAAAAGCACGTTTTCATTCCTGACTGTTCTTTCCTAGTGTCTGGTTCTCCAGATGGTGAGGAAACGCCAGATTCTCAGCCACTGTCCCAATTCAGAGGATCAGCCATGCCTTCTGTGGTCAGAGCTCACGCATTCATTACTCTAGGTAATTGCCACCCTGCAGTAGAAGCGTGCCCTCGCGTATCCAATTCCTACTCTTTGTGGTTAAAGTTCTGCTCAAAAGCTGTGTCAGTTGTAAAGGATAGCCACGGCACTCAATGTTTGCATTGCCTCAGCTCACAGCTTTTAGCGATGCAAATATCCATGGTAACAAGTTGCACAAACCATAAAAATCCTCCCAGCTATATGACTGCTTCTCAAGGCAGTTAATACGTTAATGGTGATTAATAATTAGCAACGTCCTTCAGACTTGTACTTGGAGTTGGTTGCTGTCTGGTTGAAGGATCATCTTAGGCGTAGTGAGGCGCTCAACAGCAGATGGAGAAAACTTGGTGCTCTTGGTGCAGTTGAGAGCAGAATGAATTTACTTGTTCTCAGCATGAGTGAATTGCTGCTTTGAGAGGAGCCTGGTCAATCCACACCTCCAGTAGCATGGAGAGTGCAAAGTGAAAGTTCTGGGTTTGTAGTACCTCTGTGGTTAGGAACAAGTCTTTTCTCTTGCAGATATATAGTAATATTCTTTCCTTAACTGCTTTGGGACACTTAATAACTTTTGTATAAGATCTTAGAAACAGGGAGAGGTAACGTTAGCATGCAGGCTATTTTATTTTAAGTTGGTTTAGTGATGCTCTTAGAGGTGGGTGTCTCCCTGCTATGCCTATGACAGCTGGGGCTGTTCTTTTTAGCTGCTTTGAATAATACCCTGTACACAGAAATAGTTCTCTGTGAAGGAGGGAATTTGGCATAGAGACCCACACTATAGGTCTCAGAGGAGTTTGGAAGAACTCCTTGAAGTATCATTTCTTTGAGAGATCGTGCAGATTGCTCATCAAGTTTCAGCGTGTTTATTCCCCTGTTTACTTCCCGGTTCCTTTCTTGGCTCGCATTGGACTCCAAGGATGCAGTAAACTGGGCTGTGGTGGTTAGGAAGAAGAATATATTCACAGCACTGACAGTCTCATCTCTGTTTCACAGGTAAATTGTGTTTACAGCATGAGGATCTGGCAAAGAAATGCATTGCAGCTCTAGCTCGAGAACTGGAGGTGTCGCATGATGCGGCTGTTCGCAATAACGTTGTCATCGTTATGTGTGATCTGTGTATCCGCTACACATCCATGGTGG
This sequence comes from Athene cunicularia, assembly GCF_003259725.1. Classification (NCBI taxonomy): domain Eukaryota; kingdom Metazoa; phylum Chordata; class Aves; order Strigiformes; family Strigidae; genus Athene; species Athene cunicularia. The sequence continues at coordinate 3,257,935 of NW_020799132.1, read as the reverse complement.
ACAGATACGTTCCCAACATTTCCCTGTGTCTGAAGGACCCAAATCCCTTCATCCGTAAGCAGACGCTGATCCTGCTTACCAACCTTCTGCAGGTAAATAGAGGTCCTAGGTGTGTAGCTGGCAGCCCGCTTCAAGTACCTCTGGTGTGCTCAACACTGGCAGCCTGACCAGGGGGTGTATTGCTTGTACCTTGATTAATCTACACTTACTCAAGAAGATTTTTAAACTATGTATTTTGCTACTGCTTTTTTTTTTTTTTTTTTTTTTTTTTGCTAGCTAGGCAGGAATCGTATCGAGGACACAACACAGTTGGATAACAAGATTATTTTTAGTCAATGGTTACCTCTTTCCTTGTCTTCTCTCTGTTTCTTTGAATTCCCTTCAATTTTGCTCCTGTATGCATGAATATAATGAGCATCATAGCACCTTTTTTTCTCCTACTGTCTCTGCTTATTGTTCTAGAGATGTAAATGTTGAGAGGCTCAAGATGTTTACCCTCCCAATGTTCATAGGAAGCCAACCAAGACAGATTTGGAATGCATTTGGCTCTGAGAACAGTGTTGAAGAGCATGTGTGCCTTGGGATGGGAGAACAGATTTTTCATGTTTCTAATTTTTTATTGATATCTGTGATAAAGCTAGATGCTTGCTGCTGTGGCATTTATGCTGTTTAAAGCGTCCTCCAAAACACTGTTGTCTTGAGGTGTGTTTTGTGTGCCTCCAGCTGAAGTTGAATAGCTTGCTCATTTGCCTGATGTACGTTCTGCTATAGGCTCCCTCAGATGTTGTCCTGACTACAGTCTGAAGGTTTACACTCAGTTTTTTTCTGATTCAGGCTGATAATTTATTGTCTGCTAATTTCTTACAGGAGGAGTTTGTGAAATGGAAAGACTCTCTCTTCTTCCGTTTCGTCAGTGTCTTAGTGGATCCAAATCCAGATATTGCCAGGTAAAATAACTCATCTGTTAAATAACAAAGGAGTTGAAGATCAGAGATGTACTCAAAACCAGTTTCAGTCTTGCACCTTCAGCATGTGAAGAAAAATTTCAGTGAGAGAGCAGATGATTATTCCATGAACCACTTCTACAGTCGTTCACACTTCAGGGTCTGCAGTGGTAGTAAAGGAGTGGTGAACCTCTTTCCAAGTCATCTGAAGGTCCCAAAGCAGCAAGCTGTGTGTTCCTGGCTGTCTTCAAAACATGCAGCTCTGCTCTATTTGTGACTCTCAGTTGTCCAGAAAACAAGGAATTTTTGAAAGAAGCCTTTATGAAATCTTCCTTGTGGTTTTTTAACAGGCTCTGTCTTGAGCGCTCGTTTTGTTTTAGGAATAGGATTAAAGAGTCTCTTTTTTCTGATAAGGCATGCCTTGTCTTTTTAAGCTTTCTACCACATTGTGTAGTACTTAGGAATTATGCACACTGGCTTTAAGTGCATGTTTGTAAAGTTTTTGGAGGCTTCAAAGTCTCAGACTGCTCTGTTACGTGAGAAATGGAGTGGGGCAGGTTTCTCTAAGGATGGTAGATCGTGCAGGGATGCCAGATGCAGAGGAGACTTGGACACCTTGTGACCTGTTTCCACCCGAAACAATCAACGTGAAGATTGGTGTTTCCAGGACCATCAACCTATTGTTGCTTTCTAGTGCATATTCAAACTTATTTTCTTTTCACTGGGTTTTTAATATGTAAAAATGTCTTTCCAGTAGATGGTGTCATTGCAACATTATGTTCCTAGAGCTTTAGCTAAGGAACACGGTGCTGTTTCTTTGGGACCCTTTTTCTTTACATCTGCAGTCAGTGACTGCATCCAGACAAAGCCACGGTCTTCAAGGCTGGGTTTGACTTGTAGCTCTTGCAGGACTTCTGGTGATTGACTTTTTTTGCCAAGTACTGTAAGGGTCTCTGCCACAATGGAACTTAAGTTATTTAAATAACGGAAGCGTTGTGTCTGGATTCAAGTTCAAATTTATTTTTGTCTCTGTTTAATGGCAAAAAAATGAAGTAGTATTGTGAGTGCTGAAAACATCTATATCTTCCTGGATGAAAAAAGGCTTAAAGGTAACGAGCCGATATCTTTGTTCCAGCCCAGATGGAACTGGGCAAGAATTAAATGTGGTGTTGAGGGAAACTTGGCAGGGGAAAACCATCCTCCTGCTTTACAGCTTGTGAACCCTACACTGTGTTTCAGGGGTGGCTTTTAGAATCTACCTGATGAGAAGTTCTTTTTTTAACTCCCTTCCAGGTTTGCAGAGTTCTGCCTGGTGCATCTCTTGCTGAAGAGGAATCCAGTAATGTTCTCCCAACACTTCATTGAGTGCATCTTCCATTTCAATAGCTACGAGAAACATCAGAAGTACAACAGGTTCCCCCAGAGCGTGCGGTCAGTTGAGCACATTTGTATCTCCTTATCACTAAAAAATGGGCTGTCTGGCCACACAGCAAAGCGCTCATGGTGCTTATAATTATGTATGCAGCAGGGGGGAAACAGTGTTAAATTAAATGTCCTGCCTTCCCCGTGACACTTCTGGGAGGACTTCTGCATGTAATTTGTGGGAGTGTGTGGTATCCTAACAGCTTTATGGGTCTTGAAAGTGACATTCAAACATTCCTTGCTGATTTAAAGTCTTACTATTTCTGTGAGTTCGCATAATGTGACTTGGCCCTTGTAAAATGTCTTGCTCTACCACAGGGCAAAGAATCTTTTCTCTCTGAAGGGAAAAGATAACAAAGAAAAAAGGATGCGTATCTACAGGTTCCTGCTAGACCACTTCACAGATGAGCAGAGGTTCAGCATTACAACAAAGATCAGCCACAACCTCCTAGGTGAGAGTCTTGTCTTTAAAAAAGCTGGCAAACAAGGAACTGTTGCCTATATAAGACCATTAGGCTCTCAAACCAGCCATATTATCTTCCTCTCTTTACTGGCAATACTGTTTCCAGTAAAATACTTCTTTCTTTCTGTGTGTTCCAGCATGCTTTGTGGATCAGATCCTTCCACTGGACTTGGAAGCCAGTGAGCTGCTCTCAGATACATTCACAGTCCTTAGCTGCAAAGAAATAAAGCTATCGACGATGAGATCCAAACCCGATGAAGACATTCAGCCCGATGAAGATGAAATGGCAATGGCCAATGCTGTCATGCAGGTGGCACAAAAAAAGCTCATCTCGCAGGTGAATGGCACTTGATCTGGTGTGGGAAGAGGGCTGGCCACCATGCTGGGAGGAATTTTACCCTTTTGTGATGGATCCTTTTTTTGCTCAAGTTTTTCCAAGTAATGCAGCGATGCCAATGACATACTGTGCCCGTAGGCTGTTGTTCAGGCTCTGATCTGAGGGCACCTGGGGAAGCACCATGTGTTGTAAATGAAAATGTTACGGCTGGATTTGTGAAGGATGCTTGTACTTGAGGGGTTAGCTGGAGTGATCAGAAATGCATTTCCTCTGAAGTCAGCGAAGCTAAGCTAGCCTAGATTTGTTCCACAGGTCTTCTGCTGGTAAAGCATTTGAGCATTACAATGTTTTTTGATGCACCTTTTGGCAATTTGCCTTCAACGTGAGAACTCACTGATTTAGTGATGTATCTTAAAAGACTCCATTTAGGTTAAAAGCCTATCTGCATTCGTGCGGAGTAAGAGCAGGCTTAATTGTGGTAATTCCCTTGCTATGGAGTGATAACTCCTCTCACTTAGGCCATTCATCTAACCACAGAGAGTGGCTTCTCCTTTATTGCACCGTGTAACTGTTAATGCCTTGTTCAAACAAAGGTTCAAAAGAAGAACTTCATAGAAAACATCATCCCAGTAATCACGTCACTGAAGTCTTTGATGGAACAGAAGAGGATCCCAGCTCTTCGGGACCTTATGTACTACCTACGGGTAAGGGGAAGTGTTTTGTTTTCGGGGGTTTTTTTTGACTCTTTTGAGTTAATGTGTTAGATGTGCAACCGGTAATGGAACGAACAGCCTTCTTAGAAGGAAATTTAGAAGGCATATGAAGTTGTGACACTGCCACTGTGTTAAATAATGTAGGAGGTGGAGGGATTTTAGATAAGGATCTCGCAGTGTGTTACGTGTGAGCCTCCTCAGTGGAATGTGGGCAGCAAGCTTGAATGCTGGAAAGCTTTTCCATGTTCTGAAGTACAAATTGGAATCGAAACTCTTAGTCTGTTAAAAACACCTCTGCTCTACCAACTGGTATTTCCTTTTGCACTTAAGCAGCTGTGATCTGAATGGGGACATGAATCAGTAGTCAGAAGAGATTTCTGAAAGAGTTTAAACATTCCTTATTGCTCCAGGAAATGATGCAAGATTACCGAAATGAAATCAAAGATTTCTTTGCTGTGGACAAGCAGCTGGCAGCCGAGCTGGAGTATGATATGAAGAAATACGAAGAGCAGCTGGCCATGGAGAAGGAGTTGGAGCAGGAGCAGGTCTCGGCAGCACAGGCAGAGGTGATTGGTGCCATTAACCCTGTACACGTGCTGTCTCCTCTGCTTAGGTTTGTGTACACGTAACACACAGACCCTCTGTGCCTGCAGACCTGGTTACAGCACCTGTAACGGAATGGTCATGGAATGTTCTTGTGCCTCTTCGCATTTGCCGACAGAAGCTTTGGTTTCAGAGTCATTTGATACGTTTAGAACAAAACACATCAGGCAAAGGGGAGCAGCAAACAATTAATGTAAAAAGAATTCAATTTAAAGGGAAAACTAAGTCTCAATTTGTGACTGGCTGTGCTTACATGTTGTATTGTTCTCTGTTCCCAGAGTGATAAAAATGATAAACAAGTCAAAAAGAAAAGGGTTCATTTTGTCTGACTTTAGGTGGATACAGAGTGGAAACTTAGATCTGTCCTAGTCGTGCAGATCCTCTTTCAAAGTCAGTGTAAAGAAATAAGTATGTGCTTGGGTCAACTGTCCTGAACTATTTTAGATACCTACCTTAAGATGAGATGATTTCTACCCTGGAAGTACCTTTCTCTCTCTGCTGACTTTAAAAGAGCACCTATGTATAGACCTCTAAACTAGGACATACGGATCCCATCAAAACTTCCTCTTTGCTTCTTGTTAAAATTTTGGCCAATAAATTCTTTCTCCCTAGCACCCTTTTACATCCATCTCACAAAAGGCAATTCTTAATCACACAGCCTGTAGGTCTAAGCAGCTTGGAAATCTAGGATTTTCTACACTTGTATCCATTGTTAGACATGATCTTTTCTCCTGTTTTCTGTAGCAACCTCCATCTTCGGAGAGAGTTGTATCTTCTGGTGGCCGGAGTAACAATGCTCAGTCTCCTCAGAGTGGGAGACAGCCCTCACCACCCGGATCAAGTCCTTCCTCCGTGCCTTCTGAGTTTACTACACCTAGCGCTGATGTTCCTAAACAGCCGTTACTCAGTCGCAGGTATGGGTTTCTCTTTCTGTTATGAGTTACGATATTCAGCAGGGCTACTGCTTTGCTTATCCGCTCCTTAGTGGTATGAAAGTCACCGGTGTTGCAGCATAATCCTCTCCATTCCATTTGGTGTTTAAGATCACAAGGGACTGGGAGGGGACAGGTCTCTCTTCTCACTCCACACATCTCATCTGGGCTTGCAGAAGGAAAAGCATTTCACTGTTTTGGTCATGGTTTTTGCCCTGCAGGCCAGCATCCTTGAGCACACTTGCCATCCTGAACTCTGCCAGGAAAGCGATGGAAGCCAGAAGCAAGCAACGCAGCAAGAGTGTTGGAGGAAGTTTATCAGCTGTGGCGCTTCCATCGAGCGCAGCTGGCAGCAAGCAGGGTAGGGAGCTTGCTGCAAACTGACCTGGCGTTGGACTAGATCGAGTTGACACAGCCTCATTGTTAGACCCTTGAGGTCTCTGAGAGAATACGTTTCTATTCTTAATTATTTCCTTGTTATTTCTAGTATCCTTTCAAAGCCTGAATCAACAGTCTACTACTGGAGGAAATGCTTCTGTGGCGGGCCGTGCAATCAGCACACCAGAACGTAAGTATAACCCAAAGGAACCTTTTCCAAGTTGGGCTGAGCACTCGTTTGCTGAGAGAGGTAGCAATGCATGGCTCCCCTAAAGAGCAGAGAAAATTAGTCACTGACAGCTATAGGCTATTTATTTATCTAAATGGTTGGAGTGAAGAACGGTTCTGAAATTCAAGGTCTCAGATGAATTGTGGACATGGGAGAGTCCAATGCAATCTCCATTTACCTGTCACAGGGTATTATAGTATGGAGTCAGTGCAGGAGAGCATTTGGGGCTGCTGAAGTAACAGACCTTTCTCCCTTCCACCACTCTGGGGTGCCGAGGAGGCATGTTGTTGTGATTCCTTCACAGTGTGTGTTGCCCGAAGTGTGCAAGATTCTGTGGCATTTGTTCTCCTTGACTCTGGAAGCATAGCTTAGCATTTTTAGACTGAATTACAGAACCCTGCTGCATGGGGAAATACTCAAGGTCTGGTCCTTTTCAGCTCTGAGATAGGGAGCTCCTGTTGTCCAAACAAAGGATCTCAGGTGAGCTGTGACCTGCTTCTGGAGCAGCCAGCGAGCTGTGACAATTGCAAGAGAACACAGAGATCTGCTCAAGGGGGATTGATAACCTGCAGAGTCCTTTCTGACCTTGTGTCTGTGTGTTCTACCCTAAGAAAGAGCTGAACTGAGCGTTTGAGAAGAAATTATTTCGGTTTTAATTTTAATACTTGGACTAGATGATCTCCAAGGTCTTTTCCAACCTAGATGATTCTGTGAGGTTTTTTTACTCTGCTGTGGAAATTAAAAGTAAAAATAGATGGAGAGGAATCTCCTACACAAATTGTGGGAGTCTGCTGTGTTTATGTCCATTGCAGCTGAACTGCCATCTCACAAAACCTGACTTTCAGAAGTTTGGTTTTATTGGAATGCTTTCTGACAGCCCCGCAGCATTCTGCGGCGTCGCTTTCTGCAAGCGCAAGAGGCAGTTACAGTAAAACACAAACGGAGCTGAGTTCTAGCAGTAGATTCCCTTCCCTTATGTCAATTTGCTGCTGAACTCCTTTAGGGCATCTCTGCTGTGGTGCAAACTGTGAGTGTGATGAACACCCTCCCGCGTTCTGAGCAAGCTCCGATTAAATTGGGTGTAGAGGCGAGTGTCTGACAGGTCACCTCTCGCTAGGCAGTTGTGAATGGTTGAGGGGAGGGGGATGATGTTCCAGAGGCACAGCTGTCTGCCTGCCCTCTCATCCAGTATCTCTGCAAACACCCAACCTGTGTGCTCACAGGCGAGCAAACAGCCTGCGAGTACCTGACATCTGCGAGCAGGCAGGAGCAAACCAGCGGCACTGATGTGCATCCACTGGAAAACCTGACCCTTCTCTTCCCCGCACGCTCCACTGTTTGGCTAGATTTGTCTGCCTCGATGTTTCTCTCTGCTGCCTGAGCAACAAGCAATGATCTCTGTGCAAAAAAAAAAAAAAGGGGAAAAAAAAAAAAAAAAGGGAGGTGTGTTTTTAGAGAGCAGAAATCTTTAAGCGCCATATTTCTGTCTGGAAGCTTGCACGGCTGTTTCTCTTAAGCACCATATGGTGAAAAAGGAGGAAGAACGTTAATCTGCAGTGGTACTGGGGCTGAATTCTGACTTTGCTTCAAGGCAGCATGTGTCCTTCAGCAGGGAGACAAACTGTACAGAGCAGTATCATCGCTTCAGTTAGCGTGTGTTGAGCCATCTGCACGGTGGCGCTGGGTCTTGCAGGCTGATAGACAATCAAAATAAAACATTTTTATGTCTCTGGCATATCATTCTAGAGTTAGTGGAGATGCAGTTCTTTGTATACCATTTTGTACTTGCGAAGTTAAGAACAGCTGTCTCTTCTCTCTCCCTTATTCGGCTGTTCTGGCTGTCACCCTCTTCCCTGCTGTCTTTGGGTCTCCTTCTCAACTCCTGCTCGTTACTTAGGGAACAGTTAAGTGGATCTGGTGTTGATTGCTTCACTGTGGTATATAAACACATGTTGTGAAGATACCACCTTTGATTGCATGGGAACTCCTGCTTGATGAGAGTTCTCTACCATTTCCTTCCTTCTTTCACATAATCTTCTCATTAACCAAGAGAACTTGTGAAGGCACAAGCTGCACAACGTCAGGACACCTGCAGGTCAGTCTTGAGAGATGCTGAGGCCAGCTAAGGCAGATAGATCAAGTTGGGTTTCCACCACAAACTTCAGTGATTCCCTTCCAGGGCAGGGGAGCAGTTGAAGAGCAAACCCAGTTAGTTTGTAGAGAGAAGTCCTTATAGAAGAGTTTCCAACTCCTGCCCTATAAAGTGCCTTCTACCTTAATTCCTTGTGAAAGATTCTGGGAAACATGAGCAGAAAACAGAGTGTTGAATAAAGTAAAATCTGAATATTGTGACATCTCTCCTGAGATAAATGACAGGAAAGAGACAGCTGACAACTCCGGCCTATTCAGGCAAACTGAATTCTACCTAGCTTCCTTGTCAAGTGATTCCTCTTGTCTGGCTGCAGGCAGTTCCTCACAGGGGGGCTCTTCAGGCCCTTTGTCAGCCTTCAGGGACCCCATATTGTGCCTCCACAAGGCAAAGCAACTGGCCTAACATGGTGTTGTGAAAGATGGCAAAGCTTCAATGGCTCTTCCACTTAGGTGGGACAAGGAGGCGTGTTGCTGAGGTCTCTTTATTATTTAAATTAATTTCCTCCACGTGGAAGGAAGGCTGTAAGTCTGGAGTATGAAGCTGATGCGCACAGATGGCCCATCAGATTTAGCGTGTAGTTTTGAGGCTGGATGGGAGAAACAGATCTGATGGGCTGGAAAAGAGATATGTATGTCCTTGCAATTAACTGGATATACTTCCTCTGTGACACTTAAGTGTTCTACTACAGCGTGCTTTGCCTCTGGCTGTGTCACAAGCTGGCTGCTAATACGTGCTTTTTCTTTCAGAGAGCATTAATGAATTGACTTTTGGTGCTGGGGTCAGTTACATCACCATGATGCAGACACCTGATTCAGCTCCAGGCAAGTCACCTTTGTGATTCTGACTTGAGGGGAGAAAGCCCCCCAAATGATCAAATCTGTAGCATTTTTAAAAATAAGAAAATATATGTGTTATTTGCAGAGAAGGAAGAGGCTGAGGATGAGCCAAGAGGTATTATCTGTTTGACATCACCAGAGCAACCGTAAGTTCAATGCAGGTCTGAAACAGCAATCACAGTGAGAAAGACTGGTAGAATGCTTTAAAATAAATGGTCATTCTGCTCTCTTCTTCTAGCCCATCTCTGCCCCGGGAGTGGAAAGTAGAATCCCCAGCAAGGAAAAAGAGCAGCCAACATGTTCCTCTGAGACGGTCCCAGCGGAGAACCCCACTGAAGCCAAACAACTGAACCTTTCATTGGACTTTTGTACAGAATGATCACATTCCCTGAAATCTGTCCTTTTCCTCTGTAACTACAAATCATTGTGGGCACACGTCCTCCCTCCCTCCCTTATCTATTCTTATTTGGTTTTTGCATGAAACTGTCTAGAATAGGGGCATACAAAGCCTGCACTAACCCATGTATGTATTATAAGCTGCTGCTGTTGACAAAGCTCACTGGAGTGCTAGAAAGCTGCAGTATAAAGGGAGGCTTGCTCTTCACTCACAGGATGTATAATTTGACCATTTGGAAAAGTACAAGCATAATGTTGCCACAAGCTTAGCCATAAATGCATTTATCACAGCTTGCAGGGGAGCAAGGGGCTCGGCTTATTCACTCAATCCCTCATTGTCCCTCTGGGTTATATACTGGAGTTGCTTTAATTTCAACAAAGGTAAAGCAGCTTGTCACTGCCACACCCCTAAATCTGGTAATTGCACGCTACATCACCTCTCATTTGTTGTGCAAACTCCTGTGTGTATGAACAGCCTTAATGTTCTTTTTATATGGAATATTTCCATTCTTGAACTATGTTATTTCCAGCTATTAACATTTTATGAAAATAAATGGTTATGGAATTAATTCCACCCACAGCTTCTCCCCTCTTCTTGATCTGACAGAGAAATTATTTTTTTTCTATAGATTTTTTACAGCCTCTAAGTCTCTTCTACTACGTCGCTGGTATCTTAGGCACTCAGTTCAATTAATGTTGGACGCAGCAGCTTTTAAATATAGACTCTTACTTGACTGCAAGCAGGATATGAGTAACTCACTAAAATCAAGGTTGGTAAGTCATATGCATAGCTTTGTGCTCTGTGCAGATAACTCACCATAAATGCACCGTGTAAATGGCCCATTCCTGAGTCTCTCTGAAGCGATGTGAACCTCACTGAAGTTCTTCTGTTGTTAACTGTGATTACAGAGCCTTTGCCCTAGATTTCATGGAAACTTGACAATGGAATCTGGTTTATTCATGCCGGTTTATCTTATCCCGGCATGGAGTAGGGTTTTCTGCACAAGAGGCTGAGTGTGCTTCTGCCACAGCCCTTCCGGAGGTACTTGCCTCCTGCACTGGAATCTCATCATTTCCCCTCACTTTCCCTATTCTGTTTTGAAAATCAGAGAAACCCTTCAAGTGAGATTAAACTTTATTCTCAAAATCAGTCCAAACCTAGGAACAGGGGACACAGGGAAGGGTTTTGGCTTAAGCAATGGTCAATTATGGCCACATCCATTTATTTTGTATCTTCTCTCCTGCCTAAAAATATTGTTTAGCCACTCTGAATAGCAAATTGGAATAGTTTCTTTCCTAATTTGTGCTTTTCTGTCTGTCCTCGAGCAGCACTGAGATGAGCCCTGTGAGCATTAATCTGTCTTCTCTAGAGAAGAACCAGGGATAGACAGATGTCCAAGAACAAACTGATGAACAGCAACATACCTTGGACCTTCTGTACTCTTCAGCCCAATACAAGTAAATGAGTGCTCCGACAGAACAGACTTTCCCTCATTTCACTGAATTGAAAACAGAAGCCCCTAATAATATGGCTGCTTAAAAAAGAAAACCAAAATCATGCAAAAAAAAACCCCTACAAGAATGCTTTATAGCTTGGTATTTATGTAAAACATTCTTGGCAAAGTTAAACGTAATACATTAGTACAAACCTGAATATTATTCACAATGATACAATGAATTCCATCAATCAGATCTCATGAGCTGTATCAGGGGATCATCTCCCCTTCTCTCGTTAGAGATGCCACTGTCACATTTTAGAACTGAAAAATAAGTTTGGATTCTTAGCTTGCTGGCTTTCCCCATGAAGGCTGCCTTTGGCTCACGGTGAGACTGCAGACTGTGCTCCCATAGTCCCCAGAGCTACCCTGATTCGACCCTTTTCTTTCTCTCCCTTATTATAGATATCCTAAAAGCAGCATAGAAAAAGAGCAGTGGATATACTGAAGGTGCAAAGGAATGTTACACTCACTACTGTCATAATGATTAGAGGCAGCATGCAGCCGGGACTCTGCGGCTGGGGTGAAGAGCATGTCTTAAGAAGGTAACCATAAGTAGTTGCAAGATAGTGGTAACATCCTAGTTACACAGAGAACATATGGTTATTGCTGCCCCGTCCTTATTTCTACTCTCATTAGCAAAAGGAGAAGTGGTAACACTTTGTGTAGGCAAAACAAATGCAGCAATGGCATGTCCAGCGAGGCCCCTAGGAAACAAAGCAGAACACTAAAAAATAACACTGACAGTCCAAATCGTCAAGTATCCAAAATACTGTATACAGGAAAAGTTAAGACAACTCAATCCATATTGGAAATACAAGAACACTAAATTATGCTACATTAAAAAAAAAAAAAAAAAAATTCTTAAACCACAGCACAGTTCTAGTGTTGCGTCCGCATCTCGCAGTCTTATATTACTCAACGCTGTTCAACACTATCAACATGTATGTTGCTGGGAAACACATGTTTCCAATTATTCTCTCTAAAGCCAAGAGAACTAGATTTATTTTTTTTTTAATTTTTATTTTTCTTTCTTTTTTTCTTTTACCATCTAGAGAAAAGTTGCAACTGACACTACAAAAGTGCTTTTGTAACTGAGCTTTTGCTTTCCCAACTCCAGAAACAGTTGCCTTGGCTATGCAGCTTAAACCTGTAAAGTTGCCATAGCTGTCACACTGCGTTAGTGCTTTAGGGAACTTGCAGAGGGGTAGCAAACATTGAAGTCACTCTGTCACCTTGTTGGAACTGAATCCAAAAGCCATCCCTGGATATTTCTTGCAACAACAAAAACAAAATGTTGGTCACTGGCAAGAAAACTAAGTTTTATATATAAAAAAGTTGATAGCTCCTGCCATAAATTTACAAAAACTATCCCTGAGTGACTCTGTTCTGTGTCTGGTAAGACCTCTTGTGACAAGGAAATTGCTGAAGCTAGCTTAAGAGGAAAGAGATGCTGTTCCACCTGCAGTTTTTTATTACACTTTGCAATAATACTGATATGCTCTGGCAGTGCCATACTATAGCGACATTTGAGCTCCTCTCTGTAGCTTAAACAGTAAAAAAATAGCTACGTTACTTAGACACTGCTGGCATCACGTATTTACACTTTAAATAGAAATGTTACCTTTTCTGAAGTAATCAAAATATATCTTTGCAAAAAATTTAGAATGTGGGATTTTACAAAATAAATGGAGAAGGTAAAAAAGCTTGAAGATATCTCAGTACCTTTTATGGCAATTTTAGCCCATGAAAGTATTTGGCTTTAATTTTCCTGAAAGGGATGTCTTAGCACTAGGTCCTCTGCCTCCACTCTAAGCCTCTTTACAACACCAAAAGACGCAAGAGGCAAGGCTGCTTTGTGCAGATTAGAATGAGGGGTTACCTGCGTGCAACGGGTTTTCAATAAAGCAGGGAGCAGAAGCAGTCCTTCCGGCCTGACGCTGCCCCCGTTTCATGTTAAACGGAGTAACGAGGATTCGGTAAGTTTACAAAAGGGCTGAGAGAACACCAGCTGCGTTTGCTGTACCGGTATCTGTCGTTGGAGACTATTCAGATACCCCGTTCTGCACCTGAGCAGTCAGAGTCAACAGCGCAAGACAATCACACCTGTGTAAAAGTCACCAGCCAGGCTTGGGCAACAAGCTGCTGAGAGGAAGACACCCCCTTGCACAGATAAATCTTACTCTTTGAAGTCCACCTATTGCCATATCAGCACCTTTGTTTGCCTACTAGTAATACGTACTAGTAGTGTCTACTATACGTTTACCTAACGCTGCTCCCCTGGTTGGTTTGCACATTGTGGCTGTGTCCCTGCAGCACAAATAGAAGGCAATTCCACAAACTTCCACAGCCCAGTCTCTTGGGAAGGATTACAATGCTTCCCCAGTCCAAGGACAGGTTTAGGTGATCCTGTTGGTATCTCCGGAGGCAGGGGAGATGCAAGTTGGGCAGTGAGGAGTTACTTTAAACTTTGGCAAAGAAAAAAAAGATATACAGATAGCTAGCTATCAAGTTCTTGTGTGTTCCAAACTCTTCCAAGCGCACTTAATTCATCTTTTTGCTCTCGCTTTGAGTTCCTGGAGGAGGTATTTTCACACTTGCTTTTGCTGGTTTGCAATATTCTGTTGGCGTCTTATATGACAAACGAAGACTTGTGTCTGAAGTCACCCTGCAACAAAACAATTCTGGAGGTAGGAAGGATCTAGTGGCTTTCCAAGCAACTCTTTGTTCCTGCTGCCCCCAGCTGCAACGTGCCTGTGAAAGGCAGATCCAAAGTGTGGAAGTTGTAGCGTTCTGTCTAGGTAGACCCCCCCTGTCCAGCTGGTAAAGCGAGGGAGCCACCACTCACACTGGCCAGGTCTTCCTGCTGTCCCCCTCACACACCAAGGCACGGCAGGGGCCTTTCCCATTCCCTCTTCAGTATCTCTGCTCCCAGGGAGAGGCTTTTTCTGACGTTAAGCTCAGTGATCTATTCAAATCCCAAAATGCAAATTCTCTTGTAAAAGCATCATGGCCTGCCCACTTAATCCAGTGAAACTCATCCTAAGGGGGTCAAGCCATAAGATAACAGACAGAGCAGAGCTGCACTTGACAGCTCTTGGCATCAGTCACTTAAGGCAACTTAAACTGTTCACCATTTCTAAGGAAATGACTCAGCCTTCACCCTTCTGTTTTCTCTCTGTTCTACATCCTTGCTTCTGAGTGGTGCCCACTCTGAGAAAGTCTGTAGGCCCTAAAAAAGCGAGTAGTCCTCTGCCCACCCCCTTCCTCTCCTAAACAGAGAGATGTTAAATGCAAATCATTTGTTACCTCGTCGTCTGTCCGGATATAGTTAACGCCATCAGGTTTTGCTGGAGTCTTGTAGCTGAAATAAAGGAAAAGATCTCATTTCTGGGACAAGAACACTGCAAGATTTTGGAGGGTAGGTGCCGAGAAAGACGAAAATGAGGAAGAACAGCCGAATGAAAAGAAAGCAGAGAGAAACCCAGCTCGTTGCTCAAATGATAGATCTGTGCTTATTCCATCATTTGTCATGACTGGGATTTTTTCTAAGTTCCCCTTCAGCACAGGGTAAAAAAAAAATTGCTGTATGTTTCCACAAGACTACCTCTGCAAAGAGATTAACTGATTCTTTCCTGAGCTCTCCCGCTCCGGTCCCTGTGCACTATCTTTGTGTGTGCCTCCTGCATTGTTTCCTGTGCCAATTATAAGGTTCATTTTAAACCTTCACTGCCAGATGCCTCCAGCATTTTCCTTAGTTATAAGGAAGCGCCACTTGTTTGCAGTCCCACAGGAGTTCAGAATTTATATACGACTGTCAAGTCCGGTGTATGCCAACCCTCAGCTGCATTTAAATAGGGTATTCGGAGCTTTTCCTGAAAACCAAACAAAAAACCAGACAGGACTTGTGCTGAAAAGCAACATTTAACATGGAACAAATCTATCTGGTGAGAATCTTGGGTTTACATATATTATCTCTTCCACAGATTCTGTAAGGACATCAAGGCTTGTTTCTGACGCTAATGCTGTTGTTTTTAACATTTTAATGTGCATTCTAAAATGGTTGTTTTTAATCCCAAATTTAGGTTCTCACAAGTAGTGAGATTTCCTGTAGAGAGCCTACTCTTCTGCATATATTTTCTATGCATGTTCTGATGCTTTAAACTAATTGTACAGTGAGCTCTGCTCATTAAATTGTAGACCTCATTATGCCAACAGCACATAACCTATTGGGCAAACACCTGTAGGCATTTAATTGTGCTGGTCCCCCTTTCCCAAGCAAAGTATGAGGATATCAGAGGATATCCTCTGCCTGGTCTTGGTAGCGAGCAAAAGAGGAACCGGACCAAAATCCTCCCTCGGGCAAATAAACCTTCAGCATGGTGCAGGGTTGACAGCAGGGAACTGGGCGCTTCAAGAACTGGGTTGGCTTGTAGCCTTTGGTAGGGAACTAGGGAAGAAATATGTCCGAGTCAGGCACTGAAATACATTTTAGCCACCTATTTCTTGCACCCTTCAGACTACTTTGTGCTAGCTGTGGGTGCAGGGACTTGTATAAAGCCACTCTGAATCCCAGCTTACCTTTCCCCACTCTCTTTGCTGTTTGCAAAGTAACCCCTTCTGTAGGCGCAGCAGATACCAAGAGTGATGAGCACCAGAACTGCCAGGACCACCAGGACTCCACCGATTATCCCACCGATATTGAGGTCATCTGGCAAAGAAAGAACCCATCAGCCCCTATTTCTTTAAGGCAATAGCATTATTCTAGCTTTACATACACTAAAACATCATCACTCAAATATTTTAAGCAAACCCCAGTAATTCATAAGCGACCCTGATTCCAAGCCTAAAACTGTTCATGAATCTGAACAGTGTTTTAATGTTTTTCTGAATTTTTACTTTTTTTTTTTTTTTTCCCCCTGCACTTGGGGCTGTGAGAAAGCAGGAAAAACTTAAAGCTCTAGGATGTGCCCCTTCCTGCCTTCCCTATGGTGAAGGCAATTTATTTATGATGATCTATTAATCAGCATTGATAATGTAGAGCCACTCACAGACTTCCATCTCCTGCTCCTCGCACTTGGCAAAGCCAGCATCGTTTGTTGCTATGCAGGAGTAACGGCCTGTGTCGCCTTTGTGCACAGCATGGAAAACCTGGGGAGGAGAAAAGGGAGGGGAGGAGAACGTGAGAAACAGAAGGCACTGTGAGGGTATAAGTATGTATAAGCAGCTCCCCCAGGCTTTACAGTGGGCTGTGAGACATCTTCCTCTTTCTAAAAAGGCAAGTGGCATCGACAGTGATCAAAACTGAACAGCTGGAATCTTCTTCCATCATTAATCTGCCCTTTCCCAACTCACCCAGATCCTAGAACACATAACCTTCAGATTACACCTTCCCTGAAAGCCATGCAATGGCTTTTTAATTTACAAGCAACCTTAAAAATAACCTGTCCAGCAAAACAAATCTTGATTATGTCTGTCAGGGCATTACCAGAGTGCCTGTGGTGGGGTTCAAGGTGTAGGAGGAATTGTGGAGTTTGGCATTCGATTTTGTGTCTGGTGATAAAGGTTCACTGTTGCGGTACCAGCTGTAAGTGGACTTGGGGTATCCCTCGTTTTCGTGGCAGTGAAGAGAGGCTGTCTTACCAACAGGTACAGCTTTAGGCACAGTACATCTAGGAGTCATAGGTTTCACTGTGGGAAAGACAAAAAACCATGTGAACGGCACTGCTGAGCAGAACTAAATCCTTTCTGACACACTTTCTAAGACGGCTGTGCTACAAAGGCATCAAAACTTTCCACTATTTCCAGCTGGTTTTAAAAAACTTCCAGAGTGCCACTGTTTTGATTCTGGAAAGACCCACAGCCTCTTCTGTTAGCTAGCAGAGCTTGCAGTGGTACCTGGCTTTGAAGTAATACCTTGGACTGTGAGCTGGATATTTATCTCATCTATGGTTTTAGTATCAAGAGGCGCCGCCACTTCACAGCGGTATGTGGCTGTGTCCATCCGAGTGGTGTTTTTAATCACCAGTGACGTCCGGCTCAGAATTTCTGCACGAGTTGCAAAGTCTCCTGATACAGTGGAAAGAGAGAGAAAAAAAAAATATCAGGGTAGGCACGCAGACTGATTTTAGGCATCTGAATTAAGTGGTTGATCTTGGACTCTTTCTAGAGACAAGAGAACCAACTAAAAGGAACCTGATGCTTGAAAAGAGCCTTCCTTTGGCCAGCGACCACAAAGGAAACCAATGCTGCTAACCGTGTTAAGAGGATGAAAGCACTGCTCCAAATCTCAAAAACTGTGGCAAAATTGGGCTTCCGAGACAGTCTCAGGTCTTGCCTCCGTTGGAAGATTCATCCAGATGTGGCTGTTGGTGCCATCTAAAGAGCTGGAGGAATTCCTGATGAAGTCAAGCCCTCCTGGCAGTTCCGAGTTTCACCCTCAGGCCAAAGAGTCTGCTTCTACCCTGCTGCGAGGCGCTGTGCCACCCTCAGAGACCCCTCTGAAGCGCAGGCAGAGCCCTCAGGTGCCACACGGAAAGACAGGAGAGCTCAGCATCCAGTGACTACACAAGGACCAAGAGGTGCTGGAGGAGGGAACCTGGAGCATTTGCTTTCTTACCCAGGAAGTATCTCCTACACGGGACCTCGCTCCAGCTTTGTGGCTCCCTACTGCCACTAATGAGGGCAGAGAGCAGAGAACATCCTGCTCTCTCTCTGTCTTGCACTTGGACTGCTGAACTCTAGTGCTGGAAGAAAGCAGCAACACAGCCAGAGGTCCTGCCTTTTACAGACTTGTTTGTTCTCAGCTGTACCATTTCTGAGGCTGGTTTTGGAAGTCTAAGAAAAAAAATGAATCCTCATACCCTGCATTTTATTGTCAAAAAATACATAAGAAGTTTCGCCATCTCGGATTTTCTTCCACTCGATTCTGGGATCTGGTGTTACAGTGGATTTAATGATGCAGGACAGCTCAACACCTAGCAGGAGAAATAAAGGAAATACAGATTAATAGGAAGCAGCTGTATTTTTGCTCTGCTTTAAGCAGTCTTGCACAGTGTTTTATTAGCAGATGCTGCCCACAAAGCAAAGCCTTCTCTTTCATCTGCCTCACAAACAGAAACACTGCTGGGTTCCAGGAGCTATTGGGGAAGATGGATTTTGGCCAGCAAAAATAATAGTCAAACAGATATCAACTATGGAGAGAAATGAACACACTGTTCTCTACAGGCTCTAACTTATGGCAAACAAGACCTTATGACAGGGTGAGTCCACAGCACTGTCTCGCTGCTAATCAGAGCCTACAACGTGAGTCAGGGATGCAGAATCTCCCTGGGTGGTGTCTGGTGATGTACTGAGGACCATGACCCCTGGGGATAAATTCAGCAAACCCACTCCCCTTTGAAGCAGGCACTGTCATCTCCATCTCCTCTGCAGAAGAAGGCATCGCAGCAGGGCGGAGAGGTGGCTCACCCACTATCACACTGCACGTCTGTAGTAGGGCCAAGATAAAATATAAATTTCCCGACCCCCTTTTCAGTATATTAATGGCAAGGCGACCGCCTTTCCTCCTTTTGGGATCCAGTTCAAAAAAGCACTTAGGCAGAGGCTTTGCAATGCGAAAGGCTTGCAGGGGACTCCAATAAACCATTTCAATCGAGCGCTTTGCTAAACAGGGAGAGATACAGACATATTCTTAAGCACATTTCTGAATCTCAGGCTCTCCGCCTCCCCCAAGAAACCAGACACCACGAGCAATAAGCACAATTGTTCTCAATTGTTTGGCCTGATGCAAATCCCCAGGCAGAGGGTAGTGCAGCCACCGCGCCAGGCAGGCAGCGGGCCCCCGCAGCACTCACTCTGAAATTCCTGCACCACCGGCTTGGTGTTGCTGGATGTCAGTTCCACAGCCGAGACTCTGCAGCCTGGAAAAACAAACAGAAGGTAATAAGAAATAGCACAGCTCATAAGTCACCCAGCTAGAAACACGCTGCCTGCTGAGAAATCTTCTCAGCCAGCTACAAGGACTAACTTCCCTAGATAAAACCTGTTCCTGGCTATTAATGCCGGTCCAGCAGGCCTAAGTTTATTTAGGAGTTGTGGTGTAAATACAGGAAAATATCATTGTTAGAAACAGCAATTAAAGAGGATGATTAATACAATGGCACAAAACCAGTGCCAGCACAAGCCATTTCCTTGCGCCTTGTGCTTATTTAGATGGCAAAGGAAGGCTTGCTCTGACAATGCAAGAGCGAGTGTATTGTTTCGCAGATTAATTTGATGATCAGGAAAAGACAGGAAGCAGACCAACCTCAGGAGTTCCGCTCAGTTCTGCCTAGAAGATGAAATGTGCCGGGCCTCTAACACAGGCCCATTACATCTTCAACTATTTTAAGACTCGGCGTGGTAATGTAAAATGGAAGGTAGTAAATCACGAAAGGACTGCATTTCAGGAGAAAACAGGAGTTCAGCTCTTTGGGTAGAGTCCCAGCCAGCCTGACACTGGGACAGAAGCTCAACTCTGCAATGCCACAAGGCATCCTTATACCACAAGCCATTTCCCTTTACTTGTCCTTTCTCTTGAGCACCAAAATGTTTCCAATCAATACAGTTATTTTCCCTCTTTCACGTATTATTTTATTTTGAAAAATCTGCCTTCCGTGTCTTTTCTGCTGTGCGTTTCACAGGAGCAGGTACCAACAACATTCACATGCTGCTGGAGACCCACACGTACCAACCACTCTCCTGAGGGAGAAGGGAGCAAGCAGGCAGCTCCTGGCACGGCGCAGAAGGAAGAGGCAAGCTGTGCCTTCATCACAGAGGGTATTTTGGAACTGGGTGTGGCAAAGCCCATCACTTCTCAGTCAGACTACAGTATTCACAAAACACAGGCTGCTCCAAAGCCCTGTCTTACAGGAGGAGGATACATACTATAACGGGTGCCAGATCATCAGCTACGGGGCTACGCCACGGCCCTGTGTGCAACTTTGCCATTACAAATCCCATCAGAAGTTTGTTGAAACCTAAGGGAGGATGTCCACTGCCTTCACTGGGCATTCGATCAAACAGCAAGTTAAAGATGAAGGGAACCAGTGCCTCAGTGACGTGAGATGTAACTAAAGGTTAAAACTGTCTTATTCGGAGTTAAAAAGTCGTAACAAACCTGAACAGAAAGAAAGGGCAGCTGAAGGGAGATGTGGAGAAAGGATCTTTAGCATCATGACACAGTTGGAAATTTCTACGTGCTGGCCAAAGCTTTTGAGAAGAGAATCTGACAATGCAGGGGCAAAATTCCTCTGGTGGCGTGGATCAGACAGCGTAACAGAGCAAGGCAGCAGTCTGAGAAATACCCAAGAGCTGCGAAGTCCCCTGCACTGAGAGCTCAAGGGCCTTGAACACCTAAAATCCTTTCAGCATTCTTGAAATGTTCCCTGACGATTCTTTGTCCCTCACTGTTAAATGCTGCCACTTTCCTGGGTGCCTTGGCTCTTGGTGCTTACACCCCAAAGACCCCTGCAGAGAGATGAAGTCTGGCAAGGTTTAGGAGCTGCCTTTGTGTACAAAATAATTGTTATTCACATAAAAGCCACCAGCCGATGCAAACTAGTATTTGGCTCAGCCAAAACTGCTCTTAGCAGGACCCCTTCCCCCTTGTGCACTTGAGACATTCATGCAGCATTTGGGAGAAATCCAATACTGAACTAAGACGACAGTGCTCTGGGCTATGATGTAGCTATTTAGGAGTCTGGTGTATCAGCGCTGAGTAACAGGGCAGCACAGCAAGCACTTTGCTTTCAGTCTGCTTATACTTTACTTGGCAGAGCCAGGAGAATGCCATTTCCAGAGCTGGTTCTCGGCAGGTCGAAGCAGGTGCTCCAGTCTTGGTTCCTTTCAGTCAGGAGGTGGTCTAAGCAACCACGGGTAATTTGTTCGTGTCCCCTGAAGCAGAGTCTATTTTCCTCAGGCCTGGTGCTCCAGACCTACCCCTTGAAAAAAGGTAATTATGCCACAAGACACTGACATGTTCTTTTTGCTCTGTTCATCCTTTGATCCTCTCGGGTGTTGTGTCTGGGGTTGTGATCTTTGCTTTTTGCTCCCTTGTGAGCATAAACAGATTTCACTGATCCCAGCAAAACCCCAGAGCATTAGAAGTAGCTCGTCACCAAAAGACAAGAAAGAGTCTTGGGAAAATCCTTTTGAAATCTTTGTTTTCAACAACAGTGTAGGGCATGTCATACAAACGAGGCATTTGAATGCTTCTGCTGTGAGATTCAGCCACCCGTGTGCTGGGCTGCACCCAGAGCAGGGTGGGCAGCAGGGTGAGGGGGGGATTCCCCCCCTCTGCTCCGCTCTGTGAGACCCCCCTGCAGGGCTGGGTCCAGCTCTGGGGCACCAACAGCAGCAGGACATGGACCTGCTTGAGTGGGGCTAGAGGAGGCCACGAAGATGCTGGGGGGGCTGGAGCCCCCCCTGTGAGGGCAGGCTGAGAGAGTTGGGGGGAGGGAAAGGGTTCCTCATTCCTTAAAGGAAACCCGATGTACCAGTTTGGTTTTTGTTATGCAGTTTTGCTTATACAAGATCTTTTTTTGAGAAAAATTATGTCCCATCAACCAGCAAGCACGGTAACAGTTCTACTCAAGTCCATCTACTGTAGCTACAATCCAAGTTCAGTTGAAGGTGGAGACAGCAACACCACAGTGTTGTGTTACTTTGGAGGAGTTATGACTCTAGAAGAATTCACTCCAAGACAGTGGGACTCCATCAAACTCCAGCCCCATCTCGTTTCTCGGAAATTGTTCACAGCAGGCTTTTTCCCACCCACTAAACACAAGAGATTTAGGTCTATCCCCAGGCAAAAAGCAGGATGTCAACAAATTTTAGACAGAAGCTGAGTCCTTGGAGACTGTGTGAGAGGTTCTGACATTATTACATGTATTGACTGTGCGCAGAGATCAATGGGGCGGCTTAAATCACTGCTAAGACAGATTTATTCTTCCGTGTGTAGCAGAAGAATACTACAAATAGCATTTTCTAAATTACGAGAAGGCTACAGCTCTGCAGGGGCCAACCCCAAACAAAAACCCCAAGTGACCATATAGACTGTAGAAGTCCTTTCCAGCTCTTCTTAGCATTACTTGGGGGGGTCCCTTGTTCCCCAGTCTCCCTGGGGCTGGAGGAATGTTGCACCAAGGCAGTGCTTCCCAGCTGTCAGCACTCTCCTGGAGCTGGGGCATCTCTGCTATGTCCCATTCCTCAACTGTTGGCAAGTGTTGTCTTTTGGGTGACCACACTTACGGGTTGCTTTGTTTTGTGTGTTAAATCACCATTAGCGGCGACTTGCACCTTTGAAAAAGAGTATTCCAGAGAGGTTCCTTTAGGCCTCTTTCAGTCCAGTGCAAATCAGCAGCAAAGGTTTTGTGTTATGTAAATCTCACTTCCAAGGCACCCAGGATCTGGAGAGCAGCCGGGCACAGACATCCATGTCTCTCCAGAGCAGCACGCATGCCACAACAGACGCACCTACCAGATCTGTATGTGCTACATCTCCGAATACCTACCAGATCTGTATGTGCTACAGACTCAGCCAGACATATGGTTGAATCCCAAATGCCATCAGTTCTCCAAAATAGAATCCAGGACAAGGCAGCGAAGCCTATAGAATATTCTTATGGCACTTCTTTCAGCTGAAGAGATCCCAGCCCATGCTTGTTACTGTGACTCATTATCTGAATCATTTTAAAATGGTACACTGAAACTATAGTTTCAGAAAAAAAAAAACAAAACTGCAGCTTTATAGACATCTATACTGTGTTAAATCTCCACTCTCCATAAAAAAAGGTTTAAAGTAAAGCCTGACCTTCCAGCCCAATCTCTTTGTTTAAAAACTCTAGGCAGAAATTTGAAGAGGAGGTGAAGTATTCCTGAAGTATTATTGACAAGGTAAAAAGGATGACCAGGAAACAGTTCAAATAAGTTGCTGCCAACAGTTTATGCAGCACTTTCGTTCAACACTTCTTTGCCAATATTGCAGTTATCTGATACGGTAATTTTAGTTAACGCACTGTCAGGCACAAGCAGTACAAAAACATGCAGCTGTATTTAAACACCTGCCCACTAAAGCAACAAAAATATGCCTTGCTTGAGGTGTCCATCATCACTAAGCCATTGCTTGATTTGCAATTCAAAATGCAACTAAGCCATGTGGGAATGCTGCTACAAACCACATGCCTTGTTAAGCATCTTCGCTTTCTGGATGGTTACTCGGTGTAGCAGGTGTGCTACGGAGTGAGAGCGAGCGATATATTGTTAGGTGTTAGAAGCGTGTTAGCCGAACCCTCTGCGTGTCAGCAGATTTATGACTGCCAGGGTGGAGATGCCCCTCGGGGCATCCATCCATCCATCCTCAGTACCGTGAGCTGCAGTGAAAGATGTGGTGACAAGGACGGGACAGCAGAGGTGACCAGAGCAGCAGGCAGGACACCAGAGCTGCTGTTAAGGGCAGCCCAGCTGACCCCAGGACTGTCCCTGCCTTAGAAGTGGGGGTGGGGGGGGTGGATGTTGCAGGAGGGATGAAGCTGTTAAATGTGTGAGAAACTTCCAGAGGAAGAGCAGAGGAAGCCACACAGTGCCAGGCTGGAAAAGACGAGGAAAAAGGAGGTCAGGTTTCTGCCCTCATCTTATTCTGAGCAAATCACCATAAGCCCTAACTTTCAGAAAGACCTGACCATCTGCATCTCGGAATATCCCTCCTTTTGTCTCTCAGTGCTTCAGGCTCTTCATCCTCCCTCCTCTCTATCTCCAGCACATCTCATTGCGATTCCATAATGCAACTTGTGCCAGTGTAGACAAGGTGGCATAGGAATGAGATAGCAAAAAACCCTGACCCACTCTGGTAAGTTTTTTGAGTTTTTTTGCCCAACTGTGCTTTGGCTGGGGTTTTGGGAATAGCTTAAGGGACGTAAATGTGCTTGTGATAAAGACTTGATTTATAAAGGGTGCGTAAATATTTTGTAGCACTCAGTCTTAACTTTGACCTCTGGTCCAAGGAGCTGGCTGTAGGTTTTCTCTGGCATCCAAGTCGCAGGTTTTTAGCCCCTTCAAGCTGCTACAAGGGAGCAGGAGGTTGGACCATGCTGGTCAAGTCACCCGGGCGAGCTGCACGCCTTTCTTTTACTCCAGCTTTCCCTGAGATCAGCAAGCCAAGCCTGACTCACGGGTGGGCTGCCCTGCTAGAGAACAATGTAGATGTGCAGCCAGAGATTAGTGGACAAAAGCTTAGGAGTGACTCCGTTCAAATTAAGTAACAGATGGACCTGGTCTGTGTGGGAGCTGATAACAGTTATAAAAAGGCCATCACCAGACTGTGGCCAGCCCACCCTGGAAAAACCCACTCAGTTGTAAATCCTCTGTGCTGTTATAGCTGCCTGTGCTAGTAAGGCTTTATTTTTACCAGCTATCATAAACCAGCATGGCTTATTTTAGATGCATGGCTTGTACCGCTCTGTTAAAAGGGTGCCAGAGCTCTGAGAGACACCTACAAACAGAGGAGATGTGCCCGCCTGGGCAGGGAACATGAAGCATAATTAACCTAGAGAAGGCAAACGCAACATTACAGCGCAGTGTTTGGCATCCCACGTGGTTCAGGCTTTTGCTTTTCTCCTCTCTAAGCTGATGGCACTCATTTCTTCTGAAATGCTGATAATCAGGGAGTCTCTGGTGCTCTCAGCAGGACCCGAACCCCACAGGACCAAGCTGTCTAGAAGAGTACTGAGTATTTGTGTTCCTCTGAAGATGTAAGAATTTCAGATTTTCCTCTTAATTTGCTCTCTTCCTGCTCCCTAGAGAAGGCAAGGAGATGCCTGTCTGCAAATAGAGTACGTACAGTTCTGGAATGAAATCTTAAACCTGTTTAACCCTCCTGATTTAAACTGGCACCTTAAAGACCTGACTGTATTTGCTGCAGAGAAAGGCCCATTAGCATCCAGACCATGCACTCAGCCTTTTTTTCATTTTCCTTTTTTCCCCCCCTTTTGGGCAGGAGGATTTACTGTTCTACCTCCTAATCAGAGAGCCAAGCCATCGGTATACACACAGCCTACACACTCACCCTTAGTAAGCGAAACAAGTTGCTGTCGAGGAGATACGGAGCCCTCTTAAGACAAAAGCTTCTCTGCAAAGCAGCCTCTTTCTGCAGACAAACACTCCTCCTCTCTCCCCTGCTGGGAAGGGAATGTAGGTGTTGCCTGGTGAAGACCGCACGGTGCTTTCTGGTGGTTCCCAAAGTTTGGTTTCATCACATTGGGATGCAGCTGCAGACACGCTGCCTCAAATATCCATCTGACAAGGGCTTCTGGAGGTGAGAATTTCACAATCTCTGGTTGCCGTTTTGCTCGTGGCGTTGCAGCGTGTTTAGAGATGAGATATTAAGGCCCTTCCACCAAAATGAAGACAACCTGCTCTTAAGACCAGATTTGCACGCCACCCCTTTGCCAATCCTTAGGCCCATGCTAGGAGGAGGCATCCTGAGCCATGCTCTGGAGCTGTCTGGACAGGAGTTCAAGCTTACTCACGGTCTTAGCGTTAAGTCTGAGCTCTTGGCTGGACATGTCGAGCTTGGACCTAGTCCACCAGCAGGTTCTCATGCTCTGCCCTCCCTAAGGGAGCACAGATGGTTCAGGAGGGAGCCAGAGCTGAGCCCATGGCTGGCAACCTGGGGAGAAAGCTCTGGGTGGAAGGGCCTAGCACGCTTAGCCCATTTTACTCAAACAGCTTTTCACTCATCAGGGCAGACACGGCTCGAGAGACCAAGGTACCTCAGTGCTGCTGACATCACGTGGAAGATGGGCATTTAATTCTGTGCAGATGTGGCTGTACGTGCCTTGCCCAACATCCTAATCTGTGCATAATCTGATCCTACCTCTCCTGTTTTCCCAAGATCATACCCCAGTTTCTGGCTCTTCTCCTGGAAAGGACTGAATGTACGTGCAAGACAGGAAGGAAGCAATACTTGGGTGGATGACTAATATCTAATACTTAAAAGAGATTAAGATGGAAGCAGCAAGGGCTAGAGAGTTTCCAGCACGTCAGATTGCATCTCTTTCTGTAATAGATTTTGGGTCATCTTTGGCTCAAAGAAAAGATGGAAAGAGTTAGAATTTGCCCCTCAAAATCTAGTGGAGAGGGAGCAGAAAGGAAACACGAACAGAAAAGCTGTGCAGAGAAGAGGCTGTTATTACCAGCCTTTGCATTCCTGAATTGCTTCTCCATTCCCAAGAAACACAAGGCTGAACTGAAAGTCTCATTTTCTTTGGGTAAGCAACAGAGAATAGGGCACGAAGCTTCTGCGTTGCACTAGACACCACTAACCAGGGGATTAAATCCTGCCTGGATCATTTATTTTGCCTTGCTACTGGCCTCTGAGGTCAAGCCCCTTACGCAGAAGCTTCGGGCTTGCGATGTCAGCCGACTCTCTAGGAGGAAAAAACAGGGGCAGGTGGCGTGTGGCTCTGAGGGAAGGCCATTAGGCAGGAGAGCTTCTGATTATGGCCGTAGCAAGTCTCTGGCAAAAACCAGAAGAGAAATAAGACAACAAGGAAACAATTACAGATCGCTTGGCTAGGAACATATCAAACCAGTCACATGGTCCTGAGCACTGTTCTTGCCATTTTCATTAACGAATGGACAGCGTAATTAGATCTTCAAAGCGGTCTGGCTCACAGCCAATACGGACCATGAACATTAGTGCATTCACAGAAAATGGGACGAGAGGGGATCTCAGGAGGTCAGCTCGTCCCCACCTCTGCTTTAGGGCATGAAAAGCCAAGGAATACAACTGCCTGGGCCCCTGGATGTCTGCTGAGGTTCTCACAGCATCTCCCCATGGTCACGTTCATCTGTCAAAGGGCTGTACATTTATCAGTTAAGCCTCAGTCCCTTCCAATTCAGTAAGGGTGTACAGTAGTTCAGTAAGGATGCACAGTTCTAGTTCACTGGAGGAAAAAACGGAAAAAACTGAGGAACGGGAAGTCACAGGAAGAGTAAGGAACGCATGACTCCAGCTGGCAGTGGATGCACCATTTTGTGACCTGTTTACCAGCTGAGAGTGCCTTACAGCAGCAAAAGCAAAGGCCAGGAACAAAAATGGTGAGCGCTGAAGTGGGAATATTTGCACAAGGCAGATTTGAAACCAACCCTTCCTGCCTATTCCCACTTGCCTTCCATTGTTTCCCTAGACAGCCCCAAGAATTGCCATACAGGCACATCCTACGTTATTTCTCACTTCAGCAAGTCCCTTTCCTCCCAAAAGTGGCAGATGCTGATACCAAATTAGTGCAAAGTGGGAGGGAACCAGCAGATAACTGTGATGAGAGCCAGGGGCAGTGGTCTTCCTCCTGTCCTCGCCCTTCCTCCCAGCAGGGCTCTCCTTGCAGCAGACAGATGCTAAGGGAAGTCTCTAGGGCAGAGTCAGGTCAGTGAGACGTGGCAGGGACCTACGGCCAGGATCGGGGAGACAGAATGAACTGTAATGGAAAACGGGGCAAGTTCCTTTATTTTTGTCTTGTGTGGGAATTTGACTCAAGGATTGCTGAGAATCTCATAAGCCAAAGTGACGTTTTCCAGGCTGAGCGCCAGCCAACGCGCAGAGTTGATCTCAGCAGGTATTTGACTTCGACAGGAGCTGGGATGCTCGGTACCTGCCTGACCCTGGCTTTTGATGAGGGCACATATATCAAAAGCTGCCTGAAATGCAAAGACAGGAAATAAGCGGATATGCTATCAGCACCAGGCTTTGCAATACTCTTTAGTGTCTGGCCGTGTCCCAACCATCAATACAGAGACTCGCAGGGTTTTAGCCTATAATCCTCTATTCCTCTGTCTGTGACTCTAATCTCTTGATCCTCCGTTCTCCTCCAGCTTGACCAACAAAACACAGATCTGAAGTTCTGCTTATCAGAGACCAACCATGTCATCTTCCTGTGGAAAATGGGAGTTGGGAAGAGACTAGTAGTCATCAGAGCCAAGAGCTGAGAGTAGGCTAGAGAAGGGAACAGGAGAGGGCGTGAGCAAGCACACAGAGAAATCATTTATGACAAGACTGAAAACAGCTCTTTTTAAGAACATTTTTTCCGATTTTACAGTATCATTTTTGTCTTTTTTTGTGTGTATAATTCTAGCCTCGGGTATAAAACACAATTGTCTAGCTAATGCGTTGCACAAAACATGTACAAATGAACGTTGGAAGGAACTGACTGCAGGCACTGAGGGAACATTCACATCTGCCTATGAGCGTGCGACCAAGAGCCTGTGAAACTACTGCCGTCATTCCACGCTGGAGAGGTGGGGCCATCTTCTGTAAGGCAGCTTTGAAGCTTTGCAGCGAATCTGTCAGAACAAAGGATGTAGATCTACGAGGGGAAAAGGCATTCGGTAGAAAGCTGTGCGAGCCATGTGTGGGCCTGAAGACATGTGAGTTGGGGGAATGTTGTTCTAGGGGCAGCCCTGAACCAGGCGAGCAGATCTGAACAGACTTAACATCAGCCTGAGCATGGGCTGCAAACCTGCAGAGGGAGTCGTGCTTGCAGGTTCAATAGAGATTATTTTCTTAGAAAGTACGTCTGGAATTAAAGGGAGCCCAAATCAAGTCACAGACAGATAAAGGATGAAAAGCTTGAAATAGAACACTGTTAGGAAGATGCTGGCATAAATAAGCAGAAGAGGGAGGAAAGTAATGCCATGTCAGAGCAAAGAGTGAGGACAAAAGCCATTCTGGCTTGTCCCAACCTGGATTCCTGACCAAGGCAAGCTTGTTTAAAGGAGCAGAAACAAGCCTTGGCGTGGAGGGGTTAAAAGATTACTTGTCCTGGAGGAGTTGAATTAGCCACATATCTGGGAACTAACTTCTCCCAGCCCCTGACTTGTTTTTCTCCTTAAACATCTCCTGCTGCTATTTTTAGCAGAGAATTTTCTCAGCCGAATGCTCCCAGTTGAGCCCCGGTCAGAGGCCCTTCTCCCAGAGAGACACGGGCCCGGCAGCACGTGCTGGTCCCCAGTTCAGCCTAGCTCAGAGTTCACAGCCCTGCTGGCTTTGGGGTTTCCATGTCGCACTGCCAGGTCTCTCCTGAGGCGTGGGGGATGATCCCCCCACCAGCCTGGTGCCGGCATATGAAATGCTCTCACAGACCCTAAAAGCCAGGGTTGGTGCAATGTGGTCAGCAATTTCAGAAGCAGCTGAAGAAGAGGGTGGGTCAGACTTGATAACCGCCCGCAGGCTTTTTAGGAGTATGAATGGCAAAAAAAGGTGGGAAGGAGATAGAGAGAAACGATTAGGTTAATAACAGAATCTGATTCTCAGCACTAAAATCTATTTGGATTCATTCCAGTTCCTCCAAGGGAAACCATGGAAGTCTTTATTGTTCATAAAAGCTGCAACTAAAATTGGTCTGGATAAAGCTTAAGGAAATACCTCTCGGAGGACAACCCTGCCTTGGCTGCTGGAAACAAATGAGGTAACTCCCTTCCTCTTCTCTGTTTTTCTTGGGGGACTTATTCCTCCTTAGCCAAACTGGTAACGTGTCCATCAGTCCATCACTCCCCTGCCCTGGCTCCTCGCTGCTCCAGCACAGAGCAAAGCTATCTGCCTGCTCAGGCCGTCTGCCTCTGTGCAATCAGCAACGTGTCAGCAAATGCCTGGGGTGGTTCACGGGGAAGCAATGCTTCTTCATTTATTTTTTTTTTTTTTCTCGACAGCTTGATTTAATAGCTGCTGCCAGAGATGGGCATGTAAATCCAAAGGCCAGATCAGGGCACACGGCTGGACCGGGAATGAACCCCGGCTCGTCTGGGCTAAGGTGCAGTTAAAGCTGGGGGACGCGGGAGGATGGAGCGCTCTGGATCCTGTGAGCGGGGCGCGGGGCAGGCTGCAGCCCAGCGCTGGCTGGTCACAGCAGAGCCACAGTCAGGAAGGTCCCTCTAACAATGGCCCCTTCTTGGTCAGCAGATCTGTTGCCTGTGTGTCTTGGAGTCACGTCAGTGAAGCAGATTGGGAACATATTTGTACTCCCCACAGCAGTACAGAAGCCAGCCCAGACATAGAAGAGCAAGCTGGGCTCTTTTCTGCTCCTTGCCTCAGTGCCAAGTTTCCAGCTCTGCCTGAAACCTGTGGCCGAGCCCTGCTGTGGCGGGGGTGAAGGGAGAGGACAGGCAGGATCGGGAAAAACTCCACTTCCAGCTCATGCCTGCATAAATTGGCAGTTGGCTACAGGGGAGGGGAGCCAGACTGAACTCGGCTGTGCACCTCCGAAGGCCCCCACGAGAGATTAAGCCTGGCACCGCGTGGCTTCGCCCTTCTCCCCTGCTACGCTGAACCAAACGGGGGCGAGAACAGCGGTCGCCTGGACAACCCACAGAGGCTGCACGAGGGCTCGTCCCCGTGGCAAGAGCTCCCTTCAAAAAGCTTCCCCAAGCCCAGCAGGAATCCCAAGAGCCCAGGATTTCTCCCTTGACCTTCACGTAGACGTTCCAGCACATGGGCACTTAACCTTTGAGGCCCCTTTGAAAATCCCAGTGACAGCGGTTTACGGATGAGTACGCTTCCCCTAACATCTGCCCCCTGTATCAGATGCTGCCAGAGCTGCTCTCTCCTGGCTCCGCTCCCAGCCGAAGGACAGACAATAGCCATTTAAATACGGTCTCCACTTCCCCTCCCAAACAGCCTGGGGGAGATGGCACATCAGAGCCAAGGCAGCGCTGACAGCACAGCTTGCCAGCCGGCGACAAGTCTCTCTAGATCGTGGCCTGCCTTTTCTCTCCTTCCCAGTGCAGCTGAACCGCTGGCTACCGTTGTTACTGGGTGTGCAGGCCGGCTCTGCTGGGCAAGTCGTGGCAGCATCCAGCTAGCCAAACCGAGGAGGTCTTTTCTCAGCTCACTACTACTGGAGCCAGCCTGATCCCTCTCTGACTGCTGCCAAAATGGACTGATGTCCTGGATTCCCAGCCCTACCGGCCAGAGCACTGGTTAATGGACCCCTCCTAGGCCATGCCACCTCACCTGGAAACACACGGGCCACCTCTTGGACTTCCCCTTGCTCACCCTTAATAGCATCCGGCTGCAATTAACTGATCCAGGCAGTGCAAGGGGCAGGGAGAGGAGCAGTTCCACCTGCAGGAGGTTCCACAAGGGTTCAGTGAGAGCTGGCTTGGATTCTCCTGAAGAACCATTTTTCCATCTTTCTAGAAATAGCTCTGCTTCTCGCATCCTGGAGCCATTCGGCCTGTTTGGCACCGTTTCTGCTGCTTCAGAGACAACAACAGAGAGTGAGAAAAACCTGTCTAGACACCGTTTACCTTCCACGGACTCCCATTGCCACATCAAAGCACCACTTCAAGCAAACCCACAAACTGGCCAGGTAATAATCCCCAGCTCTCCTGTGCCTGCTCCAGCCAGCAGCAGTCAGACCCATCCCATCATGCTTCGGAGCTCATCTTCTGACAACAGGAAGAGTGGCAGGATGAAAAATCTCATTACAGGAACATCCACAGAGGTTACCCGGCCTCACACCACTCGAGTGGGGGGCTACGTCCTTTCTGCTCAGCATGGAGGTCGAAGTAGAAATCCCATCAGCAATCCGCCAACCTCCAGCTCCTTTCAAAAGCAGCCATCTAAGGCAGTCCTCTCAGCAGTCCCACCTGCTCAGATGCTGGATCCTCACCTTCCCAAAGCCGTGTGCGTGAATGCCGAGCAAGACTGAATAATATCATCCCACAACACCCAAGGAAATGGAGGTTGCCAAGAGCTACAAGCAGCTCATCTACCACAAGGCAGCAAGTCATTATCAGAGCAGGACAAAGTCACAGGAGCGCAGGTAAATGCTCGAGATACCTTGAAGCCAAGGGAGCTGGAGAGGTTTTGAGGTCACTTGAGCATGAGTTACTTGAAGTCACTGCTTTGGGGAAGCACCTGGCACTAGCATCAAGCACTGACCCTACGCAGCCACCAGAAGAGCAACATATAGCTCATTATTTTAATAAGGGTCCTTTGAAATACCTTCTGTGCGAAAGACAGCTAAGAAAACCCAGTCTGGCTTTACTCTGTCTCGGGCAGAAACAGCCTTTATTTAGCAAACTGCTGCTAACAGCTCTGTCTCATTAGTCAGTGTTTAGGGAACCAGGCTGCAATTGTTCTGAAGTCTGGCATTGCAGAAAGAGCCTTGATAATGAGGTCTACAGGAGCCGATTCCTCCTGACAGCCCCACAATGACCCAGAAATCCTACTTAATTCCCTGTCAGTGAAAAGTGCTGAGTAACAGCGAGGTGCAGAGGCACTGGGGGCTGATTTGAGAGGGAGGCTGCAGCCTCCGTTCACACTTTGGGGCTGTGATGCAAGAGCTTGGGGGTGGCAAAGCCAGCACCGCTCAGCTATACGCAGCAGCTCCCCCGATAAAGCAGAGGGGAGGCTTGCCAGGCAGATAAACTGAGGTTTGTAGCCTCATCTGTAAAAGCTCTGCCACCACGTAGAGCGTGCGGAGCACTGGGAGCAGAAGCCTCTGTTTAACACACCCGTAGAGCCAGGAGTGGGCACTCGGAAGCAGCCTGGCCCTCGCCCGGGCTCACTGAACCCCCTCCACAGCAGCCCCTGGATGTTGTCTTCTCCGTGCAGCGGGCATTGTCTCCTCTGGGTCATGCTTGCTTGCAGAACGTGCCAAAACCCTGCCGAAAGGCTTTCTTCAACTCCCCGACTCAAACAGCTCAACTTTTATTGACGTTCCTCAGCCCCGCGCGCAGCAGCTCACCGACCTCATCTGCACAGCTGCCGCTGCTCCCCACAGGGCCTGGGTCCGTCCTGCCGTGGAGACAGCCCCTCCTGCCAAAGTGGGATGAGCAGCTCCTCTCTACCACACCAGGCAGCGTGCGTGCCCCGGAGCTGTTGCTGAGGCTCCTGACACGTTCTGCCCCAACCGCTTCCCCGCCTCCCCGCCCTGTTTCCTCGGAGGAAAATGCAGCAGGCTGGCACAGGCTTGGGCCACAGACACACCACTTTCAAGTGGTTTGTTTTCGAGAAGCAGTGTGTGTACCACGGTTAGGAACCTCTGGGCTGGGTGGCCCAGAGCCAGCTAGGCAGAAGATGAGGTAGAGGGACTCAGCTGGAATGTGGGCTGGATACAGCTGACCCTGAAGACCACCCCCAATAAAGACCCTTACAGGCATGTGCTTGCCACCTGTTTCAGCCAGCAGACGAGGGACTCAACCAGGAATTCTGGAACTGAATGCGGAGTCTGTTAAAGAGTGGTCTAAAGGCTCCCCACCCACGTGAAGCTGTCGCTGATGTGTACAGCCCCTCGCAGAGGAATGCATCTTTGCCCATCACGTGCAGGGCTGCTACTCCCGTACTGCAAATGCAGCCCTGTTTAAAGTACGGCTCAAATCCGCAAAGGACTGCTGAAAAAAAAGAAACGTGGAAATGAAATCACCAGCCGAAACAGTGTCTAGAGACAACTCAAGCCAAGTCCTTCGAATGTCAGCACCAGAAGGAGGGCTCTGAAATGGAGAACCTAGCTCACTCTGCACCGGCTCTGCTGGCACAGACAGAAGATCTGCCGCAGACATGAGGAAAAGACATATGCTGAGAAAGGAAGGACCAGCTTTATTTTACCAGCCTGTGTTCCCACCAGAGATGTGCTTTAAAGACTGCCTTGCAAAGTAGGAATTAAATCCAAAGGTGCCTATGCATCTGCCTTGCTGTCATCCCCTTATCAGTTATCTCCAGCCTGCTCTGAGCCAGAAGATGAAAGGATCCTACCACCACTTATCTTCCCACTTAAGAACATGCTTAACAGCTTGCTGTTAAAGAGGAGGACACTCAAGCCTCAGGAAGCAGCTGTAAATTCTGCAAATGGGTTCCCTGGCATTTCTTTGAAGGAGCTACTGCTTCTCAATGAGGGATACAGATACAGAAAGGAAACTAGGGAGGGAGGAAAAGAGGGAAGCCGTTGTAGGCAAAGAAAGACTTTGCCTCACGTCCAGAACGTGAAGCTGAGTGACAGATGTGAGACGTATGGCGTGTGTCTCTCAAAAGTGACCGAGGATGAGCCAGGAATTGAAAAGCTCTTGGGAAATATCTAAGCAGCCAGAATTATGACATGTTTGTCACCAGACCACAAAAAGCTCCAAAAACACGCTCTCCTCGAGACTGTGTAGTGTTACAGCTGAGGTTAGGGGATCCCCTTACATTGCGGGCGGAACA
This sequence comes from Athene cunicularia, assembly GCF_003259725.1. Lineage (NCBI taxonomy): Eukaryota > Metazoa > Chordata > Aves > Strigiformes > Strigidae > Athene > Athene cunicularia. The sequence continues at coordinate 3,223,798 of NW_020799132.1, read as the reverse complement.
GAGCTGCCTCGCCTCTGAATCGGACCCTCATCTCCCCTCCCTATAGAGCTACTTGTTATCATGGTGAACCTGAGCCCAGCTTGCCTTTGTCATTTAATAGCTGAGTCAAACTGTCAAAACGGCCAAACGGGATCTCTTCCAAAGAGTTGCAGAAAAAGAAGGACCAAGGAGCCTGCGGCAGAACACCAGGAACCTCCCGCAGCAAGGAGAACAATCGCTATTGTTGACCCACGGCGGGCGACGAGCACGCCTGGGCGCATCGTTAGGCAAAAGCCCCCGAGTCCTCCCGTGCCCACAGAGCAAATGAAGTGGAATCCAGAGTGCCCCTGTGTCCCCTGGCAAAGCCCCAGCGACCCAGCACCGCGAGCTCATCAGCCCCCATCGCCGCTCAGCTGTTGGCTTGGGGAACTCGAGGCGCGGTCGGCAACTGGGAGAGGGGGGCACTGGAGTGCCTTTAGAAGCTGCTGCCAGCCCAGACGCAGACTTCAAAGGCCTTATCTTGCCCTGTTGTGTGGGAGAGCGTGCAACGCCTGTGGGTGAGGACAGCTGTGTGTTGGCCAGGCCCACCAGAGGGTTTTTTTGATGGGAGAAACTAGTACCTGGTTTAACCTCCCCTCGAGCACACACAAGGCAGCTCTGGCAGACAGAGCTCCACACTGCCCTGTTACTTATGGGATGTTGAAAACTGGCCAGAATGAAGGGAAAACACCAGCTACATAAGGATGCTTACCAACTCAAACAGCCAGTTCTGCTTGAGGGAGAACCCATGAGACGCAGAAGGCGATTACAAGGCCTTTCATCTCCAGATCGCTGGTTCAAAGGCAACTCCCATCAGCACTGACCAAGCTGTAGCCAGCTAATAGCTATTTAAATGAGATAAGCCATCGCCTCCTTGCTCCCTGAGGAGTCAGACCCATCGACGTATGTATGTGCAATCTCAGCAGAGTAGCTAAGACCAAAGAGGGAAGCAAACCAGCAGCTCCTCCGCTGTAGGAGATGCTGATCAACAAGGAGATCCACAGTGCTCGAAGCCAACTCACTTCACGTGTATCCAGCCCCATCAGCAAAGCACAGGTCATGCACGCTAACAGGGGGTTGTGTATTACTCCTTCCACCTTTGCTGTTGGGATCTAAACATCTCAACAAAACCCACCCTCTCTTCCAAGGATGAGGGACTCCCCCTGGCCCCAGGTTCAAAGCTGCTTTGTGCCCAGAGCTGGGACTTCCCTTCCGAAGGTCTGTTACTGATGTGCAGGACCTCGCTACTACAGAGCGGATGTTTTCCAGGTTCTAAAAATAACTAACTCCAAACAACATGGTGGGCATAAAGAAATATTTATCTTTGGGCTTTTGCGGAGATCAATGCAGAAGGAAAAGATTAAAACAATGATTTAAGTGCGTATTAAAAATAGCTGTTGATAAGACCCTTTGAGGGGATAAAAGCTGCTTTTACAGAAGCAGCAAGAGCAGCAGGACTTTGCAACACCTTCCCTGCAGTTAACTGTGTAAGCTCCCGGAAATCATTCAGGAGAGTGTTAGCAGCCAGATCTCCTCAGGAGGAAGTCCATTAGCAGGCAGCAATCTCCTTAATGGACCCTCGGGGTACGTGGTAGATGCTGCCTCGCCTATGGACACTGGGTTCCTTCCACTGCAGCGATTCAAGAGCTGCTCACGCAGCCGTTATCATCCGGCACTCCAAGGAACGCTCCTCGCGCGATGAATTAGCCTTTTGGGTAGCTTTCATTGAGCGAGGACACAAACTGATATAGTGAGGTTCTTCTCTTTTTTTACCTAGCAAAGACAGACACCGATCCGCACATGCTCCTGTCGTGCAGGTGAAAGCAGCAACATCTATCAAGGCCTTTGTTTTCCAAGGATAACATCCCAGCGAAACAAAAATGGCTGATCTTGGCCCAAAAGATCAAGCAGAGCCGGGTACATTTATGTGCAGAGAAAATCATTAAGTCCTCAGCTGTGCAACCGGCTCGACTCGAGCAGGTCTGAGAGCACGCAGCCACCCCGGAGAGATCTGAAGCAGCAGGAACCTTTCTACTGGGGATGAAAAGCACAGGACTGCTGTGCAGAGTGCTACTGGGTCTGTTAAAAGGTTTTGGTTTCTGAAAACAGCTCTCTTCCATGACATGGTCTGCCAGTCTTATTCCTTACTGCTGATGAAACTGAAATTCTGACTTACTTTGGATGTGTAGAGTATTACGGGCTCCTTCAGCAACCACTGAAGGACTTCACAGATAAAGATCTCAAGACACACTGGACAAGACTCAAAAATGAATTTTTTGTGAATTCGGTGTCTCAGGCAGGGGATTAAGCAGGGAAGTCAGACGCTTTCCGTGGACCTGAATTTTTAGAAGTATTACACTTCCACCCTCCAAAACAGAGACTAAACCAAAGCTCCCCGATTAACACCCTACCTGTGAAACGCTGGCCACTTCTATAAGAAATTGCTCCAAAGTTTATTACGGTGGGGATTTTCAGAAGAGGCCACAGGTGTCAGAAACACAGCCTAGTAATGGGAACAAATCCCCTTAGATTTCAGTGGATTTCTCCAGCTCAGCAGAAAATCCGACCTAGGCCACCGAAATACATTTTTAACAGTGCAATTAAAAATCTTGAAATACCACCAAACGTTGTCAACTGCTGCCTTTCAGCCACGTGCCAAAGATACAGTAAGTCCCTGGCACGTCACAGTTTGAAAGCTCAACGCCTTCAAATGAGCCAGCTGTGCCCAAATGAATTAAGAGGACTCTTAAAAACCTCCTGGTCTTACACTTGTGTTGTAGTAATCAGGTACATCGATGGGGGTAGGTTAGAGCGTGTTCTGGCTTGGAAATCCCTGGGATTTATGACTTTTAAAAAAACCCAACAAAACCTTGAGCATTATCTGAACACAATTTAATTTCATTTCATCTATTGCTGCGCTGAAACCTTCATTTCCCCTTGTGACTGACTCTGTGCTAAGCCCTGTGCTCCATCCCGCAAGGGGCACTACACAACCCGGTACATTATATTATTTATACTGACAAGGGATTCTTGCACGACAGAACAATTCCCATTAATTTTTCGAGCTTATCTCAAGTACCTGTGGGCTGTCAGGTTACAGCATGCATGTGGCTGGTTTTCTTTTGAATTAGTTAATTTAATGCCAGCCCAGTGTTGACTGGACTCCCATCTGACAGCTCTCAGCAGTTTGCAGGTGAGTTCATGGGAATTCTACCCAACTGTGTTCTCAGGAGGGAGGGAAATGGCAAAGATTAATATTTTTTTTTTTTTTTTGCCAACTCCCATTTATAAATTTTGCTTCTACATCTGCTGCTCTTTTCTCTGCCAGTTGTCTGGTTTGGAACATGCACCAAAAGCAATTTCCTTCAATGCCCAGTGCAGCAGACACTGAAGAACTGCAGGGGAACACCCTCCCTAGACCTTGCTTCTTGCATATTAGTGTTTCTTCTAAGAAATTTAAAGTCCTGGCTTAGGATGCTACTCTAGTAAGAACTGGGCACCAGCTCAGTGATGCAGCTGTCTTGGTTTTGCACTTCCAAGCTGTGTGTTAGACAGCTGAACTTCTGCACAGGAGCCACACAAAGCTTTCTTACAGGATGAAACGCAGCAAGGCAATCAAAGCGAGCGACTGCTCAGAAAAAGTGAGATCAGAACCTCAGCCGGCCGTTCCTGTGCAGGAAACATCTCCAGTGTTACACCTCCCTCAGTGTTTATCCCCAGAGGAAACCTGCTTGACCTCCGCTTAGCTAAAATGCGAAGCAGAAGTTTGTCAGGAGTGAGAGCAATGTTCTGGTGAAGTCCACGGAGTGCCTTGCTGTCCTGTTCCCCGCAGATGTACTCTTTTGCTGCTAAGTCTCTAGAAATAAAGAATTAAACTCTCCAAGCAATACCTCTAATCTCAAGTTAATACTGAGGGTGTTAGCACTCCGAAGGGCCATAAACAAACAGAGACTAAAAAAAAAAAAAAAAAAAAAAAAAAAGAGTCCAGTCTTTATGTTACTGTATATTTTCCTGAAAGTGAAAACTCTCCTTCCCAGCATGGGAGTTTGAGAGCAGCAACCCAGCAGGTATTTCCTCTGCCCCAAGCGCAGCTGTTGACAGAACTGCGCCCAAACAGCAATCCAGCCCCTTTGGGTGAAAATTAAGACTGTGTCCAGAACATTCATTAGCGCAATTAAAGCCATTAACTGGTTCCTAGGCCATGCCCTGACTCAGCGAAGGAATGGGGGTTTTGTTGCACGGCACACACCCTTACTCCTCCACTGCATGGAGCTGACGTCTGAATTTGGTTTTGAGCCTGTGTCTCACAAAAACGTGATACTCCCTAGGGGTTCAGAGGGAAGGCAAACAGCCCTTATCAACTGGAAAAAGACGGTGCAGTTCAGAATCTCGCTGATAGAGAAGCCAGATTGAGAAATGTAATTATCCCAATTAATTTTATATCTCGAATTAATCTCTTTTTATATAAACAGCAGTCTCAAAGCAGGCCACCAGCTTTTACACACAGAGCAGTTGTTTTATCTTGTTGAGGGGCATGTTCACAACACACGTTCTTGTTTTGCAGGAAAGGACTCTTGAGGAACTCAAGATCCTGTTGGTCTGTGGAAAGCTTTCCCCTCGCTGACTCCCTCCCACCACTTCAGGGACTCTCTGTGAGGAGTTCACGAACCTTCTCCGGGTCATCGGGGCCTGATGCAATGAACTGTGAAGCATTAGTTCTAAATATTCAGCTGGGAGGCCAGTTCTGCTTCAACACATAAACGCTCCTTGCAAAGGCGGATGAAGCAGTGAACGCCGTTTGCAAGAGAAACTTAAATAATAATCCAATAATAATAACACTGCAAGGAAAGCAGGAGCAAGCCGGGACTCACCAACGTTTTACCCTTTGGAGGTGGCTAAAGTTAGGGGCAGAGTGGCTCAGAAACCAGGCCCACCCACAGCCGTGATGTAGAACAGCTTCTGTCCTTGTTTGTGAAGCTACACCCAGAAGCTCATTCCGCTTTATCTACTCGCCGAGGTGATTTTTGGCAACTCAACGCGTGTTCTTGGTGCAAATCCTCAGTGCGCGGACAGAGAACTGAAAAACAGCCGCAGCGGGCCAAGAGACCCAGAATTCAACTTGTACAAGGAAAATAAACAGGTCAGTAAAAGCACCTAAGTTCACGAGCAGAGCAACATCTCAGTCCACAGCTCTTTCTCCTCACTAAAGAAAACACATTTTACTCTCTGAATCCACTTGTGCTTCGGTAACCAAGTAATTCTCAGAAGTATTCAGAGCAAGAGGGAATGTGCTGGTATCACGTTCTTTGTCAACAGCTGTAAAGTAGATGCGCATCCAACTACTCTTTGGTGGTGACGCCTGATATTGCTGACCCAAATAGGAACACCAAGCCCTTCCTAAGAATTTTTTTGAAGATGTTATTAAGCCTCTGATTTTGGCATGGCTCTCAAAGCTGTTTGTCCTGATTTTTTACTGCCTGTTGAAAAGAAAGCAATACTGCAAATACTTCCCATCAGAAAATACCAACAAGCGACTTATCATAACTGCAGTAGAGCTAACAACATTTCCACCGAGTGATTTTTGGCACTGACAGCTGACTCGGAACAGTTGTTGGTGGCTGGGACAGATGGACTTCATATATTTAAAAAAAAAAAAAAAAAAGGAAATGAGAACTACTCTGTAGATTTTGAAAAGCCTTTTGCACAATCCAACATATTACCAAAACCTCAGAATTAGAGGTTGGAACACACCGAGCTTTATGAAACGGGTCAGGGACTTGCTGTATCTCTCCAGCAAGGACGATAAGGGATCAACATGTTTGTTCAACGGGAAATACTCGAGAGTTTTAGGAAGGTCTCCTCAGTCTAGCACTTGAAATCCTCAAAATCTAAATGTCTGTTTTCAGGGGGGAGCTTCCAACAGAGACCTCAAGGTAGGACATAACACTGAGGTCAATTTTAAGCCCCTTTTCCATCACCCATGTCTAATGATGACCACAGCATTTTCCTGATGTGCAGAATCTTTAGATGCTCTAGTGCCTAGAGCTCTCCCGTGCTTCACCGCCTCCTGTTTCATGGTGATGTTTTCAGGCCGTGGTCAAGAGCAGGGTCCGTTCTGGCAATCACACCGCAGGAGGAGGCAAACCACGCTCCGCGGCGCTTACAGCCGGAGCAGCACCTTACAGCCTAAAGCACACAGGTCAGAGTTTTGCAGCCTGGGATCTCAACATCTTTTCAGCTTTGTCAGCTTCCTTTTGTGTCTTTTTTTTTTTTTTTTTTTAACAAATTGCCACCAAACCCATCCTGACGGTCGCACTCCTATCTCACTATCCAGCACCAACCCTGCAGACCTCAGTACACGTTTCATGTGAGGGAACTGACAGCGTAACCTCAACGTCATGGGATGCGCCTCAGAACGTAATTGTGGAACAAACTTTTTCATTCTCAACCTCACTTCTGCCCACTCTTCTGGACTGATGACCCCAAACCTGAAAACAGCTGGAAATCAGTACAGCACCAGGCACTTCACAATCCTTGGTGTTCAAACAGAGAACAAACCCTGTTGCCACTTGGTTTACTCACCAGATAAACGTTCTCAGGCAGAAGTGTGAAACTAGTGGTGCTTGGCTGTTTTTAGCAACTTTTGTCTGTCTAAAGAAACGCAGATCTGTCTGTAGTTCAGTTCCCATCTGGCTGTCTCTTAGGCCAGATTCAACAGGCACTGCTCACATCTCAAAGGGAAATGGGCACCTTTCTACCTCGCAGCTCGACTGGAAGGAAAAGTTGTGTTAACTAGATCGTTCTTCTCATTCAAGTGGAGCATCCAAATCCAGAGTTAGCACCTGGAAGACTACACGATGCTCCAAGGACCAGGCACTCCCAATTTCTCCTGCTGAAACTGTTTCTGCTATAAACCACACTAAAGCAAGCGAACGGACCGTGGCGCGCGTGACAATCCTCATTGCAAGTGACTGTCAGAGTCATCTTCTCACCCCTCCACTTACTTTTTTGGTAAATAATGCCCAAATCTCACTTTATTTGAGGCCCAAGAAGTTATTCTTAAGTCACTGGAGAATTGTTTCATCCTTAGATAAACCGTCTGAAGTATTTCAGTCTGGAGTTGACCCAAACCACTTCTTTGTGCGTTGCTACAGGGGGAAGCAGCCCCGTTGTATTTTAGTTCTCAGTTGCTGGCTGTCACCCTAACCCCACTCCATCCCATTTTCTCTTTCTGCCATCCAGCCAGACAAGGGGGGAAGGGTGATACAAGCCAACCGGCTGCTGTCCCCCTCCTCATCCCCCCCCACTATTAATAGCCAGACAACAAATGAGCCCGAATTCATTCCTGAGGGGAATTAGCAAATGTTTTTGCAATTAAAACTGCAAACATTCATGCGGGGCCCCCGGAACAATAGGCGCCTGTGCCTGGTCTTGAATAGGCACTAGTGTCCACCCTGCCTGCCTGCCGAGGCTGCACATTCCTGGCACCCTCGGCCCTGGACCCGCTCCTTGCTGAGCCGGGCTTTGGGCTCCTTTCCCCCCCGCCTTGTGTCCGTGTGTGCCCCCCCCCCAAATTCACACCCCCACACACCCCGACGCCCCTTCCCCGGGATGGCGACCGGGGCAGATGTGTATAAGAGACAGGTATTAACTTGAGATTAGAGGTATTGCTTGGAGAGTTTAATTCTTTATTTCTAGAGACTTAGCAGCAAAAGAGTACATCTGCGGGGAACAGGACAGCAAGGCACTCCGTGGACTTCACCAGAACATTGCTCTC
>NW_020799132.1:3212616-3214698 GCF_003259725.1 Athene cunicularia | reverse complement strand
AGTTTGGCTCTAGAGTAGGTGTTTTCCCCCTGTTTCATGAGAAGCCCTAAAAAGAGGGATTTCTTTGTGAGGATTTCTCCTAAAAAGCTCTCTCACCTGTGCGTTTCACTACAAACTTTTAACCAACTTGAAGAAGAAATGCAAGGAGCTGGGAACACTTTTCATGTCCGAAAACTGGAAATTAACTCGAAGGAAACATTTCAATTACCCAAACTCATCCGAGTTTTGCTCTAGAGTAGGTGTTTTCCCCCTGTGTCTCATGAGAACCCATAAAAGAGGGATTTCTTTGTGAGAATTTCCCCTAAAAGGCTCTCTCACCTGTGCGTTTCACTAGACACCTCTAACCAACTCGAAACGCAACCAGCTGGGATGGGAGCGCTTCTCCCTCGTGTCATCCCAAATTGTGTCTGACACAGCCACGTGTCTAATTCAGTGATTCTGCCCTGAAACGGGGCTGCTGCGTGGTCCTCGGAAGTGTCGCAGAGACTTTTCCTTTGATTAACAGAAAGAAACAAAACTTGTCGGCACTGGACGCTCGCCCCGAGATCGGCGAGTCAGCCTGGGTTAATGCTGGCTCCTGCGTCACTGTCAGGAGCGTGCGAGGGGGATGTAATTAAGATGCTGTTGAAGATCAAGCAGCTGGAATGAAAGCCAAGCTCTCCTCTGTTCTCTAAACCAGCTCGGGAGAGCTGGTAGAAATTACGGGATGTAAAAATCTATTTAACTTGATAATGTAACAAATCTAACTCAAGATGCTAATGAGTAGATTTAAAGGGCTGATCTGAGCCTGGTGAAATTAATACAGAGATTCTCATCAATTCTAATGGCCAGATGAGACATTTCACTGGGGATGAAGGGGAAGGAATCGCCTAATAAGACTATATGGCTTAAAACCTGACTCCAGCAATCTTTGGGTTGGGTCCCTGTTGAGTAAGGAGTCATTTTGACACAGTCCATTTGGACTGAAATGACAGGAGATGTAAAATACGATGACATAGAATATAATCAGCAATAAAATGTAATCACTGAGGTGTCAGGTTCCTCTTTAATTTCCCGCAGCAGCTTAATCAGAGACGAGTGGAGCCGAGAAAGAGGAAAGCAGGAAGGATGGGAGGATTTCAAGCTCCTGCGCTCCTTCTGGCCTTCTAACTTGTATTTCCACGGCCAGGTGAAACAGGGACCTGCAAAGGCTCTGCAGCACCCTGCACCGTGGGCTCTCCATCTCCTGTTGGCCATGGGACCCCGCTGGAACCCAGGCTGGGGCGGGGAGGAGCCGTGCTGGGAGAGCAGCAGGTCGGCGGTGCTGCGGGGGAGCTGGGTCTGCGCTAAGGAGCTCCTCTAAGCCTTGATTTCCCTCTCCAGGCTGCTGGAGCTTAGCCTGGGTGGGCGTTGAGAGTGTGTTCGTGAATTAATCAGTGCGGACAGAGGCTGGGTTTGAAGGCATCCAGCAAAGCAGATAGGACTGGGGCACGAAAGCAGATAGGACTGGGGCACGAAACCTTGAACATCCTCTTGTATCTACGTCCCCGCACAGGACAGACGTGCCAATTGCCTATCTCAGGCAGATCTCTTCTCTTTATGCTGCTTCCGTGGTTTTATGGGAGCAAGGTTCTGCTTTTTAATCTGCCATCGTCACTGAGGAGCCATTTGAAATGTGAAACTCAACAGGCAAAAGGAGTCACAATAAATATTATTTAGAACCGTAGGACAGCAAAGCGCTGCAGTGTAAAACATTGATTTTCACACACAAATGGAGCTCCCACTTCATTATTTAACGTTGAAACAAGTAACTAGAATAAAATATGTACTAAGAGCATCCCTGTGTAGTTCAGGGGTGTATTCAGGCATGATGAGGGGCAACATAAAGCTGCCTCTTCCTATGATTTCTTTGTTCTCTGAAGAGCTTCCCATCTGTGCTCGAAACGAGAAGAGGAATCTGCAGGATGAGAGGGAGGGAGCACGTGTCCTGCCACGGAGCCCTCCCGAGCTCCAGCGAAGGCTCGTGGTGGGCAGCGATGCAGAAGACGGTGCTGGATAAGACAGGGGGGCCTCACTCCTGGCGCTTGTAAGAGCAGAGAGAAG
>NW_020799132.1:3203217-3212566 GCF_003259725.1 Athene cunicularia | reverse complement strand
AGTTTGGCTCTAGAGTAGGTGTTTTCCCCCTGTTTCATGAGAAGCCCTAAAAAGAGGGATTTCTTTGTGAGGATTTCTCCTAAAAAGCTCTCTCACCTGTGCGTTTCACTACAAACTTTTAACCAACTTGAAGCAAGAAACGCAAGGAGCTGGGAACACTTTTCATGTCCAAAACCTAGAAATTAGCTCGAAGGAAACGTTTCAATTACCCAAACTCATCCAAGTTTGGCTCTAGAGTAGGTGTTTTCCCCCTGTTTCATGAGAAGCCCTAAAAAGAGGGATTTCTTTGTGAGGATTTCCCCTAAAAAGCTCTCTCACCTGTGCGTTTCACTACAAACTTTTAACCAACTTGAAGCAAGAAACGCAAGGAGCTGGGAACACTTTTCATGTCCAAAACCTAGAAATTAGCTCGAAGGAAACGTTTCAATTACCCAAACTCATCCAAGTTTGGCTCTAGAGTAGGTGTTTTCCCCCTGTTTCATGAGAAGCCCTAAAAAGAGGGATTTCTTTGTGAGGATTTCTCCTAAAAAGCTCTCTCACCTGTGCGTTTCACTACAAACTTTTAACCAACTTGAAGCAAGAAACGCAAGGAGCTGGGAACACTTTTCATGTCCAAAACCTAGAAATTAGCTCGAAGGAAACGTTTCAATTACCCAAACTCATCCAAGTTTGGCTCTAGAGTAGGTGTTTTCCCCCCTGTTTCATGAGAAGCCCTAAAAAGAGGGATTTCTTTGTGAGGATTTCCCCTAAAAAGCTCTCTCACCTGTGCGTTTCACTACAAACTTTTAACCAACTTGAAGAAGAAATGCAAGGAGCTGGGAACACTTTTCATGTCCGAAAACTGGAAATTAACTCGAAGGAAACATTTCAATTACCCAAACTCATCCGAGTTTTGCTCTAGAGTAGGTGTTTTCCCCCTGTGTCTCATGAGAACCCATAAAAGAGGGATTTCTTTGTGAGAATTTCCCCTAAAAGGCTCTCTCACCTGTGCGTTTCACTAGACACCTCTAACCAACTCGAAACGCAACCAGCTGGGATGGGAGCGCTTCTCCCTCGTGTCATCCCAAATTGTGTCTGACACAGCCACGTGTCTAATTCAGTGATTCTGCCCTGAAACGGGGCTGCTGCGTGGTCCTCGGAAGTGTCGCAGAGACTTTTCCTTTGATTAACAGAAAGAAACAAAACTTGTCGGCACTGGACGCTCGCCCCGAGATCGGCGAGTCAGCCTGGGTTAATGCTGGCTCCTGCGTCACTGTCAGGAGCGTGCGAGGGGGATGTAATTAAGATGCTGTTGAAGATCAAGCAGCTGGAATGAAAGCCAAGCTCTCCTCTGTTCTCTAAACCAGCTCGGGAGAGCTGGTAGAAATTACGGGATGTAAAAATCTATTTAACTTGATAATGTAACAAATCTAACTCAAGATGCTAATGAGTAGATTTAAAGGGCTGATCTGAGCCTGGTGAAATTAATACAGAGATTCTCATCAATTCTAATGGCCAGATGAGACATTTCACTGGGGATGAAGGGGAAGGAATCGCCTAATAAGACTATATGGCTTAAAACCTGACTCCAGCAATCTTTGGGTTGGGTCCCTGTTGAGTAAGGAGTCATTTTGACACAGTCCATTTGGACTGAAATGACAGGAGATGTAAAATACGATGACATAGAATATAATCAGCAATAAAATGTAATCACTGAGGTGTCAGGTTCCTCTTTAATTTCCCGCAGCAGCTTAATCAGAGACGAGTGGAGCCGAGAAAGAGGAAAGCAGGAAGGATGGGAGGATTTCAAGCTCCTGCGCTCCTTCTGGCCTTCTAACTTGTATTTCCACGGCCAGGTGAAACAGGGACCTGCAAAGGCTCTGCAGCACCCTGCACCGTGGGCTCTCCATCTCCTGCTGGCCACGGGACCCCGCTGGAACCCAGGCTGGGGCGGGGAGGAGCCGTGCTGGGAGAGCAGCAGGTCGGCGGTGCTGCGGGGGAGCTGGGTCTGCGCTAAGGAGCTCCTCTAAGCCTTGATTTCCCTCTCCAGGCTGCTGGAGCTTAGCCTGGGTGGGCGTTGAGAGTGTGTTCGTGAATTAATCAGTGCGGACAGAGGCTGGGTTTGAAGGCATCCAGCAAAGCAGATAGGACTGGGGCACGAAAGCAGATAGGACTGGGGCACGAAACCTTGAACATCCTCTTGTATCTACGTCCCCGCACAGGACAGACGTGCCAATTGCCTATCTCAGGCAGATCTCTTCTCTTTATGCTGCTTCCGTGGTTTTATGGGAGCAAGGTTCTGCTTTTTAATCTGCCATCGTCACTGAGGAGCCATTTGAAATGTGAAACTCAACAGGCAAAAGGAGTCACAATAAATATTATTTAGAACCGTAGGACAGCAAAGCGCTGCAGTGTAAAACATTGATTTTCACACACAAATGGAGCTCCCACTTCATTATTTAACGTTGAAACAAGTAACTAGAATAAAATATGCACTAAGAGCATCCCTGTGTAGTGCAGGGGTGTATTCAGGCATGATGAGGGGCAACATAAAGCTGCCTCTTCCTATGATTTCTTTGTTCTCTGAAGAGCTTCCCATCTGTGCTCGAAACGAGAAGAGGAATCTGCAGGATGAGAGGGAGGGAGCACGTGTCCTGCCACGGAGCCCTCCCGAGCTCCAGCGAAGGCTCGTGGTGGGCAGCGATGCAGAAGACGGTGCTGGATAAGACAGGGGGGCCTCACTCCTGGCGCTTGTAAGAGCAGAGAGAAGGTGACCGAGGACTAAACTGGAAAAAAAAAAAAACCAAACCCAACAAACCAACACCTCAAACACCTTAGGGATTTCTAAAGGTTGTGCGGAGCGTGTTGTACACCAAGTGTCTGGGATCTGAAAGCAGCTGAAGGCAACTCGGGGAAAATGGATATCCTTTTGGTGCTTGTAGTGCCTGGAGGCCCAAACTGAGGTTCAAGCCCTGCTGGGAAGAAGCTGCTCAGACCTGTAGTAACAGGCTGCGCCTGTCATGATGAGTTTTAGATAGCACTGCACATGGCAGACAGGAATGTGGTTATTATCTGAGGCACCGGGGCTCGGAGGACGCTGCCAAGGAGCTGTGACATCACCTGCGTGTGGAGGAGCAGCCTGTCTGAGTCCTCAGGGCTGTCCATCTGGACCTCTCCCAGCCAGGAGGTTCTCTCCAGACCTCTTTAACTTTGAAGCTGTGATTGTGGCAGGCTGATCTGCTGTCCTGGGAACGCGAGAGCTTGGCTGTTCTCAGGGGTGGGAGCTGATGGCGCTACGGCGGGAGGACAGCAGCCCTGGAGGTAACCCGCGTTGTTCAGAATTAAACTTCTTTCCACGTAAGAGGAGGGCCGTGGACCACTGTGTCTCCCCGGAGGGGCGAACGCCAGCAGACAGGGTTTTGTTAGACGATGTGAAGTGTCTCTAGAGCCATCTTTGTGTGTGATGGAAGGAAGGTCATAGGTGACGTAGGCAGTGGGTGACAGAATCGGCCATCGGAGAGGGACAGTCTCCCCAGAGCTGCGTCAGGTGAGCAGGATGCCACCACGTTCAAGTGGAGCTTCACCCCACCCCCATTTCCCCTCTGGGGGGGCTGGACAGGACCTCTCGGTCTGCCTGGGTAGGACGTTTGGAAGCAAAGTCCTGCCTTGTCTTGGGGAGTGTCTAGAGTGACTTTAGGCTCTGCAGGTAAAAAAGAACTCTTATTTATACATATCACTTTGATCTGAGGATCTCAGAGCACCGTGCAGATATCCATTTACCCAGGACTGTTTTCAGCAGCTCTGGGAATAGAGGCAGGCAGCTGGCCTGCATCCTTCCCTCTTCCACACTGCTTCTGCTGCTAGGACGGCTTTCTACGGATACACTCCTGCTGCAGTGCCTCTCACTCCTAGCTTAAGACAGCATCTCTTTTTTTGTCTGCTGTAGTCTAGACAAGTTGTTGATTCCCTGGTGTCACAGACCATGACCCCACTCCTACACCAGTCCCATCATTTTTCCCTAGTTCATTGCTCAGGCATATGCTTGTCTATTTTGAATCATTTGTATGTGTGAGGCTGAGGCGCTCCTAATCTTGTCTCCCTCCCAGGGCGTCAGTCACACTGGCATGTGCCTTTTCCCTGTCTGCCTCCCTCTGTTTATGGACTACAGATATTTTTAATTCCACCCTCTAATTAGAGGTAGTTTTCTCTGGGTGTTTTGCACACGAGGCCTCTCACGTCTGTGGTCAGCAGGGCACGGCAGTAAGCGCCGGGGACTGGCCGCGTGTAGAAACCTCCCGGCTAAATAAATCCGCTGCCCTTCACCTCCCAGCAGCACAGAGATGGGGGTGTGGGGGGGAAGGTTTGCATTCCTCGGGGGTCTGTCTGCAGCACGCAGTGGGATCACAGCTATCTAGAGCCAGCTAAGCCCCCGAGAGAGGGACACAGCTGCCTTCTCGTCCCGCACCCTCCTGCCTGTGGCTGCTCAGAGCTCTCTGAGCCGTACAGTCAGTGCTCATGACTCTGCGTCCAGGAGACCCCCGAGCCGAGCTCACCCTGCGCTGCTCCAGGGGCGGAGAAGAGAGCGAGACTAATGAGAGATGGCCTTGAACCCGGCTTCCCCAGCGAGGAGCCTGGTCTCACTGCCTTCCCTGCACCCGGCGGCCCAAGCATCGCCGCTGACCCGGCTCTCAGCATCCTCCCGAGCCCCGGCGCACCAGGGAGCCGTCGTAGGTGGTCGGTGCGGGCAGTCCTTCTCCCCTCGACGAGCAAACAGCAGCTGGCTGACCCGTTAGGCAGCGAGCACCCCGCGGGCTGCCTGCAGATTGCCTCGCGCTCTCTTCGCAGCCAAGTCCTCTCTCTCCTGCCCCATCCCTCGGCAAACTGGAGCCGCAGATTACCAGGCCAGCTGGTCATTATCACGTTACACTGCTCTCTTCCCTTGCCAAGGCGAGCTGGGGCGATGGCACCAACTCGCAGAGTGGCAGGTTGGGCTACCGGGCCGAGGGGCTGCGTGGAGGAGATGGATGCTACTCCCTTTTTTCCCTCTACCTGGGGTGTGGAACCAAGGCTGGGCTCTCAGTGGGAAGGGGATGCTTCATCCCACCTAGACACTGGTTCACGGACACGCTGATAACTGTTAGAGCTAACGCCCTGTTGAATTTACCTCTGTTTTTTGAGGGGAAAATATTTGCTTAAGGAGGGTGAGGGTGTACTGCAAAGCTTGGGGCTCCCGCAGCCCTGATCTTACAGTCGGGGTGCTGAAGGAGCTGCTCTGGTTCCTCAGCATTGTGGCAGGAGAGCAGTAGGGTTCTCAAATCCTCCCTGTGCTGGTACAAACAGCTTGTTTTTGCAGTGCCTCTCGCTGCCTGCCAGCAGCCCTATCCCCCTGGAATCACCTTTGCTCGTTCCCTTCCTGAATCACTGTTTATTCTGGCTCCGAGGGCTCATGCTGATGTGGTGGAGCAGTCTTGTCTGCAAGCCGAATTTTCCAAACTCCCCGGGATTGTTTTGACATGCTCGACTAGCAGCCGCCGTGTCAGCCAAGGGTCTCCCACCACCCAAGCAGCACCTTGCTCGCCAAACACCACACACCCTGGGGCCGGCAGTTAGCCGTGCAAACCCCCCCACGCAGGCACACACCTATTGCAGCGCTGTATTGTTTAATGAGTGCCTTGGGGTTTGCCAGTCCAGCTCTCCTCCGAAGCTCTCCAGCAGACAGCGCTAGGCTCCCCAGCTAAAACCAGTTTTAATGGCTCTGGTGGAAATCAGGGCTGCGTCAGGCTCTGGATTGGCAGCTGTGCTCAAGTAGGTTTCTTGGAAAGGAGTCAAGAGTTTGGTTCTTCTTGATCTCTCAGGTACCTGGTAGTGCTATTTCCTGATCCCCATCTACCTGATGACTTAACCAGGTGACAGCCATCCCATGCCTTGAAAATTGAAGCGGTCAGAGGAGGGCTGACCCGTATCATCACGGTGTGAGCTGCCCAGGTTCCCTTGGTGGCTAGTAAAAACGGGATTTCTCAGTCTGAGGCCTGGCTGCGTTAGGGCTTGGGTTTCTGGAGGCCTGTGAGGACAGGGAGGACTTGCTTTGCATAGCTGAGTGCCATCCTTCATGCCCTCCCTCCCCGCTGTCCTTGAGCAGCCAGGTAAAAGCACTGCGAAGTGCAGTGCTTGGTTTGGAGGAGGAGCAGGGCCTTAATCTCTGCCAGTTGAGTTGCGCTCGCAAAGACGATTAGACATATGCCAGCTAATTCATAGTAAACAGGATGGAGGGAGAATTTGCCACTTATAAATGGCAAATGAGCAAGCCCATCATTCCTGTCACTCTCACGTAATACATGCTGACATAAGCCCAGTTTAGCTGTGAGTTCATCATTACTAATCCTGCTGGTCCATGCCTTTGTTCCCCATCCTCCTGGTATCTTTCTTCCCCTTCCCCTGCTTTGCCTTTCTCTCCCTCCCTCCTGGTACTAGCACCTCTGGCCTCCTGGGGCAGCCAAACTCTCCAGCATCCCCCACCCTTCTCCCAGTAAATCGGTGTTAGTTTGTCTTCCAAGGAAATGTTTTTCCTCCTCCAGAAAACTGAGAAGATTAAAGCCACAGGGAGATCTTGTCATCCCAGGGTTTTGCATAGGCAGCTTCCCAACCCCGTTGTAGCTCTTGTCACCTCTAATTGCCTGTCTGCCCTCCTTGGTGCTACTGCTCCGTGTGATGAAGCGTTGCCCGTGTCCCTTCCCAGAGCGCTTGGTGCGTGTCACTGGTGTGTCCGTGATGCTCCCGCCAGGGCCCCAGACACAGGGACGGGGAGCTCAGGCCCCTCAGGTCCCGAGCTCAGCTGCGTTCAGCGCTGGAGCCGGCCCAGCCTTGAGTTTATTTGATACTTCTACCTAAACAGACACTCCCGTGGGCTTCTTGCTAACAGCACCGTGGGGAGCTTTAGCCTGGAACCGCCCTGTTGTTTGGAGAAGCTGCGTATCCAACCTAAATACCCTGCTCTTCTGCGGGGGGGTTGGAGCCTCGGGGAGGTGGTGGGGAGGATGCACATCCACACCTGAGCGAGCTTGTCCCAGCTTCCAAGAGCTGTTGGGGCTGTAAAGCTGAGCAGTGGGACTGGGGACCAGTGCTCAGCTCTGGTGGCTCTTGCTGTCCCACCGAAGGACCCCGGGCTCCCTCCCGAGGGCTGTGAGTCCTGCCGGGATGCAAAGCCTGCTCCCAATCCACCTCTGTGGGGGCTATGGGGTGGCAACCGGAGACAGGCCAGCTACATTTTTTCCAGGAAAACACGTTGGCTTTCCTTCACCGTGATGATACGAGTGTCCCAGCTGTCCTTGCTTGATTGATCCACCCACACAGAATATGTGGCTTTTTTCTCGTGGTACTATCGGATGCCTAAGCAACCGTGCCCTGCTGCGCTCCCTCCTTCGGCTAAGCGCTGCCCCGCATCCCGGCGCGAGTCGCGTGGCCTGCCTGACCCTCGTCCCTCCGATCCGATCAGCTGGGGACAGAAGGTCAGAGACGGGACCCCCGTGAACCGAAAACAGGGTCAGGGCCCCGTGTCTCCGTGGGACAGCACCTCCCCCGGGGCAGGGGGAGTTGTGGAGTGACGGGAGATGCTTGCAGGTAGCTTGGGGCAAGGGAAGGGGTCCAAGGCCTCTTGCGAGCGAGCGGAGCGTCCTTTGCTGGCCAAAAAACCCTCTCTGGAAAGAGGGGCTGGGGGTGCAAAGCCGTGAAGCATCTCCAGGACGGATTTCTCCAGCCCAGGGGTTCCCTCTTGTGGCAAAATGCTCCTGGCTCGGCTGCCCCGCTCGCAGCCAGGCGCGGAGCCGGTCCCCAAGCCCCGAGCAGGGTCCGGGGGTGCCGGGGGAGCCCGGCCCGGAGCTTGGGGGGGGGGCTTAAGCCCCCCCGCTCCCCATGGGCGCTGGTGGTCAGGAGCTGCACGCCTGTGCCTCGCTGGCTTCCGACGTGCCGCCGGCTAAAGAGCAGCACCCCTGGGTGATGGTGCGGGGGGGTCTTGGGTGACTTGTGCAGGGGGAATGAGCCCCCCGGCTCAGGGTTTGCTGCTCCTGTGGCCGCAGTGTCAGGCTCGGCTCAGCAGAGCTCTGCCTCTCGCCCAGTTTGCCTCCCGCCTCGCAGCACTGGGGACCTCCACACCCCAGCCCCTCGCCCCAGCGCCCCGCATCCCCCCACCACCCTCTCTGTGTCGATGCGGGGATGCTGCAGCGCGGCCGGTTTAGGGTGGGTGACCCCCCCACTTTCGCGGGGGGGCTGCAGCGGGGCTGCGTGGCTCAGCCAGGGCCTGAGCTGAGGGCAGCTCCCCCAGACCTCCGCACCCACCTCTGGGTGCCTGAGCTGGGGGGCACACGGGCCTTCCAGATGCTTTACAGCTGCCTGATGGCGTTTGTGGCTGCTGCAGCAGGCAGGCACGAAGAGGAGGCCTCGGCGGGCTCCCCCATGGCAGGCCGGAGGTCTGGGCAGCTTCTCTGAGCCCTGGCTGGTGCCAGGAGAGAGGCTGGAGCTGAGGGGAGCTGGTTGCCTTCGAGCCGTGATGAGTCAGCACCTCGCTGCAGCGCTGAGCGGGGCTCCGCACGGCGCGGAGGCGAGCAGCACCCGGGCGGCAGCGATGGTTATTAATGACTGTATTGGGGATGCTGTTTAGTCACCGCTCCCATGGAGCCCGAAGGCAGCCTCCCCTCCTGCCGAGGGGCGGGAAGCTCCTCCGCTGTCCTCGGGAGACGTCTGAGGCACCCAGGCACCCGTCTCCCTTCAGCACCTTTGTCACCAGGTCCCCACCAGAGACCCCGGCGACGCCACCGCCGCTTCCCCCTGCTCCTGGCGTGTCGCTCGCTGCCTTCCCTCCGCGCAGAGTAACAGGGTGATGATCTTTGCTCGAGGGATGGGGGAAACTGAGGCACGGCGCACGGTGAGGGGTGACAGCAGGACATGGCCTGGCCGCGCTGATCTCCTGATGGGCGGCGAGGCAGCGGGCTGTGCCGGCAGCCCACATCTGGCGCATCCAGGGGGATTTATTAACGTGAGAGCGCGGCAGATTTAACTAGGGAGAACGTGGCCAAAGCGATTAGGGGATGGGAGCGAGGGGACAGCCCTTGAGGAGCTGGGCAGCAGGGAGGGGGGGCTCTGGGCAGGCAGCGGGGCTGCCGGTGGGCTGGCACAGGCCTCCCCGGTGAGGAACCCGTTTAAGGGCTGGATGCTGTTATTAAACTCCGACAGGCGTTTTCCCACTGTGCCATCTGCAGCGCCATGAAACTTGTATGAGATTTGAGATGAAAAGTCTATTTCTTTGAATGAAGTTTTAATAAGATCAAATCGGAAAAAAGAAAATAGTAACTCTTCTCTCCTCCCCCCCTGCCTCCTC
>NW_020799132.1:3195236-3203167 GCF_003259725.1 Athene cunicularia | reverse complement strand
GAGACAGGAGCAGCATCCCCCGCCGAGCATCAGCATCCCCCCCTCGACCATCCTCATCCCCCCTTCGACCATCCGCATCCCCCCACCGAGCATCAGCATCCCCCCCATCAAGCATCAGCATCCTCTCCCTGAGCAGCATCCCCCGCTGCCACCCCCCTGGCTGAGCCCTGGGTGTCCTCAGCATGAGATGAGAGTCCCGCTCTGTCCTACACACCCACCCCCCTGAGGCCCCAGGACCCCCACATCAGCCCCAAAACACAGCCAACGTGGCAGCGGGGCTGCGGAGGGATGCGATGGGTGGCCCAGGGAGCTGGGAAGGGCTGAGCTTCAGCCAAGGAGGAGCCTGAGGAGCTGCGTGGCCTGGTTTGTTCTCTGAAGAACCACAAAACCCAGCTGGCATCTCCGAGTATCCCAGGGAAGGGCTGGGTGGCCCACGGCTGCACCCCAGCAGCGGCCTGGCATCACTTGGCTCTGGCTGCACAACCTGGCTGAACGCCGGGCCGGGGCGCAGCACCCTCGCAGGGGGCTGCGAGATGGAGCCAAGACCCGCGGGAGATGGCCCTTGGCAGCAACCAAGCCCCAGGATCTGCACTTGGGTCAGGCTCGGAGATCCTGCTGCAGCATCAGCTTAGTTAGGCCATGTCTGACAGCAAGGGGAAACCGAGGCACGTCCTGGAATGTGCACTGGGGGTGCTTAGGAGAGAAAAGGGGGTTCCTCCCCACTGTGGCCAGCCTGAGGAGCAGGAACTTGAGGCCACTATGCCCAGAGCTGCTGTAAGCTCTGAGTTGGCCTCAGTCTTGCGTCACCCATGTGGGACGAGAGTCTGGGGTATTTTGCAGCAGCCCCCAGAGCAAAATCACCTTCTCCTGCAGGTCCTCGTGGCCGTATCTGCTGGCAGCCAGCTTGTCGCTGCAGCCTGCGTGCCCTGACACGCTGCTGCCCGGCTTGCAGCCTCATCAGCACGTTAATAAACCATCTCTCCCCGGCCTTCCTCGCTGCTGCCGACTTCTGTTTCGATGCCAGAGGGCTAGCGCTGCTCCAGCTGGGAAGGGGGCCGGGAGGTACCTCCAGCATCGCCTCTTCCATGAGCTGCTAAGGCCGAGGGAGAGGCGAGAAGCAACCCGGAGCTCAGGGAGTCTGTTAGCAGGAGCGGCAGCCCTGAAAAAGCAGGCACAGATTCAATTTGCTCGGCAGCGTGGGCTGGATCCTGCTGCTGGATCCTCCAGCGTGGGTCCTGAGTGCCTGCAGTGTCCGTGGAGGTGGTGCTGCAGGTCCTTGTCCTCCCTCCGCTCCACACGCCCTGGCTGCTCGGTGCCACCGTCCCCAAGCGACGGGTGGTTGGAGCCCGGCGTGGTCCTGAGGAACGGGCCGGGGGTGCGATGCAGAGGGCTGAAAAGCTGTGACAGGTTGGTAGGTGACCCTGAGACCCCAGGCAAGGGCTCTGCAGGGCAAGAGAGCGGCTGGTGATGTGTGTACCCACCATGGGCATGGCTGGCCTGGCCTTTCGTTGCCCACCGGGGTGGCCCTGGTGGGTTCGCCTCCTCCATACGGCTGCGGGTGTCTGTGGATGCGTTTGAAACCCCTCGATGGGTAACAAATAGAAGCAGGCCCGCTGCCTTTTGTTTTGATTGATTCCATTTGTTCTGCATAAGCAGCATCTTCCCCTTGCCAAGGCTTGGCTCCCGGGGAAGGAAGATGCTGTGAGCCGGAGGGGCCCAGCTGGGCCATGCTGGGAGGTTTGAGGTGGCCCAAGGCTGAATACGGGAGAAACTGAGGCACCTGGCAGTGCCAGTTCTGCCTCTGCAGAGAGTGGATGCCCTTGGACAAGAAGGGAAACTGAGGCAGGGAGGGGTGATGTGCTGTGCCCTGGGGACACGCGGTGAGGCTGCAGGATCTGCGTTCATCTGGTGCTGGGTGGGGGCAAAGCTACTGGTGGGCTGGGCCAGCAAAAGGTGATCCAGCAGCGTCGGCCACCCCATGGGTGATGGGCATCGCCCAGCAGGGACAAACAACTTTATAAATGAGCTTGGGATGAGCACAGGAGACAGGATTCCTGGCTTCCCTCACTGCCTCTGTCGCAAACAGCACCCTCAGGCAAGTCTGGTGTCTGCCTGCCTCAGTTTCCCCAGGCAGGAGAGGCTGTTTACCTGTCGGGAGCTGGGGAACCGGCAGGTTTGGCAGCAGGAGGATGAAAGGCACTGCTCAAAGCCAGGGTGGCGGGTCTGTGGCTCCCTGTGGGGCAGCACAGCAGCGAGAGCCTGAGTGGTGGGTGATGGGGGGCTGGACGGACCCCAGAGCCACCATCCTGATGGTCCCCCAAATCCAACTCCACATTCTGAGGGCTTCGCCTCCTGTCCCGGGAGCCCCTGACATCCCCCATCCCCGGCAGGAGGAGGGATGGATGTACCCGGAGTGGGGGCTAAGCTTCTCCCCCCCTGCCCCGGCAGTGCCGAGCCCCCCGGCTGAGTCAGAGCTGCCGGGGGCGCGTGTGCCCGCACCCCAGCTGCGGTGCCGCGTCAGGGGGAGCGGGTGTAGGCCCGAAGGATGCAGCTGCCTCCCCGCCACCACGTCCGCTCGCTGCTCTTCTCCTTCTGATCTGCCTCATTATCTCCTGAGTCATCGCTCCCACCTCCGCCGCAGCCACAGCCGCCCGCAGCCGGCACCGCGCAGGGGGCTGCTCCCCAGCCCGGCCGGGGCTGGGGGCTGCCAAAACCATGAGGGAAGCCGGTGGGTTCCTGCGGGTGACCTCTTGATCTCCAAAGGCGGCCCCGTGATTCGGGGCAGGGGGCCGCACGGGTGGGCAGCGCTGCAGAGCATCTTCCCGACACGTGCCCAGATGGAAACAGGGGACTGCGGCTGCTCCTGCCCGGCGGGGAGCGCTCCCTGGGCACGGCAAGCTGCCGTGTTTGTCTTGCAGGGATGCTCTTGGGCTGGGAATCAGGATTCAGTGTGCCAAGCAAGGCTGCGAGCTGCTTTCCAAGCCCTGCCTGGGGCAGGAGCCGGGGATAGAGCTGGTCTGTTTGCTGGGAATGAGCTGCTCCCCAAATAGCTCAGGATCCGGCTGCTGGCGTTGCTAAACACATGTTGGCGTGGTGCAGATCCTGGGCTTGGCTGGGTCCAGGGCATGTCTGTCCCCGCCGGGGAGCCCGGGGGAGGCTGCAGAGGCTTCCCCTCCGAAGGTGCTGGGATAAACCAGGGCCAGGGCTGGCTCCCATTTTGCTGCTGGGATGGGAGACGCGGCTCCGAGCTGAGCAGAAAGCCAAGGAGGTGCCTCTCTCTCTCTCTCTCTCTCCCCGTGCCCCTTGGCAGCCTCTTCCCAGCGTTAATCCCTCTTGCCGCTAGCAATTTGTGCCTTATTAATTCTAATTCGAGCTTGCCTGGTTTTCTCTCCCAGCCGTTGCTCCGTGCGCTGCCTTTCCCCGGCAGACTGAAGCGCCCGCAGCGGGCAGCGCTGCTCCGGGGGGTACTGCAGCCCCCACATCTCCGCTCGGCTGCGTGGGTGCAGCAGTTTAAGTCTCTTGTCAGAAGGTGTTTTCTCCCAGCTCTTGAAATGTCGCCGGCTCGGTGTGACCGAAGGCAGGATGAGCTGCGGCGGCTCGGAGCCAGGGTCTGTCTCACAGACCGTTTTGGAAGCTCCCTGGCCCGGGGTTAACTTGTCCATCACCCGTTTATTTCTCCGTCTCTGGGCCTGGGCTCTTCCTCCATCTCTCTCTGCTTTGCGCTTCGCCTCCCCGGCTAATAACTAGGTCAGGAGTCCTGGAGACCGGAGAGCAGCACCCGGGTGAGCGGTCATCTCCCATCTGCTTTCACTCCTTTCTCTCCTTTTCCTCCTGCCTTTTTGGCTGGTGGGGCAGGGAGACCCTCCATCTCCCTCCTCTTCCTCAGGGCTGTGGAGAGGCAGGAGCCACCGGGATGAACAGGAGGTATTTTCACCCAGTAAATGGATTACAGTCCCCACCAGCCACCACTGTCAACGGCGGGGAGCCCGTCCTGGCGTGAGCATCCTTGGGGCGCAGCCCTCCCTGGCGGAGCTTCCCTGACCCCAGCACCGTTGTGATACTGGGGTGACTCGATGGGAAACCCCTGGGAGTGCCAAGCGGGTGGTGGCAGCGGCCTGCGAAGGACACTGCGGGCGGGAGGATGCTGCAAACAAAGCGCCGGGAGCTGCGTGGGGGCCGCTGAATCGGCGGGAAGGCAGCGAGTGGCTGAGTGACAGCTACAAGAGCGCCCGAGGGTCGGCCGCACGCTGCTGGAGGGCCTGGAAACCAAAGGCTTGGAGGATGCTCCTGTCTGCAGGCTTGGAGGATGCTGGTGTCTGCAGGCTTGGAGGATGCTTGTGTCTGCAAGCTTGGAGGAGAAACCCTATGGAGATGCAAAGGCCACCTGCTTGCAGTGCCCTGCTCCAGCGAGGACTCTGCATGACATTAAAAAAGCTCTCAGTGATGCAGCCTCGTCCCTTAAAGCATTAAATGCCTCAGTTTCCCCTCTGAGGGGAAAACGCTGCCCTGGAAATTTGCAGCCCCCGGCGGGGGGAAGCTGCACCGAGACGGGGGGGTCCCGCAGCAGCATCCGGCTGAGCTGGCAGCGGCGGGGAAGGCGTCAGCATCCCGCCGGGAAGTGCGGGTGCCTCCGAACAGGCTTCCCCTTGTGCGGCAGGGCCGGCCGGCGGCTCTGACCCTCCGCCGGGGAGCGGGGAACAAGGGTGGCTGTGTGTGCCCGTGGCTCTCGCTGGCCCGCCGCCCCGACACGCAGTTCTGTAACGGGCTGGGCTTTCCGGGCTGCCGGTGCTGGGCTGCAAGGGGGGGAGGAATGTGCTGGCTACTGTGGGGGGCCTTGTTGAGGGTTTGTTGGTTGTTGTTTTTTTTGTTGGGGTTTTTTTTTCCTTCTTTTTGTCTTTTATTAGCAACCTTCAGGTGCCTTTTTGAGCAATTAATCTGGGTCGTGACATTCGCCGAGCAGATCGGAGAGCTCGGGGCTCGTTAGCCCCCGGCCGAACCTCTCTGGAGAGATGCTCTCGGCGGCTCCGTGGCTCTGCCTGCTTGTTATTCCAGGCGAGTCGGGGGCTGCGGCAGCGGGAGAATCCCCTCGGCGGAGACCCCCACCATGCTGCCGTGGGCAGCGGGGGCAATGTGGGGCAGATGGGGTCCCCCTCCTGCCCCGACGGCGTGGCCGGAGCAGCCAGCGATGCTGCGCTGGCACTGGGGTGCCCGGTAATCAGCAGGCAGCGCTGTGCTGCAGGGCTCAAGGACTTTTGAGGGTCTCAGCCTCCCTGCTTCGGCTTCGGCTTGACTTTATTCCCTTTCCTGTCAGCTGCTCGAGTCCTCAGCAGCTACCTGCAGCAGCCGCTGCGCAGGGAGCAGCATTGGGTCTGTGTGGCCGGGGCCCTGCCAGCCATTCGCACGAGCTGATGCTGCTCCGCTCCCCTCTCCTGGCTGGGGAAACTGAGGCAGGAGATGTCGCCTGGCCCCAGCCCAGCTGCCTGCCCTGCCCTGCCCCTGCCAGCAAGGGGGGAACAGTCTCTCCCTGGCCAAAGCCACCCCAGCTGCCGTAGGGAATGTGTTTGTGGTTCCCAAGCTGGGAGCCGTGTCCATCTCATGGATGTTTCCTCTGTGGGTTTGTCTGGCTTTGGCTTTCGGCTTCCACAACGCCCCGCAGCCATGAGCTGCACCCGACCTTCCTGTCCCGGCTGCACTCCCGCTTCTCTGCCACAAGCCTTGGCATCAAATACCCCGAGGTTTTCACCCCGAGCCTCGAGCCTTCACCCTGCTCCTGCCACGGGCCTCCCCACGTGGCTCAGGGATGGGGACCAGGGACGCTGAGGAAGATCCCTGCTCCTGGCTGGCTGCGGCGCAGCATATGTGCTGGGATCTGCTCCCTGCCTGCTGTTTATCCGCTTCCTTCGAGTTAACTTATGTTTCCATCGCTGCCCATCTGTCTCCTTCTCTTCCTCCCTTCCCTCCCATCCTCGCGTGCTGCCAGGCGCCGGCGGAGCGCGGGGTCCCCATCCCCAGCACCTCCAGGTGACCCCCGGGGGGTGGCAGCCATTTCGCCCCCCTCTGCCACTCCTGCATGGCCGGATGCTTTGCTGGGGCACTTTTTGAGGGGATCCTGGTTTGGGTACACCCGAGACCGAGATTCGATGAGCTCTGGCAGTTCCCTCCATCCACCATTAACTCCTGTAGCACATTTGGGCTGGAGGATCCCCCCTCTTCCATTAAACCCGAAGCCGCTGGGGCTGCATTGGTGCCCGCAGCCCCCTCACAGACTTCGATTCCCTCCCTCCCTCTTCCTCAGCTCCCTCTGCTCCCTGGGCTCAGCAATGCTCCTGTCCCTTCCATGCAGTATTTGCTTTTCAGACATTTGGGCCTTCCCAGCTCGCAGGAGGGAAGCCCGGCCCCGCTCCCCGTCTCTGCAGCATTCCCACCCAGAGCCCGGCTATTAGGGATACCCGGGCTTCTTCGGGAAACACAAAGGCATCGAGTGCCAGAGCCAACGTGCACCTGCTTTTCTTGCTGCTTCAGAAAGCCCTTGTGGCTGCTGCCTCCCACTTCTCCAGCTTTTATTTATAGTCTGTCTTGCTCGCGCTGGGGTTTTTTTTGCTTTTTTTTTCTTTCTTTTTCTTTCCTGGGCGCAGCTGAGCTGCTGAACTCGTAACGCCGCGGAGAGGCTTCTCCCTTGGCTCGGCTGCATGCGCCATGGCAAAGGAGAGAAACTGGATTCCTGCAGGAGCGCCCGGAGCCTTCGTCACCGCACTCTTCGTCAGCGCCGATCGCCTCCCGCATGTGGCCAGGGGGGTTGTGTGTCAGGTCACTGCTGTCAGCCGTGACCCACATTCGGGGCCTCATGGGGTGCTGTTGGCACGAGGGGTCTTGGGGACCCTGCAAAGGACAAACCGGGCCCTGAGGAGGGGCGTCCCTCTGGCTGTCACATCAGTTTGGTGGCAGCAGTCACTTGCAGGCTGGGAGCCTGACTGAGGCCCAGCAAACTCGTGCCAGGCAGCGATGGAATGGTTTGTCTCTTTGCTGGTGGTCCCAGAATCTGTCGCCTCACTGGGGCACTGCAGGGTGTCCCCGTGCCCAGGGCCACTCTCTGATGTGCAGAGGCGTGTGTAGACCTCAGCTGAGGGACACCAGTGTCACCTGGGGAAGCCCCGGCGCTGACTGGACCCTGGTGCACCCGCCAGTGCTGTCCCACGTGGGACACTGCCAGCCTGCCACGTCCCTCAGGGAAGCCACCGAGGGCTGCAGGGAGGCACCAAAAGCTCCACTCCCTCCTGACAAAAACCTTTTGCTCACCACGGCCTCCCTGTCCTCTCCTCCAGGGAGCAGGGGGCAAGGGGACACAGCAGGGGAAAGGGAGGGAGAGGGGGCTGCGGACCGAAATAACAGCCAAAAAATTAAAAAACCCTCCCCAAACCCAACAAAATCACAAGGCGAGAGGCTTGCCATCTGCCGCGTGGGTGCCAGAGCAGGAGCCGCCCGCCAGCCCCTGCATACCGCTGGCACCAAGTGACTCAGCACCGGGGAGGGAGCGATGCTCTGGGATCCCTTGGTGCTTGGCCCCATGCACCCCAAGATGTGCCCGGAGGGGGGGACAGCCCAGAGAGAGACCCCTGCCCCGGGACTGGGGGGCGGCTGCAGGCAGGAGCTGTGGGCAACCCGTCGTGGCTGGGGTCAAACCCTTCACACCTCCGGTGTTCCCTCGGCAAGGAGGGAAAACCAAAGTGGAAACTTAAGACTTTTCTTTTTTACCACAGGAGCCACGTTTCCATGGCACCCAGCGGCAAGGTGCTTCTCCATGGACGTGATGTTCTGTGGGGTCCAGCAGTGTGGCGAGGGGAACCCGGGGTGCCCCTCCACCAACCCGGGGCACCCCCCGCAGCTGGAGGGAGCCCAGAGGGAGGACGCTGCCCAGATGTCACCCAGCTGGG
>NW_020799132.1:3186219-3195186 GCF_003259725.1 Athene cunicularia | reverse complement strand
GGGGGGGGGGGACGGGACACAGTGAGCTCCAGGCCCTGGTTTTCCCCCCTGACTGCTCCCAGGGGTGCCAGCGTGCACTTTCCCAGCCAGCACAGCGGGATTTCAGGGATGCTGATGTCTGTGGGGCCGTGGCTGGACACTGCTGCCCACAGACACCCTGCTCTGGGGGTCAGCGTGCAGCTCCCTGCGCTCCTCTCCCCCCACCTGGGTATCTCCAGGGGGGTCCCCAAAGGACGTCCCCAAGCCCCCGTCCCTGTGACATTCCCAAGGCTCCGTGGAGGTGCTTAAAGCACAGCGGGGGCTCTGGGTTTTGCTGGAGTCTGGTGGATACGGGAATGTCTGTGCATCATGCCGGTGCGGGATTTTCCAGTGGGCCACACATCCCCTCCTGAGGTTTGCGCCTGGCTTAGAGGTTTTTTAAGCAGCTCTTGGCACGGCTGATGCTAGGATGGCTGGAGGTGCCAATGGAAGGGTGCTGGAAAGAGGAGGCAGGGGTGAGGGATGAGCAGATTTGCAGCCTCAGTTGGTGCTTCTCAATGGAGGAAAATAATCAATGTGGGTTCGGGTGCCGAAGGGGATTTTAAGCGGGGAAGTACGTCGCTGCCCTGGGTTGGGAGCACAGGCTCTCCCAGGGATGAGGGGGATGAAGTGGGGCGGTGTTCCTGAGGGATGTGGGGTGGGGAAGGATGCAGGAACTCCAACAGCCCTGACGGGGAGAACCAGGAGCCTCCCAAACCCCGTGGGGGCCACAGCTGCAGAGTGGAACCTTTAAACAGGGGAGCAGGACTCCTCCTAACCCCTCTGCTGCTCTGCCTCGGGTCCTGCCCGCCTCGGCCACCCTGCCGCTCCTCTAGCCGGGTACTGGCAGCGCGGCCGGGCTGTGTGCTGGGGGGTGCCCTCACTCTCTTTGTGGGGTGCTGCTTGCAAGTGGGTGTCCCCTCCAGGACGCCCCGTGGCAGAGCCAGGTGCTTGGTCTGGACTCCTGGGTGACAGCGACGGCTGGGGAGATGCTTTTACTGAGACAGAAGGGGTGAATTTGGGTGACTCGAGTCCCGGCACCCTGCCACAGCACCGATGGGGGGTCCTTACTCGCTGCCCTTGGCACATCCTCAATATTGCTCCTGTTAATGCACCCACAAGCCCCTACGCAGCAATTAAACCCGCAGCTACCCCTAAAAATTCAGCGTGCCGTACAATAGTCCTCCCTCGCCGATGAGCTTATCCCCCCCAGGCATGGGCGAGGGGGGACCCCGGCCCAGTTTGGAGCCCAACCGAGGGGAGGGCTGGCTACCTCTGCAACCGGTTGCCCCAGCAACTGTCACTCTCGTGTAGCATCCATCACGCCAAACATTTTTGAGCCATTATCGTGCCTTCAGTACGGTGAGGCTGCGGTGATGGAGCGCTGCTGGGGGATAAGCGTCACCCACGTCACCTCGCTATTTATCTCGCAGCAGTCATAAATATCCGCTGGCTTCTGCGTGTCCCACTGCTCTAATCCCCTCGCAGCGCTACTCGGGTGAAGAGTTACCCGAGCAGAGACCCGTGGCCGGAGGAGATTCCACAAAAAAACCAATTAGGATTTTTCGAAGCGCGGTGCTGTTAATTGCCTCTGTGCTTGCAAATTAATAAAGCATCGATGCTATTGTTTAACTTCGCGTCTGCGTGCGTGGCTTCAGGTGCAGACTAGGAATATCTAAGGGGGCCTGAGCAATGGGAAGGGTTGTGGGGGTGATGGGGAGGAGGGGCTGGGGAGGGGGCTGTGGAGCAAAGAGCACGGCTGTCCCCGGAGCCGATCTGCCTGCCCGGGGTGTCTACAGGGTGCAGGGAGGCTTCTGTGCCCAGCGTGCCCTGTTCAGCCAGAAAGTGGCCTGAAGGCTGCCCTGACTTTTTCCCCTCTTCAGGATATTTTCTACTGCCTTTCTTCTGCTTTCCCTCTCCCCTAACATCTAACCTGGCTCATGCCGAGGGATTTCTGCTCCTTTTCTGAGACGGCACCACTCTTGATCTAGTGCTTTGCATCGCTGAAGGACTTAAAATCCAGTACAAAAATATATTGTGTAAAATAGCCTTGACTTTTTTGGTGCTGCCTAAAAATAAGCAGGCTCTGAGGGTCAGAGCTGCAACTGGGGGGAGCAGCAGGTGTCTGGGACTGGGCTGATTTATTGCAGGGGTGCTCTGTCCTCCTTAATTAAATCGTAAGGCCTTCTCTTGTATTTTTACAAAAAAACCCCACAGAGTTTTGGCTCGCAGCATCCCTCCTGAAGGGAAGCCCAGCGTGGCGCGCGGTGGAAGACACCCGCTCAGCTTTGAGTTTTGTCCTCATCCAAGGTTTTGCAAGGGGATGCCTGGAAAAACCGTGAATCAGCCATTCTGTGAGCACAAAGCGGAGCGAGCTGCCGGCAGCCCCCCCGGGGGTTGGCTGGGATGGCTCCCTGCCTGCTGCAGGCAGCTTGCCTGTGGCGGAGGGGGGGCTTATTTCTTCATACCCCCTCAAGCAACCAGCCAGGAGTCTCCGAGTCCTTCGGCTGTGCCCATGCAGGTGATTTGGGAGCAGCATCTCCTGCCCCATCTCGCTGCTCAGAGGCAGGTAACGGGCATGGACATTCGGGGGAGGAAAGCTGCTGCAGGGAGGGGATCGCTCTGCCTTCCCCTGGTCCCCAAGGATGCTCACTGCTGGGGGGGTTCCCAGCTGATCAAGGAGAGGGGGGGTCATTTCCCTGCTCTCCGGTGGGACTGATCCTGGGGATCAGAAAGGCACCAGTGGGTCCCCACCGGTGTTTTCCTGCCTTGAATTTAGGTTGTGGGGGTGCTCCGGCCGTGCCTGGTGCTGCATCTCCCCAGTCCCCCTCGGTGCAGCACCGGAGGGGAGATATTTATATATTCAAATGCTTTTGCATCTTGGCAAGGGTTCAAGGAGCTGGGGCTGTATATTTGTTTCCATTAAAAAAAAAATAAAATCTGCTGTGATTTTTTTCCTCCCTTTTTGCTGCTGAGGAGTCAGGCCCAGGCGGCGAGAGGGAAATGCAAATGTTGGTGGAGGAATGAGCCCATGGAAATGGGGAGGTTAGCTGAGGGTTTCTGTCCTCCAAACCATGGCACGGGCAGTGCCCGGCGAGGCCACGGCACATGGAGCGAGAACAAGCAGGACCGGGGGACAGAGCGATGCCCCCGCAGAGGCTCTGCTGTTTGCACAAAGCCTCGTGCAAAGCCACCGTGTCCTTGCCAGCCTGAGGTGACACAGATCCATGTGGCTGATGCTCCCCGGCTGTTTTCCCCGTGGCTCGGAGCTCTGCAGCGGCGCTGGGAGCCACGGCTGCTGTGCAAGCCACGGAGCGGGTGACCAGAGTGCTGGCGGAGCTGCAGCACAGCAGGGAAACGGCATTTATTTGCTGCGACAGCTTTGCAACAGATTCTTTGGCGGAGCTGACTGCAAACTGCAATCCTAAACTGTCGGACGACTCCTTTTTCCAGCCTGGGAGTGTGAGAAACAAATTTGTTTGGGTTATAAAAACCATATTAAAAAGCAACACATTTTGTTTTGCAATATACATAGTTCTTCATGCCAATTTTTTCCTTTTTTTTTTAATGAGTGCCATTCTAATCCCTTCCAGACAAAGACATTTCTTAATAACTTTTTGTGGAGGTAATTGCTGGGGAGACGTTTTGAAGTGCTAGGCAGGGAGCTGTCAGTCACCCAGCCGCCCGTGATGGCTGTGCATCGCTCAGGTACGGCGGG
This sequence comes from Athene cunicularia, assembly GCF_003259725.1. Lineage (NCBI taxonomy): Eukaryota > Metazoa > Chordata > Aves > Strigiformes > Strigidae > Athene > Athene cunicularia. The sequence goes on along the minus strand of NW_020799132.1, from coordinate 3,191,450 downwards.
AGAAGGATGAAAAGCTCTGGGGTGTCTCCTGCTGCAAAAAGGATCCAGCCCGGGGGACCTGGTGCCTGGAGAGGTGGTGCCTGACGCCAGCAGTGCAAGAACTGGGATGTCTGGAACAGCACAGGAAAGTGGATTTTTGCTCATTATATGTGCCCAGGTGGTTGATGTCTTGATGCGCGTGTCTTGGTGTCTAGTTCTCTAGTATTTTACTGACTGCTGGCTTAGCTCTTCCCCAGATCCTGGGCTATGAGTATCTGGCTTTGAGGAGCATCTCATGGGTACCACCAGCTTCCTTCACCCCTAGACCAGGGGATAAAAACCTCCTGCTTTGGTCTCAGTGACAACCAGGACCTCCAGCGATGGATTCCTCTGGTAGGAACAATAGGTGAGGGACCCCTGGGAGCTGCAGGTGGGTTTTGACCCCAAACCTCCCAGTGTCCATCAGCTCCCCTAAACATCCACCCAACAAGAAGGGCTGAGGGGGAAATGAAGAAGCTGTCCACCCAGCATTTGGGGAATTACCATGTTCTACCTGCCCTCTTCCAGTGCTGGCACAGGCAGTGTTGTCACCTGATGGAAAGCCATCCCACCAGGCTAACCGGACGCTGCCATAAAATATCCATCTTTTTTTCCAAGTGGTGCCTCTCCTCCTGGCTTCCTCAGCACCGGGGGTTGAGAGGGGAGGTTGGCATCACTTTCTGCTCTTCATTTTCACTACAAAGCTGCTTTCCGTGCCACCTCTCCATGCCAACGCGTGCCTGTCTCTCCCAGTTTCTGCTGTGCCTGTGGCCCATCCCAGGGTCTCTCCAAATCTGCTTTGGTGCCGTTGCAAATGAGTGAGTCCAAACCTGTTTTTCCTAGCCAGTGTCAGTTCCTCTTTGAATCCAGGGAAATGCTTGAGGGTTATTTTTTTTAAAAAATGGCATTAACTTTGATTTGTAATTAAAACACTCCATTTAATTAGGCAGGTACCACAGAACCTTTAGAAACGCGACTGGTTTTATGTATTTACTCCCCTTGTGTTTTTCTTAGTGACTGGAGTTCCAATTAAAACAACCTCCTTATTAAACTGTTGGCTCTTAAATAAAACCAGGAGCTAAAAATACAGCAACGCCACTGAGCTTCCCTCCCCGTCCCCACACCTCTCCCTCAGACCGTCACCTCTGTGTTGGTTTTCTCCCCGTGAGCTTCTCGAGGCACTTGAGGGAGCTGGTGCAAGCCTGGCAGTTGACTCCCTGGCTTTCCTCCACTCAGCATTCTCCTACCTCATGCAAAAAACTTGCCAGCTTCAGGCTCAGATGTGCCCAGAGCAGCTCGATTGGGATGGAGGGATGGGTTTACTATGGGGCTGGGATGTTGCAGCTGTCTTTCTCTCACTGCATAATCTGGGGAGCCTTTGGAGGTGGCTTCACCCTGAGAAGCCCACCTTGACGTGCTTCCGGCTGTAAGACAATGCCTGCTGTTGCTGTAGCGTGACTGGGGGGAACAGTTTGCTTTTGCTCAAAACATTTCTGTGCGATACATGCATTTGCAATATAGGAACAATAGCCGTCCTGCCAAGCTAAACATGAGCTGTTCCCGAGTTGTTGGCATTTCGCTTTTCACAGAGGGTCTAGAGAGGAGGCGGGTAAACAGCCATTAATTCTGAGCTGCAGCAAAGAGGTGGCTTTTTCCTGTGAGTTAGGAGAGAGGAGCTTGGGGCTGGAGGAAATCCCCCTCCGAGCATCCAGGTTGCAGCAACATCAGCAGCCGTTGCTGCTCTGTTTGGCCTCTGAGCCAAGAGGACTTTGTGCTCAGGGAAACTGAGGCACGGGGCCAGGCTTTCCATGCACAAATGTGTGAACTGAGCACCTCGAGGAGCACCATTTTGCCCTGGTTTCCCCAGAAAGGCCAAATCCTGCCCAGTGGCAGCTTCTGCCGGGCTGCTGAGCTCACTCCCCAGGCACTGTGCTTGCTGCGAGCTCTGTTTAACGGGGAGGTAATTTCCCCGAGGTGCCTGAAGTTGCCTTAATGCGAGCTGTCAAAATGATGTACAATTGCGCCGGGCTCCCTCGCTCCCCCTGCCTCTCCTGTGACAATTTTGTCAAAGCTGGTTTTCAAGAAGCTGTTTTGACGGGGTGTTAATGGCTCCTTCCTCATCAGGCAATTGTGTCCCCAAACCCGCCGAGTGGAAGCTGCTGCTTTCTGTGATAATTAAGAAAAATTATAAGAACGGGTTTAAAGGAGAGCAACTGGGGGTCGGTGCTGCTGGGTACGTCGGCAGGTCCATGTCCCCAGTGATGCTCACAGCCTGTAAAGGCCAGAGGAAGCATCTCCTCTGTGGGTTGGGGTTAAGTAGATTTTGGGGAGCATTTGGTGTCACCAGGGCATCCCATGTCGCACCTCTGAGGGTTTGCTGCGGGTGCAGGGCTGGGGCTGCCCCCCCAAGCAGGGAGCTGCCTTGGCTTGTCTTAATAAAAAGCAAGGTTAAAAATAAAAATCAATAAATGCCAGATTATCGAGATGGGATTAATATAAATTTTACACACGCCCCAACATAAATAACAACCCAGCGTAGTCTAGCTAATGAGATTGGGAGCCTCAGCAATCAAGGCGGGGGATTAGAGATGATCAGAATAAATCCCAAATGATGAGGGACGTTGCCAAAGTCTATCCTTGGAAGACCCCACGGGCAGGGACCTGGCCATGGGGGATGCTTGGGGCTTGCTCTGCCCTGCTGTGAGGCTGGGATGCTCGTACCTGGCTGGGGGTTTGGGCAGAGGCAGCAGCACTCGGCGCCTGCTTGTGTTTCAGAGCTCAAAACCCTGTGGCACCTCACCTGCGCACACCATGGCCAAATCCCACCTCTCCTGCATCCTGTGGCTTCCCACATCCATTCCCACTGGATCAGGGCGCTGGGGACACTTAGACCTCGCCTAAAGCCTCTTTACCCACAGCCCTTGGGTAGCCCCAACATCTTCTCCCACAGCCACCCATGGGCTCCAGCTGTGCTCTCCCTTCCCAGTTTCTGGCTTAATCCCCCTGTGTGTTTTTAATGCCTCTGCATGTCTCTAAGCTCTTCTGTACCCAGAAGCCAAATGCTCCTTGTAGGATTCAGATGTCTCCCCTGTGGATTAGATGGGATGGCTGCAAATTCCTTGTAATTTCCTCATGCGGGGTCTATTATCTTCTCCTGGGAGGCACAGGAGGAGGGGGCTCAGGGGAAGCCCCCCCTGTTTCCCATCTGTGTAATGCTGGGCCAGGGGGAGGTTTAGCCATCGATCCCTCCTCGGGCTCTGATTCAATTATTCCCCTCTGCATCCTTGCCAGTGGCTACCGAGGAGCACAGCCCCGTGCCGGGGTTTGGTTGCCGCATGGTGTGATGGAGAAGGTCAGCTCGTCCCTGTGTCGGGGCAGGGGAGGGCCACAACCTCCCCGTTCCATGCGGGGCTGACCGCTGTCTGGGTGAGCTCTCCCCCTTCCCGGGTTAGCTGGTTCATCACCTGCCCGTGCTATTAAATATCACTGCTGCTTAATTCAGGGGACTGGGATGCAGCCCTGGTTACAGGCTGGATTTGCTGATTCAGCAGGTTCAGAGAAAAATTTTTCCCTTCCAGATGGGAGTGGGAGCTCGGCAGAGGGGGAGGAGGTTTTGGGAGGGAAATCCTTTGATGCTGGGGATTTCTGGAGGGTCTGGACTGTGTGGTCCATGAGCTTGATCCCTGCTGCCGGTTGTCTTGTATCCAGTGGTCAGAGAACAAGTGAGCTGGTGCTTTTAGGTCCTTGTGTGCATTTTCCCTATCCACGTGGCTCTAGGGATGGAGAGCATCAAGGGAAGACAGCCCCGTCCATCCCACATCGTGGCATCCCCCCCGCCCTGAGGCTGCCGCCGCCTTCCCCAGGGCAGGGAGCCCGGATTTGTCTTTCTGATGCCTCAGTCAATGGTCAATCGATTGGGCTGGAGCAAAGAATCGATCGTAATTTTGTTGGAGGGCCCGGCGCCGGGTGCGAGAGGAGTAATTAGAGCAGCAGAGGCAGTGCGGGGCTGCTGCTGCGAGGTCGGGGCACTGGGGCGGCCGCTGGAGCCCATCACCTGGGGAGGGAGGGGTGGATGAACATTCCCCGGCAGCTGGGATGCCCTTCGACACCCAAAGTCCCCCCAGGGCTGGCAGGTGCAAGGGGCTTTACACTGCTAAGGCCTAACTCCTCAAGCCAGGCATTTTTCCAGTGTGTTTTCCCTCCTTGTCACCACTGAAGCAACATCTCCAGCCCCAGGAAGCGATTTTCCCCAAATAAAGCAGAGGCTGGGTGCTGGGAGGTGCCTGCAAGGGGGGAACCGCAGGGATCCACTGCACACCCCAAGAAGCAAGTGATAGGGGATCCCAGCAGGAGTCAGGTCTTCCTACAGGCAGGGAAAAATGGGAAAAAAAACTTTCCCCACGGCCCGAGGAAACGGCACCAAAAAGCCCTGAGCTGGGCTGAAACGCTTGTGTGTGCTGAAGTTCTCCTGGCTCTCCCTTGCCCTTCCAGCCTGCCTGCATCTCGCTGGCAAAGCCCACTGCTCTCCCCAGCCCTGCCCTCGCAGGGGGCTGCGGTGAAATGGCCTTTCTGCTCTTCCCCGGCAGGAATTACGGGGCCATCTGGGTTTCAAAGAGCAGCCCGGCAGCTGGTTTAATTGGAAACTGCTCCTGCAGAAGGAAGGAGGGGGCTCAAGCCTGATGGACACCCCCAGCTTTGTCTGTGGGGATGCTGGAGAACTGCATCCCGCCTGGGCCTTGGGGGATGTCTGCACGCAGCCGGGCTTGGGAGAAAGCTGGGGGTGGTTTTCAGTGCTGGGTGGGCGGAAGGAAAGGGAAAGGAGGATGTAAACTTGGGGAAAAGGTCAGGCGTGCTATAAATAAGTGGCATCCGGGGAAAGAAATGTCAGTGTGCGGCAGTAGCGATACACCAGTGCCCGAGATGGGGAGGGAAATGATTGTTATCTGGGGGATCAAATCCATGGGAAGCGGGGCCAGGGCAGCACCGGAGGGGGCTCTCCCTGAATTTGGTGGGACAAAGCGTGGCTGTTGTGCTGCTCGGGTTGTTATTGGGGATGCTACTGCAGCCCAGCAGGGTTGGGGGACACGCCAGCCACAAAATGCCCAGGCTCTCAGGGCCCCAAAAGCTGCCCTGCTGCTGTCTGGTGGGGGGAAAAAAGGCCGGAGCTGAAAACTTCCAGCTGCTCCGCTCCCAGGACCATCTTCAGCCATTTT
>NW_020799132.1:3180664-3186169 GCF_003259725.1 Athene cunicularia | reverse complement strand
GGGGGGGGGCCATGAGCGACCAGCTGGCCTTTGGAAAAACATCTCCCTTCCTTCCCGCTTCACGATGACGGAGAGGCTGGCGTTGGTGGGAGGGCTGCCTGAGCCAGGAACAGCGTGATTCAGGAGCTGCTGGCGGGCAGCTCGGAGCGCTGCCTGCAGCCCCGTTACCAGTCGGAGGGGCTGTGAAAGCACTGGGGGGGTACACGCTGCTCTCTGGGGAGGGTGATGCGGGCAGCCTGCGGGTGCCGGTGCTGTGTGGGTCTGGATGCGTCGGGTTGGCTTTGGGGAGAGGGGAGATCGCAGCACCCTTGGCAGCGCTCTCCGGCTGCACGTCTCCCCCCTGGGAGCAGAGGGAGCTTGCGGAGAGCACACAGGTAGCTGCTGGTTGTTGCTGGGAGATGATGGTTCCCGTGGGGATGCTGGTGGTGTTTAGAGGGAGGGGTGAATGGAGACACGGGGGTGACCCTGATGAAGTAATTTTCTTGTGTGCTGCACCTCTGTGCACCGTGTGCTTGGTGACCTGCCACCCAGGTGTGCACGGGTCCCACCGGTGTCACCCCAGGGAGTGGGGATCCACCGTGGAGGGTGGGGGGCTGCTGTGGGAGCACCCCACACCCCTGGGGCTGCCTGCCTGTGTGGGGATGGTGGTGGTGGTCCCACAGGACACCCCTTGTCCCCGAGGATGGGATTTGAAGTCGCTGTCTCACTGTGAACAGGGCGCTGAGCCACCCCCTGCAGCTGATCCCGCTCTTCCGCCGGCCCCACATGACCTTGAGGCGTGTCACTTGACCTGCGCATCGCCCTCCATCCATCTGGAAAATCGGGTTTAAAACGCAGGAATCGCGCTGAAAGCCCAGATGCTGCTTTCCAGCTGGGGGAGGAGGCAAGGGCTGTGCTTCCAGTCCCCGGGGCTGGCCCCTGCCGGGGGCTGGAGGGGCCTGCAGTCAGTGGCACCATCTCCAGCATCATTTTAAGGTTTGGGGGGACACAGCTGCCAGCCCCAGGAGTGCTGGGGGGGACCATGGGGCAATAAGATGGAGGGGGGCTACAGCATGGGGACAGTCCGCCTGGTGCTGAGGGTGAGATGGATCCCCGGCGGTGGGAGGGGTGGGGGACTGGTGCCTTGTTGCCCTTTGCTTAGGGGAGCAGAGCCCAGCCCACGGTGCCTAGAGGTGGCTGCTGTGGGTCCCGGGTCTCCCACCCGCTGCGGGCTGTACCTGCTCCAGCCAGGGTCTTGCGGAGCAGCGCTGCGAGGCTGAGCCCCATCGTGTTGGCTTCCCCTGGCCAGTGTTGGGACGGGGATGCCCTGCACGGCGGAGAGATGTATTTTGGCTGGAGAAGTAGGTGAAGAGATAAGGATGGGGTATCGCGTTACCGGAGTCGGATCCTTCTTTGAGGTTAATAAGACAAGACAGACAATCGCTGCTGCTTGATCCAGGGAGGGCTGTGTGAGTGAGTCTATTAGTGGGCTGATGAGTAATCAGCGACGTTGGGGACCTGCAAATGGGAAGGAAAAAGTTGTTAACGTGACTCAGCTGACCCCTCTCCCCAGAAGTTAGTGTGTCTTTTCTGAAATACCACAGGTGGATTATTCCACGACTTGGATGTGGAGCCGGGAAGGCATGGCAGGATATTCCTTCTTGCTTGCCAGCCGGAGTCACGCGCCGGTGATGAGCCACCGGCGATGGGAGAGGGGACAGGGAGGGAACAAGGCTAACCCTGGCTCGGCGTGAGCCGAGCCCATCTGCCTGCTCATCCTTCGGTGACTCCGTTGAGGGGCTGTTTTCATCCTCCCCGTGGCAGGCTGGCTGTGCACACAGCGACGCTGCGGGCTGGCTCAGCATTCCCATGCTCAGCTCCCGCGTTTTCAGGGCTGCTGCGTGTCCCTGCCCTGAAACCATCTCCCTCGCTGCAGTGGCAGGGATGGGGCAGGCTCCCTCCTCCTGGTCCCGGTGCAGAGCAGGGAGGGAGGAGGTGACAGCTGGGTGATGTGGGATGCTGTGAGACACCGAGTCCCACTTTCTGAATGTGGGCCGTTGCCTCCGAAGTGCAGGAGGCAGCTCTCCCGGGAGATCAGGTGTTGTGAGACTCGTGACTCCACCATGCAAATGCTGGAGGCTGTGAATAATCATGTACTTGTGCAGGGAGACTCAGCCCCGCGTGGGTTGGAGCATCCCGCGGCCAGGCGGGAGGCAGCTGAGTCCCCATCTCCTGGATCGCCGGCAGCAAGGGGCTAGGACAAGAGTGGCAGCGACTTGCACCCCGAGAAACCCCACTTTCAGGTCAGCCCCTCTCCAGCGACAAGTACTTTTGCTGCCCTGTGTGAAGGCTGCTCTGAACCTTGCTGATCTGAGGGCTGGAAATCTGGATTTCCAACCTGGACTTGGAGTTCATTCCCGCTTTTCTTGTGCCAATCCCCAAACCTAAACCTCTGTCCCTGATCCTGGGAGCCGAATCCCAAGGAGCTGGCAGCAGGGCTCGACCGGGGCAGCATCTCTCCCAGATGACCCTGAGCACGCCGGGGAGAGCTGCATCCCCCGAGTCTCTTGCTCTTGTGCTAATCTGAGGGCTCCTGCCTCATCTCTCAGAGTTTTCCAAAAAAACACCAAAAGCAGTGACATTTTTATCCCTCTTGTTAGGCAAAATGGTAAATTTATCGCTGGGCAGTTGTCGAGTGACTCAGCTCTGCGTGGTAGGCTGTGCTCTCCCTGGCTGCGCGCGGGGTGGAGGGCAAGGACAGTCTTACTGAGCCCTGCTCTGCAGTGACTTTTTTCCCCTTCCCATCCCCTTTTGAGCCAGGGAGGCCTTGCAGAACCCCAGGCCAGTGGCACAGAAGATGGATATGGCGCAGGCTAGCGCAACATTGCTGCCAAAGCTGCTCCAGCTTGGAAAGCGAAGGGATTCACCCACAGGGTGGGAAGGTGCCGGACCCAGAGCCACCAGCATCCCATCGCCATGCCCTGCGGGGACGGGGCATGCATGGGTCTGGGGTGTGCGTGGCTTATTCGGCTCCAGCTCTTTCCCCTGGAGCTCCCATCTCGGTAGGGATGGCTGCCTGCCTGCCTGCCTGCCTGCCTCCCACGTGGCGGGCAGGAGGTGGCCATGGCCGAGGACCGGGGTGCTCCTCGCCTTGCCTCGCTGCCTGCTGCCTTCACCCGCTCCCGGCTCTGCCACCGCAGACTGACGTGAAAGTACACGGAGTGCCCTGCTCATGTAAATAAACCCAGCTATAAATAGAGAGGGAGAGAAGTGTGAAAACAGTGGGGAATGGATTTCATAAAACCAGCAAATTAGTCTGGAGAAACAAGGGTGTGAACTGGCAGCCGTGCACCAACCCAAGCCCATATTCCCAGTTCCTTGAGGGATGCTGGTGCGGCCCCTGCGCTGTGCTCAGCTGGGGGAGGTACAGACCGGGGCCGGGGCTGGGTCCTCCCCAGCTACCACAGGCTCCCCATGCCTCTCGGGCTGTGTTAGCGTAGGTGTCATCAAAGCCCTTCGTTTTTTTGTTTTCTTGGTTTTTTTTTCTCTTTGAAATTGTGGCAAACCCCAGCTAAAGACCTGAAGATGATCTGGCTGGTAACACGGACTCCAGCTGGACCGGAATATAGCAACACTGTCCGGCCGGGAGAGGGGGGATGGAGCTCTGCTGGCTTTGGGCTCGCTCCCTCACAGGCGGTGGGTGATGGGGATTTTTTGGGTGCTGTGAAGCCGGCAGGACTCAGAGCGGGGAGGATGCTGGCCAAGGGGCCACTGCAAACCTGACTTTCAGGAAACAGGCTGCACCGACCCGGCTCAGCGCGTGATCCAGAGAGCGGCTTAAAGAGCCAAACCGCCCCGAGGCGAGGGTCACCCCTGGCTCTGCCAACCCCGACGCCCCACCTCGCGGATTTGCAAGCTTTCACTTCAGACCTTGGGACTAAAGAGCTGAGTCAGACTTTTTATGAGGGTCTTGGATTTTGCTGGGGAAGCAAACGGCCCGGGCTGGGCTGGGGGATGCGATCTGCCGGGCCTCGTGCTGCCCACAGGCTCTCTCCTCTCCCGCCCAGGGCCGTGCCGATGCTCAATAAGCGTAATCGCGGGCAGAAGGTGTGGGATGCTCTGCTCCTCGCACTCCTCAAACGCCTGCATCCTCTGCAAGGGATGAGTTGGGTTTTTTTTTTTACCTCTTTCCAGGACACGTATGGGAAGAGGTGGGTAGATCCTGCTGCTCCAGCTTCTCCCCGGATACTCTCCCAGCGGCGTGGGCAAGGGGAAGACGGTGAGTGCTGGGGACAAAACGGCGTGTCCCCCTCTCCATGCGAGCCTGTCCCCTCCCGGGCTGCCTGTCAACTCGGGGGAAGTTCAGTGGCCCGTTTCTCTTGTTGGCATGCTCCTCAGGGAGCCAGCCCGCCTGTTTGCCCATCTGGCATCACCAGAGGTCTTTGCAGCGAGGAGAGGTGGGCTGAGATGGGAGAGCAGAAGGGCATTTTCTACCTATTTTCCATTGGAGGGGCCCCCAATTCTCGCTTTTTAAAGAGGGGTGTGCTCAGCAGGGCACAAAGTGGTGACAGGGTGACACTGGGCCGTTGCAAGGTGCAGGTGGCGTGAAGCAGGGGGAGGTGACAGCGGTGGTGCAGGGCAGCAGGAGGAGGTGGTACAGCTGGTGCAAGGGGTGGCAGGTGAATATGACACCAAGCTGTGGCAGGTGGCCAGGAGGGGACTGAGAGGTGACAGCAAGCTGGTGCAGGGCGCAGGTGGCACATGGGTGGTGGGGTGATGTGGAGCTCTGCAGAGGGGCACAGATGGTGGCGAGTACGTTGTCCTGTGCTGATGAGGGGTACAAGGTCACAGTGGCACCAAGCAAGTGGCAGGGAGGGGACCCCAGGGTGGGGCAGAGTGGCAGGGACAGACAGAACTGGTGTGGGTTGGGGTGATGCGAAGCTGGGGCAGGGGATGGGTGGCTCAGCCTGTGGTGGGGAGGGGACCCTGTGTGGGCCCAACGTGGCACTGGGGTGTTAGGGAGGTGATGTATGGCAGCAGGGACAGGTGGCAGAGCTGGGGACAGGGAGGTGGCACTGTGCCATGGCAGGGGACACATTTGGGGACAGGGAGGTAATGTTGAGTTGGTGCAGAGAGCACATCTGGGGGCAGGGGGGTGACATGGTGCCAGTGCAAGGGGCACATCTGAGGACCGGGAAGAGACACTGAGCCAGTGCAGGGGGCAGGGAGGTGACACTGAGCTGGTGCAAAGGGCAGGGAGGTGACGCTGAGCTGGTGCAAAGGGCAGGGAGGTGACACTGGGCTGGTGCAAGGGGCAGAGAGGTGACACTGGGCTGGTGCAGGAGGCACATCTGGGGACAGGGAGGTGACACTGAGCCGGTGCAGGGGGCAGAGAGGTGACACTAAGCCGGTGCAAGGGGACACATCTGCGGACGGGGAGGTGACACTGAGCCGGTGCAGGGGGCAGGGAGGTGCCGCTGAGCCGGTGCGGGGGGCACATCGGGGGGCCGCTGCTCCGGGGCGGGT
>NW_020799132.1:3154394-3180614 GCF_003259725.1 Athene cunicularia | reverse complement strand
GGGGGGGGGGGGGGGGGGGGGGGCCATGAGCGACCAGCTGGCCTTTGGAAAAACATCTCCCTTCCTTCCCGCTTCACGATGACGGAGAGGCTGGCGTTGGTGGGAGGGCTGCCTGAGCCAGGAACAGCGTGATTCAGGAGCTGCTGGCGGGCAGCTCGGAGCGCTGCCTGCAGCCCCGTTACCAGTCGGAGGGGCTGTGAAAGCACTGGGGGGGTACACGCTGCTCTCTGGGGAGGGTGATGCGGGCAGCCTGCGGGTGCCGGTGCTGTGTGGGTCTGGATGCGTCGGGTTGGCTTTGGGGAGAGGGGAGATCGCAGCACCCTTGGCAGCGCTCTCCGGCTGCACGTCTCCCCCCTGGGAGCAGAGGGAGCTTGCGGAGAGCACACAGGTAGCTGCTGGTTGTTGCTGGGAGATGATGGTTCCCGTGGGGATGCTGGTGGTGTTTAGAGGGAGGGGTGAATGGAGACACGGGGGTGACCCTGATGAAGTAATTTTCTTGTGTGCTGCACCTCTGTGCACCGTGTGCTTGGTGACCTGCCACCCAGGTGTGCACGGGTCCCACCGGTGTCACCCCAGGGAGTGGGGATCCACCGTGGAGGGTGGGGGGCTGCTGTGGGAGCACCCCACACCCCTGGGGCTGCCTGCCTGTGTGGGGATGGTGGTGGTGGTCCCACAGGACACCCCTTGTCCCCGAGGATGGGATTTGAAGTCGCTGTCTCACTGTGAACAGGGCGCTGAGCCACCCCCTGCAGCTGATCCCGCTCTTCCGCCGGCCCCACATGACCTTGAGGCGTGTCACTTGACCTGCGCATCGCCCTCCATCCATCTGGAAAATCGGGTTTAAAACGCAGGAATCGCGCTGAAAGCCCAGATGCTGCTTTCCAGCTGGGGGAGGAGGCAAGGGCTGTGCTTCCAGTCCCCGGGGCTGGCCCCTGCCGGGGGACAGGAGGATGTTCTCGGGGGGGCTATGGGTACCCCTGGGCAGGCAGGGGGGCACTGAGCTTGCAGTGGGGGGTGCAACCTGTCCCCTGCCCTGGACTGTGGTCGCTGCGCTCCTTGCTTCATGACTGTGGCTGCCTGCTCTCCTTCCCTGCCGGCCTCCATATGCCACACTGGTGGCCTTGTCCTCAGCGATCCCCACCATATCCTACCTCCGCTGATGTGAGCGGGATGTGTCAGAGCAGATCTTGTCTCCGCTCGCCAGGCAGGAGAGGTCCCCAGGCTCGGGGCCTTGCGCTTGTCCCCACGGTGGGACAGGGATGGGGGTGAGTGCCTGGGATGGGGGGTCAGGATGGGATCCCCTCTCTGACCCCAGGGTGTGTGCCGGGCAGGGCGGCCTTCTTGGGCTTTTCACCATCATCCCTTGGCCGTGGGGTTGGTGTTTACCCCTGCTGCGAGCCGAGGTGCAGCGCTATTTCATTTGGAAACTCGCTCTGCCACAGCCCCGTCCTCCTCACAAAACATCTGCAGCAAGGGTCCCTCTTCAGCTAGTGACCCCAGATGCTGGGTGCCACCAGCTTCACCGAGTCCTGTGTCACCTTATATCTGCTCTCGGGATGGGAGGAACTGGATGCCCAGACCTGGGCAAGGGTCTTCCCAGCGTTGGCATCGCCATCCTGGGGAGCCCCGTGGTGGCACCGTCTCTACGTGGCAGCAGCTTTCCCTCCTCTCCCTTTGGGATGCTGTTCAACTCCACCTCCGCATCTTGTATTCTTGCCTCCTGGCACGCGGCGTGCTTTTATTTTTCCTGGATCTGCTTGGATGACGAAGCCTGTTGATTACTTGTTTTTCTTTACGAGGCATCCCCCAGCTTCATGTGAGCTCCCGCACCGAGCGGGGATTCAGGGTCTGCGTCCCCGCTGCGGCTCCCTGATGTTGACCCTATTTCTGAACCACAGGTTGAGCCCTGAAACCCCCCTGAACTCAGCTGGGAAAAAAATCAAGTGGGTTTAAAAATACCTTGTCTGTTTGCGCTCTGTTTCTTCTGGCGTCTGCGGATTGTTTTCAAGCGTTTCCCCACAAATGTGGGGGTGAGAAATGCTTCTTTGAATTGAGAGCTGCAGTCTCTATCACTCACATGCCTTCAGCAGCCAGGATGTGGAAGGAAAACTCGGTTGGGGTTGGGAGCGCAGGGTTAGCAGGTTGGGAAGTTGGGGACACCCAAGGTGGGGGTGGTCTGTAAAACACCTCCCCAGTGCTTTCCTGCTGTCTCTGGAGTCGGGGACAGGAGGGCACGGGGACCAGTGGCAGGGCGGGTGGCAGCCGGTGAGAGCTGGGGGCCAGTTAGCCACCGTGGCTGCCAGTTGGCTGTGCGTGTGGGGAGGTGATGCTCAGCCATGCATGCAATTCCCCACCGGCCTTGCGCTCAGACACCAGCGCTGCAAGCTGCTGGGGCTGACCTATTTTCCTGCGCCTGGGTGGTCCCGGCCAGGCGTGGGTCCGGCGGAGCAGCTGGCTCATCCCCTCCCTGGGAATGTCACCCAGCAGTTTGCTGGGGAGCCAGTTGGGGATCCCAGTGTAGGGCTCCCAGTGTGACTCCTCAACACCCATCCCTGGGGCATCTGGGTGGCCTCTTGGGCAACGTGCTTCTCCAGTTGGGCAAGCATCAGCATCCCAGGCTCCATTTGGCGTTGAGGAGCTGAAAACCAAGACCCCACCTTGGTATGCCAGGAGCTGGGGGGCTTGGGAAGTGGCTGAGGTGCTGCCCCCTCCATCTTCTGCTGCTGGTGGAAAGCAGGACTGTCCCTTTGAAGGCGGGGAGGTGCTGGGGACCTGCTCGGGGAAGCGCGCGTCCTTGGATGCTCTTGAGCAGCACGTGACGGCCACTGTCCCTGATCGGTGTAGGGGGGCCGTGGACAGGGAGGGGGGTTCCCAGCCCTGCAGCACAGCCCCTCCTCCCTGGATGGGCACAGTGGGGTCGGGACAAGTCCTGGTAGCTCTTTGCCAGGGTGACAGGGGAGAACTGACACCATCCCCACTGACAGGCTGCGAACGCCTGAGCTCATCGGCGATGCAGCGACAACGAGGGCTGGAGAGGTGCAAGAGTGTCGTCAGGGTGGTGCAAAGTTGGGGGGGGGGTGCAGGAGCTGGGTGCATGTGTGGGTGCACATGGCACGTGTGTGCACAGCAGTCACCCCGCCCGCCTGGGGTCCAGGCAGGGACGTGGCCATGCGGGACCCCCGTAGCGGGGCTGAGCGCGATGCAGCCTCTGCTCCTTGCGGTGGGTTCACAGCTTTGCACCCTGGCATCCCCCTCCTCGGTGCTACCAGCCGGCCCTCCCAGTTAAACAGCCGCCATCCAGTTCGGAGGATGCCTGGCTGGTCATCGGGCTCCTCGGTGGCGGTGCACCCCGCTCCCCTTCCCGCGGGGGCACTCGGTCGGCGAGCCCGTGGGGTGGCCCGGCGCGGGCCTCTCGCCGGTACACGCTTGTGCCAGAGCCAAAAATAGCCGGTGATGCTCGGCTCCCGCGGCGGGGAAGCGGTGATGTCACTCGCCGCCAATCATCGGCGGCCCCGAGGAGCAGCGCGGAGGAGTGGGAACGTGCTTCCCCGAGCATCCTTCCCCCAGCATCCTTCCCTGAGCATCCCCCGTGGAGCAGGCGGTGGCCGCGTGTGCCAGGAAAAGAGGGGAGGAGGTTGGGGGGGGTCCCTTCCTTGGTGGGAAGGGAAATGTGAAGCTGAACCTGGCGCCTGCAGTTTTGGGGACCCCCCCTTGGCTCCCCTCAGCCCTGGGTTTTCCCCTCCCTCTCCTTTCCTGAAAGCCGTGCTGAGGATGCAGCTTTGCTGCTGATGGTGAGAGCAGGATGACGACAGGCTGCAGCTGAGCGGGGAGGCACAGCCGGGGTGGAGCAGCGCCTTCGTTTGAGGCTGAGACCAAAGCCCTGCTTAATTACCCCAGCCGGGAGGAGCAGGGTGCCAGACTTGACATGCAGGTCGCAGCTGGGTTTCAGGATCTCGGGGACACCCGAGGATGGGCGGGCTTGGCTGGAGCATCGCTGCTCCGGGGGCTCAGCCCGGGAGAGCTGCAGGTCCCTGCACGCTCAGTCCCGCTCGCCAGAGGATTCGGGGGCACAAGTGGGGCTGCGAAAGCAGCGTTTTCACCGCTGCAGGGATGCAGGGCAGCCCTGATGGTGCTGCTGGGTGGGGAGCAGCGCTAGGCATGCTCCATGCACCCCCTCTGCTGAGAGCAGGGCATCCCCAAAACCCCCTGGGCACTATCCTGGCCCCGGTGCAGGGGGTAGGAAGCCATCCTGGAGCAGTGGGGACTTGGTGGCCACCATCCTGAGCCCTGGGGTGGCCCTGGCTGCTGAGTGGAGGAGCTTGGGGAACCCCTGCTTGGTTTTGGGGCAGAGGAGACCCGGGGGCTGCCCTTGGCGGAGCCAGGTGCCTGGGGACAGGCATCGTCTCTGCTGTGGCTTTTCTGGGGTCCCTGTCCTCTGGCTAAGGCCAATGCCAGGGTCTGGCAGTGGGATCAGACACAGTTTCTTCCTTCGTCCCCTCACAGGTGCCCTCGGCTCGAGGGAGGAGCCCGAGTTCGTGACCGCTCGCGCTGGCGAGAGCGTGATCCTGGGATGCGACGTGATCCACCCGCTCACGGGGCAGCCCCCTCCCTATGTCGTGGAGTGGTTCAAGTTCGGCGTCCCCATCCCCATCTTCATCAAGTTTGGGTTTTACCCTCCCCATGTCGACCCGGAGTATGCCGGTGAGTCCGGGGAGGGGGGGGTGTGCAGGGGATGTGCTGTGTCCTGGGATGCACGGCTCCGCTCCACCTGTTTCTCCATCAGAAACTGCGCGAGCTCTGTCTCTCATTGCTCGCTTTCCACCCAGTTGGTTTTAATTAAGCAGCAGTGCTAGGGAGCCAGCTGGGCTGCGTGGGACGGGAGCAAGCGAGGCAGAGAAACCCAGGGTGACGCGTGGTGGCAGCGGCGGCTGCTGCGCCCCGGAGCAGCTGTGAGCCTGGGGGGATGCAGGGATAGATGGAGTTGGGTCCACGTGCCGGGCGAAGGTGGCAGGTTGGAGCTGCAGAGCCCACATGGCCGCTCGCCAAGGTGCCACCTTGCCACGTGGACCAGCCCGGAGTGGGGTGGCGAGGTGGGACAGGCCCCTTTCCATGTGCCATTCCTTGGGGAACAGCATCCTGAGGGCCTTACCCTGGGTCTTACCCTGGTTCCAGGCTCAGCAGGGCTTCTTCTGCCCAAATTGCTCCCCTGGAAAGTCCTGCAGCAGGGAGGATGCCAGCACCTGAGCCTGGGCTGAGCCCTGCCAAACTCGGTTCATGCTTGAGCGATGCTGGAGACCTGAGCTTGGGCTGAGCCCTGCCAAACTCAGCTCATGCTTGAGCGATGCTGGAGCCCAGTCGCCGGGCTGGGGTGGAGGTTTGGACTGCCTTGCTGCTGGTCCAGTTTCCTGGGCTGTGCACAGGGTTATGGCGGGGCCGTGCTGCTTTTTGGGAGGCTCCCAGGCCGGAGAAGAGCCTTGGGGCACACCTGCTTGCCGGCTGTACCGCCGCCAGCCCCTGGCCGGGAGCAGAAGGCCGGTGTCACTGTGGGCAGACGCTGCTCGAGGCACCTCGCCTGGCCGTGGCAGCTTGCTCTGCCCTCCTCGCCAGATGGGCGAGCGCGTTGCCGGCTGGCTGCCACCGGCAGCACCGTGCCGTGAGGCTCAACCAGCCCCAAACCCGTGACAGTGGGGCTCTGCCCAGCCCCAAAGTTCCTGCAGCACAGGTGTCCCCTGCAGCGATGCTCGGGGCGGGGGGCTGGTTTGGTGGTGGGTGGCCATCACACGGGGTCAGGGGCCACCGAGCCCATGGCTATGCTCTCCCCATAGGCCGGGCCAGCCTGCACGACAAAGCCTCCCTGCGAATTGAGCAGGTCCGCTCCGAGGACCAGGGCTGGTACGAGTGCAAAGTGCTCATGCTGGACCAGCAGTACGACACCTTCCACAACGGCAGCTGGGTCCACCTCACAGTCAACGGTGAGCCGGGCTGCGGCATGGCGAGGGGGGCTGCGGCATCACCGAGGGGCCGTGGCATGGGGATGGGGGGCTATGGCATCACCGAGGGGCCGCAGTGTGGGGATGGGGGGCTATAGCATCACCGAGGGGCCGTGGCGATGCTTGCGGGCAGTGCCAGCACCCAGACGGGTGTTTCTGATGGATGCTGGACATCACTGGTATCTGTGTCTTGTAGACAAGTGAGCCTGAAGCCATCCAGGCTGATTGCTCCAGCCAGGGCGTGACTTCAAAAGGGACAAACTTTTATTAGGTATCCCACAGTTTAATTAGGCAGAGCTTGTTTAAAGGAGAGACATCAAGAAGCAGGGTTGGGAATGAATCTCCTCTTAACAAACAGATCAGGAAATCAAATCTTTGTTTTCTTGAAATTCAGATTCACTCAAATTACTTTTTCATTTTATTAAGGCTGCGTATTAAACTAATTAGCAAACTGTCATTTTCCACGTCAGGAGAGGTCTTTATTTCTAGCCCAGCAGCAGGACTGTGCCTCTCCTGCTGCAGTGGGGTGGCTGGAGAGGAGAAATGGGCACCGGCAGCTCCTCGCTGGTCTTGCCTGACCTTGAGCAATTAATTTACCCTTTGGGGGGGCGACTGGGCTGCCGCACAGAGCAGAGCCACCTAATTGAGCCCAATTAGTGAGCAGGAGCTTTGCAAGCGGGGCCATCAGCACACCAGCCCTGTCCCTGCCTGCTGAGGAGCTCGCGGGGCTTGGGAAGGAGGAGGAGGAGGAGGATGGTGCCTGCCTCACCTCCACAGCACACACGGATCCTGCAAACCGCTGACCCGAGGGGCTGGAAGTGGCCATCAGCACTGTCCCACCCCAGGCTCGACGCCTTTTACAAAATTATCTGCTTTTTGGGTTGTATGCAGCTCGGGGCACGTAGGGACTTAATAACAAAATTATAACCGTAATCCTCCCGGCCCGAGGAATTGCTTTCAGGGGGAAGGCTGTGGCTTTCCCCCAGCGCATTACAACGCTTAATTTTCTTAGGGGAAAATAAAAATCATTTGGGGAGAAACAAAATATAATTCTTTTTTTTTTCCCCCGAGCAGATTAAATTGCCAACCTGTCTTCCTCGAAAGTGGGCTTTAACAACCTCTGGTAATTAGGGGCGGGCTGTAATCCTGCCAGCCTCTTTAATCAGGAAGGAGCCTTTCGATCTGCACTGCGGCGTTTTCCCGTGTTTTGACAATAGCAAGTTAATGTGCAACGGGGTGGTGGGGCGGGGGGGAACACGGTGCCGTGCCCCGGAGCTTCTGGGGAGGAGAGGGGACAGGGCTGGGGTACGCTGTGGCGTGGAGGGGATGCCCTCAGCAGGTGTCCCCAGGGACAGCCCCTGTGACAGCTGCTGTCCCTGTCCCTGCAGCCCTGCTGGCCTTTGGGGACACGTGGCGTGTCCCCCCCTTTGCAGGCAGCAGCCTCCCCTCTGTCCCCGTGCCCCGTGCCATCCTCCCCCAGACCCACCTGTGACGGGGGGGTCACAGTGGTGTCCCCCTGCCCCGCAGCTCCCCCCACTTTCACGGAGACGCCGCCGCAGTACGTCGAGGCGAAGGAAGGCAGCAGCGTCACCTTGACCTGCATGGCGTTCGGGAACCCCAAGCCCATCGTCACCTGGCTGAAAGAGGGAGACCTTTTGGGTGACAATGGCAAGTACCAGGTAGGTGGGTGGTGGGGGCTATCGTGGGGGCTCCTGGCTGTCCCGCCAGCAGGGACGGTGTCATGGGACCATGGTGGCTGCAGCTCCGCCGTGCCTGGAGCCTGCTGTGCTTTCTCAGCTCTTCTCCGTGCCGAGATGCCCGTTTCCCACCCCCATCTCTGCCTCTAACGCTGCTGCCCATTGGTGCAGGCTGGAGACCCCCCCACCGGCATCCCTGCTGCTTCTTGGTGACTCTCATCCCGGGGGCTGGTTGCTGTGCCGGGTCCCAGAGATGGGGTGGGGGCTGCAGCCTTGGGACACGGGGGCAGGGAGGACTTTTTTTTCCACCCCTCCCAGGACCCTTTTTGCATCCCAGAGGCTCCCTGAGCAGAGATTCCCCCCTGAGCTGTAATTGGTAAATCAGGCATTGGAATCAGTGCAGGCACTAATGAGAGTAATTAGGAATCATTTGTTACTAATTGAAATAGAAGGATGAGGCAGAATGAGGTGGAGAGGAGGGGGCCTGGCTGGGAGCAGGACTCCCTGTGCACGGCGGGGGCTGCTACCCCAGGGGTGACAGTCCCTCACCCATCTTGTCCCCGCTGTGTCCCTGGGGAGGAATTCGGCCGCTCCTCTTGACCTGGGAGGTGGCCCCGTGGGGGCCAAGCTGGGGTCTCCCCCTCATACCCTACCCCAGGGTGGGGAGCAGGGATGCTCCGGTGCGGTGTGAAATGCGGATGGTGCCGGGGTGCTGGGCAGGAGCGGTTTGGAGTCTGCTGCCTGCCAGTCGCTTCTGTGGGAGATGAATAATGTTACCAGGGTTATTTTATTTTTTTAAATTTTTTTTTCCCTTCCCCTTGGCGTCGAGCGTGTGTTGGTTTATTAATATCCGAAGTCTTGCAGAGCGGGGAAACCCTTTCTCAGCCGCCCTTAAAAGCGCCGGCAGCTCTCTGCTGTGGGAAGTGGGGAGGGAGGGTGCCGAGCCGGGGCTAGGGCGCATCCCCACCCCCCTGGGGGGTCCCTGCCCATGCTCCAGGGTCTTCCCTTGTCATCCCCAGGTGAGCGACGGGAGCCTGACAGTGCTCTCCGTCAGCCGGGAGGACAGGGGTGCCTACACTTGCCGGGCGTACAGCATCCAGGGAGAGGCTGTGCACACCACGCGCCTGCTCGTTCAAGGTGAGGCTTCCCGAGCCCCTCCGCCTTGTCCCCAACGGGCTGTGAGGGGCCTCCGTGGGGACAACGGACCCCTCATGGGCTCGGCATCGTGCCCCGTGGCCCTTCGTCCTGTTTGTAGGACGGAAGAATCCGCTTAATTGGGGCAGCGCGGTGCCGATGAGCAGCTGGGCCCCGACGGCAGCTCGGTTTTATTCGGGAAACGGGGGAAGAGATCGAGGCTGTCACAAAGCGCCTCGTCAGATAGCGGTGATGCATGGCAGGCCTCCCGCTCCTTGCTCCTTCTTTTATTAAATAAATCTTTAATTAGGTCAACAGCTACCGGCGGAGAGAGAGGAGCGCGGGGTGTCCTCTGCGTTCGCCATGGCGGCGAGCTGCGGACGCTTGCTGCCGGCTCCTGGCACTTTGCTGTTTTTCCCCCTGGATTTTTCTCGCGGGGAATGCGACCCTGGAAGTGTGCTCGGGATGAAGGCAGGCGGGAGCTCGTGTGTCCTGGGAGAAGCAAAGCTGTGGGCCATGGGTGCAGGGTCCCCCTCCCCAAAGCTGCAGAGATTTGGGGAAAGGGGTGGGAATAACAGATCCTCGAGGTCAGCCCTGTGATCCCGGGGGGTCAGGGGCCAGCCCCAGAGCTCTCCAGCCCCCAGCTGATGATGCTGTGATGGAGCTGAGCCCGAGTAACCGTTGTGGGGACAGTTGTACTGGTAGGGTTGACACCTTTCTCTCCTCCCTCCAGGACCTCCTTTCATCGTTTCCCCTCCGGAGAACATCACGGTCAACATCTCCCAGGATGCGCTCTTCACCTGCCAGGCCGAGGCGTACCCCGGGAACCTCACCTACCTGTGGTACTGGGAGGAGGAGAACGTCTACTTCAAGAAGTAATTCGATTACATGTCTTATGAGAGTGGCTGAGGGAACTGGGGGGGGGGGCCGTTTAGAGAAGAGGAGGCTGAGGGGAGACCTCCTGGCCCTTTGCAACTCCCTGCCAGGAGGGGGCAGAGAGGGGGGATGAGTCTCTGGAGCCAAGGAGCCAGCGCCAGGCCCCGAGGGAATGGCCTCAAGCTGCCCAGGGCAGGGTCAGGCTGGCTCTGAGGAAGGATTTCTGTGCAGAAGGGGATGTTGGGCGTTGGAATGGGCTGCCCAGGGCAGGGGGGGAGTCCCCGGGATCCCTGGAGGGGTTGAAGAGTCGGGCTGAGCCAGCACTGAGGGATCTGGGGAGTTGGGAACGGTCAGGGGGAGGGTCATGGTTGGGCTGGAGGAGCTTCAGGGTCTTTTCCAATGATGATTCTGTGATTCTGAGCTTTCAGCTGGCAGGGTGGTGTGTCCTCTTGCTCCCTTATCATGCTGGGGCCACCACCCTGGGTCTCCCCACAATCCTCCTTCTCTTTTTCTTTCTCAGCGACCTGAAGTTGCGGGTGCGGATCCTGATCGACGGCACGCTGATCATTTTCCGTGTCAAGCCAGAGGATGCTGGAAAATACACCTGTATCCCCAGCAACAGCCTGGGCCGCTCACCATCAGCCTCTGCCTACCTGACAGTGCAGTGTGAGTGCGGGAAGCAGGGCCTGATCCTTCAGGATGGGGCTGGGATTGATAATACCTGTCTCTGTTGTCCTGCTGTGTTGCTGGGAGGCTCTCGCATTGATGTGACGTCAGCCTTCGAACGAGCATGCAGTCATCCTCAGGAACAGGCTGAGAGCATCCCACGGGTGCTTGTAGGGTGTGGGCAACAGGAAAGCAAATAACCTGATCATCTTGGGTAGCACCGTTCTGCCGGGAGTGATTTTTGATGAGGTGGGCATCTTCCCACCGCTGCCGCCGGCACGTCGTCCTCATCGGCTGCATCATGTCGGGCAGGGAAACATCAGATCAGGGCTCTCGGTCTCAACTACCTGCTTGTATTTTTTGGTATTTACTATGGGGCGTTGTTCCTGCGGCGTGGTTTTTCTGTGAGCTCGGTAGCTTTGTGTGTCATATTTTCTAGGCGGTAACTGATCTAAACAAGCAGAGGAGAAGGGGCTGTAGCAGGAGCGTTGCTTCCCACGCTTGTTCTCTCCAGCTCCCCGGGCGGTAATGGGTAGTGTGCCACCGGCGTCCTGTGGTATTCGACAGTAATGGCCTCAATTGCTGCCGCTCACAATTGCAATACTGCTTTGCTGTCAAAGACTGCAGCGGTTTTATTTTATAATGAAAAACAGGCTTGAGCAAAGTGGGCTCACGACTTGTGTTTTGAAGGCTGCCGTAGAGCTGCTGCCCGTAGACCCGGTGCTGGTTACTGGGAAGCCCCCCGCCGGTGCGGAGCCGCTGTGAGAAGGGCTGGTGGGTGCAGTCTTTCCCTCACGGGGATGGCTGGAGGGGCAGGGGCACGGTGTGGCTGGTGCCGTGCCCAGGCAGAGCCCGATTCGCGTCTTGGATGTGCCCAGCTGGGCAGCTCCTGGGAAAACATGCAGCCTCAGGGCATTAAATCTGTCCTGCCGCTAATCCAGGACCACTCGTCAAGCTGTTTAAAATAGCAGGAAAAAAGGCATTTGGACAATCTGCTGCTCAGTCAGAGGCTTCGGCACGAGGAGGTGTACTTGGCTTTTTTGTGCTGCAAACCCCTTCAGAGCAAATTTCCTCATCTGTCCCGGAGCTGATGCCTCAGGAGGGAGGCTTCCCACCGAGGCAGCCGTCAGATGGGGACATGGCTCCAGGTCATTAGTGAGCCAGGCTGGCCCCCAGCCAGTGACCTAGTAGTGAAAGGCTCGATCCCATTACCCTCTCCCACGCTGCCAGAGCCCTTGATTACATTTCCTAAGAGGAGTTAAGCGGAGGAGGGTAAAGCCAGGCAGCACTCGGCAATCTGGGTTATGGTGCCATTGCCAGGGGCACGCGGTTTCGGGGAGAGGTTGGGGTTATATGTTTCAGCAGGAAGGGAGCAGAGCTCCCAAACTTGGCAGCTTTTGCCCCAGGAAAGCAATAGGGAGAGGGCAGCCCCACATCCTCCTCCTAAACACTTTACCTTTACTCTGGGCTTTGCCTTTTTGCATCAGCGGCACAGGGATGCTGCACCCCAAAAAAATGAGTTCATCCCTTAATGCAGCGTAAGCCCCGTCAGGATTTTCCCATAACCTTGTGCTGCCGGTGTCTAGACAAGATTGTAGAAATACTCACTCTCCTTATTAAAGGTAACTTTTTTTTTTAAAAAATGCTTCTTATTAAAGAAAGTCTAGATTCTCTCCAACCCACTCGCACTTAATTAAAAAGCTCTTAGAAGCACTGTTAATGACACATTCTAGACTTGGAGGATTGCGAGACGCCTCTCTGCGTGGGTGGTGCAGTGCGGTGGGGGTTAGGTACGTATTTTAAGCTTTTTGCATCCTATTGGAAAGGGTGGAGGTGGCTGATGCTCAGCGTGACCCAGCCTCGATGAGGCACGAGCTGTGAGTACAAACAGACAGGGAGGTAAAGGGCTCACGGCAGCCCGGCCACGGATTCCTTCTCCCGTCTCGGTTGCTGCAGTTGGTGTGTTTTAAGGCTCAGGGTTTGAAATAGTTTGCATTGCTGGTGTACAAAACCAAAGAGACAAAAAAACCCAAAAAGGGTGGTTTGCTGGGTGTACACCACGCCGTGTAGACATCCCATGGTGGAGCAACTCAGGCTTCAGCAGGACACGAGTCATTGTGGATGTGGGAGCAGACGTGTTTAATGTTTCTTTTTAAATGCAACTTTTAATGAGCCTCAGGCAGGAATACCCTGGGCATGAGTAAAGCCTCCCAGAAATGCGAGGTATTACAGCGGATTTGTGTTTAGCAAGCCTGGAGATAACAGCCTGCAGCAGCCAAGGTGGCGGTGGGGTTTGGAATTCATTATAGAAGCGATGTAGATCCTCTGAAGCCAGGTGGTGGGGGAGAGGTGAGCTCTTTCCCTGTGCTAACGTGGTGCTGCTGCTCTCCCAGATCCTGCCCGCGTGGTGAACATGCCCCCTGTCATCTACGTTCCCATCGGGATACACGGATACATCCGCTGCCCGGTCGAGGCAGAGCCCCCGGTCACACTGGTCAAGTGGAACAAAGACGGACGTCCCCTGCGAATCGAGAAGGTAAGGAAGCCCCCAGGGGAGGGACGTGTGGGGGCACGGAGGGATTCGGACCCTCGTGTCCTCTGCAAGTGCCAGTGAGCATCGTCGGGCACCCTGCCCGTCGGGAGAGAGGAAGCCCCGTGGGTGGGATGATGCTGCTTTTCCTTATCAGCTGTGGGCAGAGTTAATTCAGGTTCTTGTGCAGAGCCAAGGGCGTCTGTAGACGCGCTGTCTGCATCTCCCAGACCTAATGCCTGCTTCCTTCTAAAGTCACCTCCTGATGGCCCTGATTTATTTTTTTTTTTGCCCCCAATGGCAACTGATGGATAAAAGACCCTTTTAACAAGTCTCTGTCTTCCTATAATCATGGTTTGATAGTCTAAGCAAGGATATTAGCCATTAAATATTTAAATAAAACACTCAGTATTTTAAATTTTTTGCTTAAATATTAACAATCCAAAGTTTTTTAATCCCATTTAAACCTACTGCTGCTGTGGGTTCCTGATCCTTGGTGCCTTCAGCCCCTGGGGTGGAGTTGTCTCCTTGGTGCCACCAAGACGAGTTTTACTTGGGGTTCGATAGATTCTGATGTTAAATCTTTTGGGTTACTGGAAGAAGCCTGGCTGTGTGTAGGGAGGAGAGAATCTGCAAGATAAACCTGTGTGTCGTTGGGCGTGGATAGAGCAGGGCAACCCTTCCCAGGAGGGCTGCCTTTGGACGGGCTGATCTTGCCCCCATTTCCTCTCTCTGCAGTTGAGGAGATGACTTGGATGGTGGGAATTGAGTTGGGCATCTCCCAGGGGCACGACAGCTGCCCTGGGTGTAGGTGGGGGGCTTGGCTGAAGGGAAAATAATAAACTGGGAGGGGAGAGTAAGGGATAAGTCAGCTCCCTCTTTCTCACTGTTGCAGTATTCTGGCTGGAACCTGCTGGAAGACGGGTCGATCCGGATAGAGGAGGCAACCGAAGATGCTCTCGGCACTTACACCTGTGTGCCTTATAACGCCCTGGGTACGATGGGCCAGTCTCCCCCTGCCCGACTGGTACTGAAGGTAACTCGCCTCCTAAAATCCTCGCTCTGCAGCCGGGCATATTTGCCAGGAGTTGTGGCCTCTCGTGCCGAGAAGAGCTGCAGCTTTGTGTGGGGTGCTAGGGTCCCAGTCTGGGCAGCATGAGATGTGTGCTTTGCAGGGGTATCTCACGCTGTAATTGGGCTTTTTTAATGTGGATTTTGCAATGTGTGTCATGGAAATGCCTTGCAGGAGCAGCAGCATGGGTTTCAGCACAGGCTGGGCCATGCCCAGCGTATATGAGTATAAGGCTTTGGTAGCGCTGGACCTGGGGTGGTTTGAGGAAACATGTCCCTGGGATGGTCTTTTTGCCAACAGAACGCTTAGCCCTGCTGACCTGGGCTTGGCTTCACAGAGAATTTTAATAAATGGATGATCTGAGCTCGGGAGATGCTTCACGTGCTCTTGCTGCGTGCGGAGCCTGAGGCACACTGGGCTCCCAGTGCAGTTCCTGGTGCGGCTGGGGTGGGAGCTGCTGCCTCTTCCTTCCCTGAACAAAAAGTCCCGTGCTTGCAGGCGGTGATTCATGGTCTCTCGCTGAGGTTCACATAATAACGCTTTGTGTATCATAGACACGCGCATCCGCTACGGCGGCTGCGGAGTTGGTGAAATCAGGTTGATGTCTGACGCGATGTAGGTGGGGTTTTCTTCCCCCGTTTTCCTCTTTAAAACCTGAACAAGATGCCCTAGTGCAGCGACTTTTCAGAGAAAACTTCCCTCCGGGTGTATAATTTGGGGTACCACCCTCTCCGCCGTGGCTTTCCTCGCAATGCCTCACCCTTTCCCAACCCGGAGATGTGTTTGGTTTGCAAAAGGGCTGGTTTTGGTGTGGGAGTGGGTGTGGGTTGATGCTCCTTGCCTTTTCCCTTGGCTGCAGGACCCCCCCTATTTCACGGTGCTACCAGGCTGGGAGTACAGACAGGAGGCAGGGAGGGAGCTGTTGATTCCTTGCGCTGCTGCCGGAGACCCCTTTCCCATCATCGCCTGGAGAAAGGTACCCGGCCTGCCAGACAAATCTGCAGTGCCTTTGGCTTTTGGTGAATATTGCAGACAGAGAAGCCACACTCTGTCCCGGTAAGAACAAACTGCAGGTACAGCTGCTTCGCTTTGGGCTGAGCCACTGCCGTCCTGTCCCGCAGGTGGGTGGGGGAAACCCGGCTTGTGGCCACCGAGTACTTGAATCCCACGAAACCGTCACGGCAGCATCTGCAAAGCTGAACGCTGCCCCTGCCCCGGCCCCCCCCGTCCCTCCTCTTCCTCACCAGTGCTTGCCCACAGGACACCCTCCTCCTCGCTGGCCTGCGAGGTGGTCACCGGCAGGACACAGCAGCCCTGTTCTTGTGGTGGGAAGGGATGTGCCACTGGAGCGTGTCTGGGGGTCTCTTGGCTGTGTTTTGGCAAGGGGCTGGGCTGGTCGGCAGCTGCTTTGCTGCCCCGTGACTTTGAAGACCCTGGGAAGAAGCTGTTTTAATGACGCTGGACCGGACACGATGATTTCAGCATGTCCCTTTCTGTAGAGCAGGAGCTGGTGTGGTGGAACAGCCTGGGAGCAGCCCAGGGCTTCCCAGTCCTCCTCCAGCCTGCCCTTCGCTTCCCACCTTCACTGCTCCTGTAGGAAAGCCACCGTACAGGGGACTTCTGGGCTCTGTCCCCCTGCCAGCATCCCATCAAATGTCCTGTCCCAAGAGTGAGCAGGGTCCCTGCGTCACCCAGGGGCGCCGTCCTCAGTCCTTGCAGTGTGAGGTGCTGGATCTCTTTGAGTTCCTTTTACCAGCAGGAGTTGGTGATTTGCACGGGTTGCAAGTGATCTACCTAAAACTTCTTGGCTGTTCAGTCTTATTTTTCTTCTCCCCAAACCCCCTCCCTTCACAATTCTTATTCAGGTTTCTTTTCAACCCCTCTTATGCCTTCTGGCGGTCCTCCTCATGTCATGACTCTGGGCTTATCCCCCCCCGACTCCAGTCAGGGCTGGCTTGGGCTGGGCTCAGTTTCCCAGTGGCAGAAGCAAGCTCCCTCGCTCCCCATCAGCCCAGCAGCGCTGACCAGTCTCTTGAAGGACTCCTGAAGACTTGTGCTTGGCGCTGGTAACCCCACGTGCCCGTCCACTCCTCTGCTCATCCTGTGTGGCATCGAACCGAGGGTCCCCGTGTCGATCAGCAGAGACCTCTGCATGAAGAATGGCTGAAGAGGACTCAGGTCAACGTGGGATTTGCACAACTTTGGCTGATGAGTGCAGACATGAGTTGTTACAAGATCCATCTTTCCGCTTGGTTTGAGAGCTCCCAGGCACCTCCACGCACGCCATCCTCCTGTGTCCCCGTGGGGCCCTTGCCGCCCAAATCTCTGATGTGCAGGGTCCTGCCCCTCTGCTGCTGGCTGAGGGGCAGTTTGGGCATCCCCTGGGGCAGGCGGTGCCTTCCCCAGCCTGGGAGGGTGTTTGCTGGGGGTGGCCGGTGCACCTTCCTCTGCAGCAGTTTCAGCTTTGGATGCTGGAGGTTGAGCCCCGGCGCTGGGCTCGGTGTCCGTGCGAGTGCCGTGGGGGTTTTCCGCTTGCGTGCGAGCGCTGAGCATCAGCCTCCCTGACCCGTGCCTCTCGCGTTGCCCCGCCAGGTCCTCTCGAAAACGGGGGAACCGGCTGCCTTGCCACGACCGGAGAGACCAGATCCCTTGCTGGTGGCCGGCGGCGTTCCCTGGCCCGCGCAGGTAGCTTAGTGACCCCGCCACCGCCTCGCCCTGCCCCGCAACCCGCTTCTGAGTCGTGTCTTTTTTCTCTCTTTGCCCGGCTTTCCCCCCCCTGCTCCTTGCCCAAGGTAGGGAAGCCCAGCAGGAGCAAGCACAACACGCTGCCCGGCGGCACCCTGCAGATCCGCTCCCTCGGCAAGGACGACCACGGCGAGTGGGAGTGCGTCGCCACCAACATCGTCGCAAGCATTACTGCCAGCACCCACCTTACCGTCGTAGGTACGGGCAGGGCGGGGGACGGGGCCTTGGGTAGAGTCCCCCAGGCAGTGCATGGGCAAGGCAGGAGGTGGGGATGCTTCCCGTGAAGAGGAATGTCTCCTTTCAATGTTATTTACTGGTGGAGGTGCCTTTTTCTGCTCTGTTATTTTGGCCGCCTGCGGACACAGCTGTCCTCCTGCTGTTTCTAGCAGAAATTCCGCGTGGTCTTTGCTTGGTGCAAGAGGAATCCCCTCAAATCATGGCTGGGAGCAGCCCTCTTGCCTTTGCCAGCTGGTTCGTGGTCTTGCTCCCCTTTAACCCCTCCCTCTCCCTCCACAGGCACAAGCCCTCACGCCCCGACCAGCGTGCACGTTGTGGTCGCCATGACCTCTGCCAACGTCTCCTGGGAGCCCGGCTACGACGGTGGATACGAGCAGACTTTCTCAGTTTGGTACGGCCCTCTGTGAGTCATCCCGGCATGCTTTGCTCTCTGCTTCTTTTCTTTCCTAGCCGACCCGAGCTTCGAGCAGCCGAGGGGGAGGAGGGTGGGGAGGGTGGCCTTGCCCGCCTCTACGCCCGTGGGCATTGCAGGGCTGAGCTCCCGTTCGGTGTCTCGGAGAGATGGGTGGTGGTGGGATCACGTAGTTCCTGTGTTTCTTCTCCCTTCTGTGCTAGCCAGTATTTCCATCTGCCCCAGCAGGTTTTATTCTGCTTATGGTACAAAGGAGATGCTTTGCATTCGTGTAACTTTGCTTCCGGCATCTAATTTCAAGATAAACTGTTTATGAAGCTTAAGAGCCAGAGAGAGGATGGAAAATACCACCTTTATAGAGTGCGTCCTGGAAGAGCTGTGACTAAGCAGAAATGATCTCTCCTTGCTGTGTGGCTCTCTGGAGGTGCTTAATTCCCACCTGAGTTCACGATCAGCTCTGAGCCTCGTGGGGCTTTGCTCCCATCGCTCCCGTGCCAGCCTGCGCTACCCAAAGCCAGTGGGGGCATCCCACCACCCCACAGTGGGGATGCTGGCTTTCCGCCAGGGCAGGGGAGGGCGAAATGTAGCTGCAGCGAGGTCAGGGTTTTCTTTGGGCTCTGCACTTGCTCTTGGCTTCTTCTTGGCTTTGAAGAGCTGGACTTGGAAATGGGGAGGGGATGACGCTTTCTCTTCCCAGGCCTGGGCTGGTGTTCTTCAGCCTTTCTCCTTGCTCTCTCTTTCCTTCCTTGCCTTAATTTGCCCCAGTGGAGACTGCTGATAGCATGGAGAGAGGGTAGATGCAGCCTGTAATAATTTCTGCTCTGCTCCAGCCTGAGGCTGGGGCTGGACAGTCTGTTAGGAGAAGGAAAGAAGAAATGGAGCGAGCAGAGGGGAAAAATGAGGGAGCGAGCAGAGTGGTGCAGACTTTGCTCTGATAAAAACGTCCTTGGGAAGGAGGTGGTCACCTCAGAGGGAGCTGACAGCTGCTGCTGCTGGGTTCCTGCCTCCTCGAGGCTCTTCCAGACCCTGCACGGGGAGAGCACGAAGCTTACCCGAGGGAGTTTACAGGGATAGGGAGGTAGAGACCCATCCTGCCCGGAAGGTTGGGTGTGAGCCCTGGGGGCTGTGCTGCTCCCTGGGACCAGGGATCTGGGATGGTGCTGGGCGTCCATAGGTTTTCCTCCCTGCTCTGGCTATGGGATGCTTGAGCAAAACACGGCTCTGTCTCCTGAGGAGCTCATGCTCCCCTCCTGCTTCTGCGGTTGTTGGTGCTGGAAATGCAAACCCCGCTCTGGGGGGATGGCCAGGGCCACCACAGCATCCCACCTGCACGCGTGCTCTCCCTCATCACAGGTGGGCTCCCATCCCTGGGGGGAAATCAGTGCTGTGTTAACTCTCCACTCTCACCCCTTGCTGTTGTGTGCCTGCCCACAGCAGCGCGGGGAAGATGGGTTGCTTGGTCGGTGGGGGTTCAGTGCTGCAGGAAAACCCTCTCAGGGTGATGGCCTGCTGCTTCTTCACTGCCCTTTACAGGGGCAGATTATTTGGTGGATTTACCTGCCTGTATGCTGGTGGCTACAGAAATGCCCGCTTCCTATGCAGAACAGACCGTCTGCAGTAATCCTTCCCAAATCCTCTGCGGACACCACCGAAACCTGCAGCAAGGGCCTGGGGCTCCCTACAGCATCTCTCTACTGATACTTGCAGTATCGTCGCAGCGCGGTGACGCTGCTTCGGGCCGTGGGGCCCTTTTGCCGCGGTGCTTGGCGGTGGGGTTATGGCTTGTGGAGGTGGCTGCACGCTCGCCTGGGCTGGGGTCGCACTGGCACGGCTCTGGGAGCCTTTTTTGGCCCGGGGCTTGTGGTTTAGACCTGTCCTGTGCTCCTCACAAGTAACCTCTGCTGCGCTGCTGAACCCCTGGTTATGCCCTGGGCTGTGCTGGCAGCCCCCAACTTGTGCAAATATGGCAAAAACGGTGATCTAGTTAAATGTGTCTTGTGGGACTGCATGTACAAGGCTACAGCTGAGGGAAAACTTGGCTCTGGCTCGGGAGCTATCGAGGTGTAAATGGGAACAGGGCCCATCTCCTACTCCAGCCATCCCCTTTGCAGCACTCACCAGAGTAAAAATGCACCAGCTGCCACTTTTGCCCATGGGAATCTGATGGAGATAACCCCCGAGTGGGGCTGTTGGCACTGCTTTTGTCCCTGACCCTGCTCAGAGGGTGCAGGCAGTGCACAACAGCGGGGAGGGCTGGTAGCTGTGGCCGTATGAGCTGGGGGATGCTGGTGTGGCCCAACGGGACGGTGCCCCGTGCCTGGCAGTCCTCGTGTGAGCCGTCCCTGAGCCAGCTCTTGGGTGGCGAGTGGCTGCCCCACGTCCATACACATCGCTGCTGTCAAACCAAACCATTGCTCGGGAAAGCTCCATTCTCACTCGAGAAGTTAATGCTGCTTCTTTGTCCTCCCTGTCGAAGGCACCTTCCCTGAGGATGCTTCCTTTTCTCTTGGCAGGATGAAGAGAGCCCAGTTTGGCCCCCACGACTGGCTGTCTCTCCCAGTGCCAGCTGGTTCCAGTTGGCTACTAGTGGATACCTTGGAACCGGAGACTGCCTACCAGTTCAGTGTCTTGGCTCAAAACAAGCTGGGCACCAGCTCCTTCAGTGAGGTGGTCACTGTGAACACTCTAGGTAGGTCGTCTGTGGAGAGAAGGAGAGGAGGGCGTTCAGGAAGTGCGTGGGGAGAGGTGGCCCTTTGTCTTGGTCCGTGTGTCCTATTTTCTGGGGATGGAGATGCTGATCAGCAGCAGTAGTTTCCAGCCACCTAGAAGATAGTTTGTGGAGGGTCCTGGATGAAGGTCGTAGGCTTTGCTGGATGCGTGAGGCTCCTGAAAGCTTGTCCTAAGAAGCAGCGTGGGAGAACTGTACTGTAGCGCAGTCACTTTTCAGATCTTCCTTAAGTTCAGCTGGGGTCAGGAGGTATTAATAGAGCACAAAATCGCTTGCGTGCGGCTCAGAGCAGGAGCTATCACAAAGGGCCTCATGCTGGTACCTGCCTTGGGGCCATCTCGGGCAGAGGGGGCAGGAAGCAGGAGGCTTTTCTAGTGCTGTGCCCCTTTACTTGGACTCACTGCATTGTTAGTCCCCTGCTTTTTTGGAAAGCCACTTTTATGTCTCTGGATAAGAGAGCCTGTGCCTGAGATGTGCCCTAAACTCATGGAAGATGGGAACTGCCTCTGCTGTGGTGGTCCATCTGCTGCTGCTGGGGCACGTGTGGAAGAGCATCCTCTGCGCTTCCCCTCGGGCCATCCCAAAGGTGTCCCTGTCCTGTCTGCTCTGTCCACAGCATTCCCTGTAACAACTCCAGAGCCTCTGGTGTTGGTTACCCCACCGAGGTGCCTAACAGCCAACCGGACACAGCAAGGCGTCCTCTTGTCATGGCTTCCTCCTGCTAACCACAGCTTCCCCATCGACCGCTACATCATGGAGTTCCGTGTCGCGGAGAGGTGGGAGATCTTGGATGACGGCATCTTGGGGACCGAGAGCGAGTTTTTTGCCAAGGACTTGTCCCAGGTAAGCAGGGGCCTGCCCACACCGCACCTCTGGTGTCGTACCATCTGCTGTGGCTCTGGGGAAGGTTTTGGGGTGGCTCGGTCGCCCTTGCTGGGGTCTTCAAGGAGCAGCTGGGCAAGGTTGGGGGTTGTGGTGGGGGTCGTGACGGATGTGCTTGTGTTTCAGGACACCTGGTACGAGTTCCGGGTCCTGGCGGTCATGCAGGATCTCATCAGCGAACCCAGCAACGTTGCTGGTGTGTCCAGTACAGGTAAGGGGTGACTCCTTCCTCTACCCCCAGCTGGTTTTGTGCTTTTGAATGAGACGCTGAGGCTGGGAGCTGGGCTGATGGGTTAGGATTGGTGTCCTGGGCATGCTGCTGGCCCCGTGCTGCCTCCTGACACAAACAGATCAGCAGCACTCGGGGCGGGTGAGGACAAACGGCCCCATTTAGTCCCTCCTGCAGAGCTCGGTGTTGTCCGCTGGTGCAGAGTGACAGCGCATCTCGGCTCTGTGGGGGTGCCTGGAGAACAAAGCTCCGAGCGGGCACTGCGCAGCCTGGAAATGGGAATGAAAGGTGCAGAGAGGGAAACGTAGCACTGCAGTGCAGAGTCCAGGAGGGGGAAAAAAAAAAAGCTTTTCTACAGGAGACTGCAACGTGCTGCAGCTCCTGCACGTACCCTGCGCCCCGGTCCAGCTCGGGGGATGCTCCTCCAGCAAGGGACAGGACGTGATGGTGATGGGGAAGACAAGAGCAGCAGGAGATGGGGATGCGGCGAACCCTGCTTTCATGGAAAAGCCGAGGAGCCACCCAGCTCTGCCTCACGCAGGAATGCAGCAGTCTCTCTCTGCCCTCAAGTGGTGCCGGCGCGGTGTGGAGAGCCTGCCTGCTGCAGGCTGCCTGCTTGCCTGTGCCCTTCCTCCTCTCGCACAGTTTTTCTGATGAGGTTTGGCAGCATCCCCAGGGCGTGCGTGTGCCCTGGCCTTGGGCAGCTGCCCTCCCAGGCTGAAAGCTGGTGGTCCCAGTAGGCAAAGACATGCTGATCCTGCATGTGGGAGCGCTGGCGTGGGCAGGGTTTGCGTCTGCAAATGGCCACAGCCGAAGTCTGCTGGTGGTTTGGGTGTAGATGTGGTTAGCGAAGGGGCGTCACGGGCGTTCAGAGCCCAATTTTCGTTGAAAAGCTGAAAAGGAAGCACTGGTAAACAGGATAAAATAGCCATGTGCTGCTGCAGCGGGTCGTTGTGCCAGGAGATAACTGCAGGTTTAGTGCAGCTGTGTGCGCTTGTACGTATTTGTGTGGCATGGAGGCTTCTTCCCTGGGGGTCCGTCCGCTACAATAAAAAGGTTTATCTGGTGCAAGGTCACTAAATCCCTTAGCAGTGGCCTGCAGCAGCACTGCGTGCCCTTCCCACCTGGGCTGGCTTGGAAACAGGGTCTTTACTTCAAGATTATCATTCCTGCTACCAGTTGCCTTCACGCTGTGGTAGGTCCCCAGGGAAGGCAGCAGGCAGGGGTGTGTGCGTAACACCTGAATGTTGTGTTTTTTCCCCCCAGATGTATTCCCTCAGCCTGACCTGACGGACGAGGGTCTAGCCCGCCCAGTGCTGGCTGGCATCGTTGCCACCATCTGCTTCCTGGCTGCTGCCATCCTCTTCAGCACACTCGCCGCCTGCTTTGTCAACAAGCAACGCAAACGCAAGCTTAAGCGCAAGAAAGGTGAGTCCATCCCCAGCGTCCTTCCTCCCTCCCACCTCTTCCTCGTTTCTCCTCCCTGGTTGTGTTGTGGTGGTAACCTTCTTCCCTGTCTGTCTCTTCTTCCGCCCGTGCGCGTCCTCAGGTGAAGCCCTGACTTCATCCCTCAGCTGTGCCTGAAAGCGCCCATGGTCGGGAGCGGGAGAGGCAGGGTGGGTGAAGAGGAGACAGAGAAACTAGCCTGGGATTTCCGAGGGAGCGCTCTCGCGTGGTGATAACTCCTAGAGCCGGGGGTTTAGGGCTGGGGTGTCCTCTGGGCCAGAGATGGGTGGGGGCACCACTCACCTCCTCGAGGTCCTCCCCACCCCGGTGCTGGGCTCTCCAGCTGTTTTCTGCCCAGCCCGGAGCGGGCAGTGCCTGACCGCCGCGCTAGGCTAGAGAAGACCCCTGCCAAGGAGACCCCCGCCGCTCTGCTTCCCGAAAACTGGGGCTGCAGCCGCTGTACAGGAGCGGCTGGCAGGGAAAAGGGCGGCTGGGAGAGCCAGAGCGGGCAGGGGAATTGGCTCCTTCTCCTCTAGCCTGCGAGAGTGTGGCAGCAGGACGGGCAGGACCCTGTGACGGGAGCTGTTTGTTGTTAGCAACCATTAAAGTGCTGGAGCAATGAAACCTTGGCCTCTCGTTGAGTGTCTTTTGTTGTCTTGATGTTGAGTTTGTCTTGCCTCTGTCGTGTTGCGCCTCCTTAGCGTTCTCTCTTCTTTCCCCTTTTTATTCTCTTCCAGACCCTCCTCTCTCGATAACCCACTGCAGGAAGAGTTTGGAGTCCCCGTAAGTATCTGTCTTGGATGTGGCACCAGGCTGTGGGTCTTCAAGGTGCCTCCTTCCTACAGCTGTTGCAAAGCTGAAATGGAAATGTCTGACCGTGTTTGGCTGCTTCTGATGAGTTGTTTTGGGCATTCCCTGAACCTGTGGGAGCACGACGGTTCACAAGAGGCAAATGGGCTTTGGAGCAGAAAGCGGCAGGGCCAAATGCAGCGGACTTTAAGCCCGTTGGGTCCCTGTCGGATCTGTGGACGTTGACCAAAGCTGGAGTTGACTTGTGGAACTCAGCTGCACACCCTGCTTGAAGGGGCTCCTTAGGAGAAGGGCTAGCCTGCTGCGTGCGGAGTCCTTTGTGCAAGCTGAGTGTAGTTTTTGGGTGATTCTCTGTTGGCTCTGGTTTTTCTTGGTCAGTTCAGAAAATCTTACACCTGTGTCTTTTCTCACGGAGTGCCCTGCCACAGCCTCTTTCCACACATGCCCAATGGTGGTGGGTTGTCACTGCACTGTCTCTGGATTTGTTACCTTTTGCCTTTCAGTCCTGTTTGTCCAAGGCTTTCTGGATAGGGATGAGTGAACTATTCTGATGCTCTCTGCCTTTTGAGGCTCTCAGCCTGAAGTTTGAGTGTTGAGAATGGGATAAAATATTGGCCTGAAATGATCTGTCAGCATCTCTGAGTGAGAGTTGCAGGAGGGGACATTTACCTCCTCTTGGAGGCTCTCCTGGGTGTGGATAGCTCAGGTGTATGTAGGAAAACCTTTGAAGGAGTTGGAAGTGAGCTCTGGATCTGTCTTTCGTCCCGCTAGGGCTGCAGACCTTGTTGTAAGGCGTTGATGGAGCTTGTTGCAAAGTGTTGGTATGAGCTCCCTGCTCTGAGGGGGATGCTGAGGGTGCCAAGCTCCGCTTCCAAGGAGCGGGACTGACGTGTGCTACTACTGGTCCCCTGGCCTGTGCCGTGGCCAGGCAAGACTCTGCCATCCTGGTTAGCCCCTGCAAACTTCTCCCTGTGGTTCCTCATGAGAGTTGCTAGTACATTGTTCTCCGGATCCATCTGGCAGTTCTTCTGGGTGAGAAGACCTCCTTTCCTCTCCAGGTGACAGTCCCCTCTCTCGGTTTTTCTCCCTTGTGGTCCAGGTTGTCTTCCGGCAAGGTGAGTCCCGAGAGCATCCGCACACTCCGTCCCCCCTCGGAGTCCTCCGACGACCAGGGTCCGCAGGCCAAGCGGATGCTGAGCCCCACCAAGGAGAAGGAGCTCTCCCTTTACAAGAAGACCAAGCGAGCCATCAGCAGCAAGAAGTACAGCGTCTCCAAGGCGGAGGCCGAAGCCGAGGCCACCACCCCCATCGAGCTCATCAGCCGCGGGCCGGACGGCCGCTTCGTCATGGACCCAGCGGAGATGGAGCCCTCCTTGAAGACACGGCGGATCGAGGGCTTCCCCTTCGTGGAGGAGACAGACATGTACCCGGAGTTCAGGCAGTCGGATGAGGAGAACGACGACCCCGTTGTCCCCACCTCCGTCACCGCCCTGAAAGCCCAGCTCACCCCTCTCTCCTCCAGCCAGGAGTCCTACCTTCAGCCACCAGCATACAGCCCCCGGTTCCACCGGGCGCTGGAGGGTCCCGGCACCCTGCAGGCCACCGGCCAGGCCCGCCCGCCGGCCCCCCGGGCTTTCCACCACCAATTTTACGGTTACCTCAGCAGCAGCAGCCCCGGGGAGGTGGACCCACCGCCCTTCTACATGCCAGAAGTCAGCCCGCTGAGCTCGGTCATGTCCTCCCCACCGCTGCCCCCCGAGGGGCCTTTTGGACACCCCACCATCCCCGAAGAGAACGGGGAGAACGTCTCCAACAGCACGCTGCCCCTGGCCCAGACCCCCACGGGGGGCCGGTCCCCTGAACCCTGGGGCAGGGCCGAATTCCCCTTTGGCAGCCTGGAGCCGGCCCCGGCGCCGTTCCCCCACCAGCTCCAGTCGTGTGAGGCGGCCGAGGGCACCCAGCCCACCGGCTGCCTTCCTCGGGGGCCGCCCCCCTCATCCCTCCAGGTGGTCCCCGCGTCCTACCCGGGCATCCTGCCCCTGGAGGCACCAAAGAGCTGGACCGGCAAGTCACCCGGCAGGGGCCAATCCTCTGTGCCCACCACCACGAAGTGGCAGGACAAACCTATGCAACCCATGGGATGTCAAGGGCAGCTAAGACATACCAGCCAAGGTATGGGCATACCCGTGTTGCCTTACCACGAACCGTCCGAGCCCGTCGGCCCCAGCGGCACAAGCACATTCAGCCTGGACACCAGGTGGTACGAGCCCCAACCCCGACCTCGGCCCAGCCCTCGGCAGGTCAGGAGGGCTGAGCCCAGTTTACATCAGGTGGTGCTACAACCTTCGAGGCTTTCACCTCTGACCCAAAGCCCCCTCAGCTCCCGCAACAGCTCCCCAGAGCTGACCGCCCGTGCCCGGCCCCGGCCGGGCCTCATCCAGCAGGCTGAGGTGTCAGAGATCACCCTGCAGCCCCCCGCGGCGGTCAGCTTCTCCCGCAAGTCCACGCCGTCGACGGGATCCCCCGCGCCAAGCAGCCGGGGAGGCAGCCCCAGCTACCGACCTACTGCCACCTTCGCCTCCCTGGCCACCGGCTACTCTGGCTCCCAGGGCTCCTCCCTGCCCGTGGACACCATGGATGTTTTCGGAGACATCCCCTCTCCGAGGAGGGCTGGCGAGGAGATTCTCCAACCGGAGCCGACATCCACCACGGTAGCCGCCACGGGGTAAGTGTGTGAGCCCCGTGGTGCCCCCCCCAACCCCGGCC
>NW_020799132.1:3140219-3154344 GCF_003259725.1 Athene cunicularia | reverse complement strand
CCCCAACCCCGGCCCCCCCTCCCGGCTTCCCCCACCCTGCCTCACCTGCTCCCTCTGACTCCCTCCCCGCCATCGCCATCCCAACTCGTAGGGTCTCTCTGGGCGTGCTGCAGCATCCCTTTTGGAGACGGCGTCCCGCGGGCTTTGCTAGGGAAGAGGCTGGTGCCGCGGGCGCGGGTTGCATGGCCGCTGCCCGAGAGAGCTGGGATTTAGGCAGGCGACCTTCCCGGTGCCGGCGGCGCGCTTGCCTCCTTCCCGGCCGCTCCCTTGGGAAGCCGGGAGCGCCGTGACTCGGGCTACGGGCCGTCTACCAGGCGTGCAAAGACCTGGCTCCCGGCTCGCTTAGGTAAGTGTCCTGGTGTCACCGGCGGTTGTTTCCTCTTCTAGCTACTGGCTCTTGGCTTTCTTCGAACGTTAGGGCGGCCGCCGCCGCGCCTCTGTCTTCCTCCTCTTCCTTCCCGCGGAGTCTAGAGAGCTTTAATGCATGAGAGAAACAGCTATCACGGTCACCGCCCCACCTGCAAAAGGGATGCTGCAGCCCCAGGACGCGGGCAGGGAGAGATCAAGGACTTAGCCACACCAGCAGCATGTCAGGAGAGGAGGAAAAATAAAAATAAACTAACCCCAGCGGAGATCGGGAGGCTGCCGGCACGCTCAGATCCTGCCCTAAAGAGGGATGTGGCTGCACTAGACAGTAGCGGCTGGTTTTCCAGGTACCAGGGTTGCTCCAGGCAAAAAGCGTCTCTCTCCTCTCTCCTCTCTTTCTCTCTGTATTTCTCCTCTTTCCCTCCGTCTTTCACAGCACCTTAGACCCCGTAGCCGTGCTTTCGTCCCATCCTCTCGTCTCGCTTCATTTCGGCTTGTTGTCTGGCGGGGTCGAACCGCCGCTCCTCCGGCTTGTGGCAGAGAGGAGTTGGGGGGCCGGAGCACCCAGCCCCGCAGAGCCGGCGCGGTCGGAGGCGTACGGAGAAGAGGCGTGTGTTTCGGGGAGGGGGGAGGCAGCGTTTCACCCCCGCAGCGCCCTCCGCATTTCACTCCCGCCCTCTGGTACCTGGAAGCGTTATGGCCTTAGGAAACCCCTCCGGCCCGGCCCGGCTGGGGTGCGCAGGGGGAAGGAAGGAAGGAGGGCTCAGGGGAGAGGATGGGGAGGGAGAGGAGCTGAACGAGCCTGAAGCGACTTCTGTGTGCCTCTGGAAAACACAGCTACGGAGCGATGCAATTAAACCTGTAGCCGTAGGTCCACGTCTCCTAGCCAGGGCACCCCAAGGAGACCCAGCTCCAGGACAGATCCGTGTTAGAGCAGCACCGTTGTCCGTGCTTTTACGCAGTGTATCCATTCGCTTTGTTGATTATTGTTTTCGTTTCTTCTTTTCCTTTCTCTTCTGTTTCTTTCCCCCTTTCTTCTCCAGCCTCGTTTCGTTTGTGTTTCGGTTTGGTTTCTTTCCCTCCTTTTCCTTTGGAGTTGTTGACGTGCTGATGTGTTGCGGAGCTCGGCTCCTTGCGGGTGTTGATAACTGCTTTGTTTTTGATTAATCTCAGCTATCTGGGCAGTGTTGTCGAGACAAGCTTCTCCTCAGCTCAATAGGTAAGGGTGATCCATGTCCGAAAGGATGGTGTGGGTGCTGTGGAGGGTGGCCGGGAGCGGGGCATGAGAGGGGACACGGAAGGGGCTTTTCCAATACCATCTCTTCCTTTAAAGGGGAATAAGGAATCCGAAAACACTAGGAAACACCTCTGGACGCACAGTCTCTGTGGCTTTTGGGTTTCCTCTCCCAGCAGCATGTCACTGCTCCCCTGCCTTCAGGGAGGCGGCGGGGCTGGAGGGCCCGGTGGTGGCAGCCGTGTCTACGTGTTGGGGTTTGGGATGAGCCAAGCTGCTGTCTCCCCCGTGGCCACTCTTCCTTTCTTGGGGGTGGCAATGTCTGGCAAGAGGGTCATGCGGTGGTAGGGAGGAGTGTGTCGAGGTGGGGTTGTCCTGGATGATCCAAACCAGGAGGAGCTCATGGCCGCCCCCTGCAGCCAGGTAAAACAGCCACGTCCAGAGCAACCGGGCACAGACAGTGCTCTCGGAGTGGGGCTCCAAAAATCAGTCCTTAGCTGCAGTCCAGGACATGGAGAATTTTGTTCCCGTCAGTTCCTGGATCTGTTTTCTTTTTCCTAAGTCTCCTCAATCGTGGAAAATGGGAAAAGTCTTTCAGGGTGGGCTGTACAGTTGGCAGCAGCATAACTACAGTTTCAGGCTGCCGGGGAGGTGTTTTATTGTTCCCGTCACAAGTGCAGTCACAGTAAAAGCCCTTCTCCTCTGAAAAACTCCTTGGAGAAATCTTTTAAGACAACTTCTGACCCAGCTGTAATTAAACAGCCCTAAGCAGATCTTGAAAGACTCTCCCAAGAAAATACTTCTCAGGCTGCCTTTGTGGGGCCAGTTTCCTAGAATAGCCATGGGCATCCCTGGAACTGGGACGGAGTAATTGAGAGATGTTTTTTCAGACCTCAGAAGCAGAGAATTTCACTAAAATGGCTAAAGCCAGATGGGATAATAGTCATTCCTGATCCCAGGGATTGGGAGGGCTGACCCATTTGGCTCTCAGCCAGGCTGGTTACGAAAGGAGAGGTGGGATTGCAGATGGGACCATTTCTAGAGCCTGGCTATGCCCAAGCTTCCTTAGGACAGGTCTTAAAAAAAGTTAAGCTTTGCTGCCTTGGATAGGAAGAGTCAAGGTTTTGGCTAACGCTCTCCCAACAGCCTGAGGAGCCTTGTTGGGCCACAAAAGAGCCTCATGAGGGAGAGATGAGATGCTTAGAGAAATCAGGTGGGTGTTCCTGGGAGAGGGGAATTCCTCCAGCTGACCTGGAGGGTTGTCCTGGGGTGGGGAGAGCAGAAGAGGTGAGGGAAGGAGTGTTGGGTCACAACAATGGGGGCTGGTACAGGGTGTGTGCTCCGTGGAGGCGCCACCCTCTTGGCATGGCAAAACCTCTCCAATTTGAGCCTTGCAGCCTCCAAAGCTCTTGAATCCTTGGCTTCCTGCTTCTGTTTTCCCCTGCTGGTCCCAGAGCAGGGTGTCCCATGAGGAGCAAAGCTGGCACTGAGCCTTGGTGAGATCTGGGCTGTGCCAGACTTCTCGAGAAAGAGGGAAGCCCTCAGTGAGGCCGTGACTGTTTATTCTTTTTCTCTGGTGCTTCCCCGCTCCAGGAGCGTTAGGGACACGAGTGAACATGGCTTTAGCGCAGCAGAGGTGAGTCCAGACTCATGTCTGAGTTCGGTGTGGCCCTTGTATAGATCCTGGCTGACTCCTGTGCTGGGTGCTGCGGGCTGACGGGGTTTCAGGAGCAGGGTCCCGTTTCCCAGCAGGACACTTGCTGAGGAGCAGCCGTGCGTCCTACGCTGAGATGCTGCCAGGGGTTGGAGTCACAGGAGC
This sequence comes from Athene cunicularia, assembly GCF_003259725.1. NCBI lineage: Eukaryota > Metazoa > Chordata > Aves > Strigiformes > Strigidae > Athene > Athene cunicularia. Next base: position 3,150,925 of record NW_020799132.1, on the reverse strand, counting down.
AACACCAGAGTCATTATCCCCAAAAAGGGGAAGCCAGAAGAATAAATCTCACTTTAATAAGCGAGGAATCCTGTAAAGAGCCCAGCCAAGTAATTTCTTGATGATTTGGGGTCATAAAATTGTCAGTGCATGCGGAGCACAGGGATTTTATACCAGACCAGCCAGATTTCTGTACTGCAGTAATAAAAGCTGAGAGGAGGCGAGGGAGAGGCAGTTTGTGGGCTCGGTGTGGTGGCTGCAGCACGGTGGCTTTCCCTGGGTGAAAGTCAGGTAGTTTTTACCTGTGGGCAGGGATAAATAATGCCCTTACTGAGCCGGCACGAGCAGGTTTCCCGTTTTCTTCTCTCTGGATGCAGCGCGCAGCGATACATCTCCTAACGGGGAAGAGGGGGCTGTTGTCTCCCTGCAGAGGGAAACCCAAAAACCACAGACAAGGCACCAAGCTCCCATGCCCCTCGGCACTGCAGCCTGCCCCGGGCGGCCCCCCCGGCTCCCCCCTTGCCAGGGCAGCGCTGCCGACACCGAGAGTTTGAGGGCTCGGCCGCGGCGTAGCGTTGAGTGATGAAGGGACGTCGGCGCCGGGCGTGCGGGAGGAGGAGGAGCACCCCTCGCTCCCCGCTTGAAAGAAAACAGGTTCCCCTTTAAAGACTGTCCATGTGCTGATCCTCTGCATGTGTTTCATGCCTCCTCCCGCTTGGAGAAGTTGTGAGTCCGCTTGTCTGAGTGCGTTTTTCTTTTCTTTCTTAATTATTATTATTTTTTTTTTCTTTTCAGTCTCTTTAATTTACTTCTATATTTTTCTCACTCCTGTTTTTCATTTATCTTCCTCTCCAGTCCGGCCCCTTTTCCCTTGCCCTCTCTCCTCCCCGCTCCTCTTCCGTCAGCATGGTGAAGTCCGTTGTGTAGGTGAGTTGTGGTGTCTGCAGACCTGGAGAGGGGACCCCCTTCTCCGGTGTGCCCCCCGCTGTGACCAGCCCCTTCCTCCCTCATTGCGGTGCCTTGGCAGCAGCAGCAGCTTTGGGGCCGGGGGCCGTCACCGCTGTGTTTCTCTAGCACCCCCCTCGCGCTGAAGGATCGCAAGCGATGCGCAGTGGCATTCCGGGATGGAGGCAGCAGCCAGCGCTGCCTCAGAGCAGAGGGGGCATTCCGACTTGCAGGACATCTCGTGGGATCACATGGGACTTGAGCTTGAGACGGAGCCTTGTGTAGGCGAATTGAGCTCTTCGTCTGAGAAGGATGGAGGGTTGAAGGAAGCGGTGGCTGAGACATGATGGGCTCTGGTCCAAGTGGGTGTTCTAACATGTCCAAACTATTTCTGAATGTCAGTGTCTTGACTCAAGGAGAGGAGGAGACAGGGAATGTTTATTGAGACCTCCACGAGGTGAAATACGTGTATTGTGCCCTTGAATCTCCTGGACCCTTCCTCTATATTGGTTCCTTCTTTTGGGTAGGAGAGGTTGGTGATGCTTTCATGGGCCTTCTCCCTTGCATCTTTGCTTCCTATGTGGAAAGAAGTTTGAAGAAGAGCAGCCAAGGTGTGTGTTGGGTTGGACAGGTCTTCTGCCCCAGCTACCTGCTCCTGTCCTGGGGCTCTTTTGAGATCCCTCCATATTTCGCAGCCTCTCCAGTTCCTCTCTGTCCAAGCAGTTCGGACTCTTGCTCGTTCGGAAGGGTCGTTCTTTGAAGACTTAAGGAAAACTGCTGCTCTGGGTGTTTGTGGTGCCTCGCAGAAGGCTTGTGTAAGGAATTCACATATGCTTCTTGAAGCTTCTTTGCTCGGCTCTACGCTGAAGTCTCTAGAAGTTCGTCTGCCTCTGTGAACCTTTCGTCTTCTGGTGTTCAAGATAGCTCTCGTGCATGGGCAGCTGCCCAAAATGCTAACTGGGGGCAGGAGGAGGCTTTTGGCTGAGCTTAAAATGAAAATTAATTTGAATGAATCGGAGTCCTTTGAAGAAATAAAGGGTGGGTAGAGCAGATAAAATTTGGCTGGTGAGCGGCATCGTTTTGTCCTTCTTTATCTCTTCCTTGCCAGAGGTCAGACAGTATTTATGGTGACACATGGGTTCCGTGCGCTCACTGTTTATGTTTGTGTGTATAAATACAAGTCCAATTATGGAGAACGAGTGGAAATGAGCTTCAGGCAATTTCCTCATAATCCCTTGTGTAAATCTGTCTAATTTTGTCAACATGCCATAGTAGCATCTTCTTAGAAGGCAAAAAGAATGGAAAGAGTAAGAGTAAGAGCCTTTTACAATCTGAGCTTTAATAATCTTAGTGACGTTGTCTGGGTGCTGGGAACAGGGCAGGATGGTGGCAGGATCACCAAGCTCGGCGGTGTCCAGGGCTTGGCACACCTGAGCTCCACGGGAGGTGGACTGGGGCTGGAGTGGTCGAGGTCACTGGTAGCCAAACACCTGCATGAACGTAACTATTGTGCACATCATAGGATGGTGGATATAAGTGGGAGAAGCCTGTTATTGACCACGCAGGGAGGAATTCAGAGGGAAGTCCCAGCTGTTGGCCCTTTGGGTCACTCTGAGCTGGCAGGTGGTGCCCTGACAGAGCTGGGGGCTGCTGCTCGCAGGCAGCCCCTCTCACGAGAAGCTGGTTGCACTGGGAAAAGGCGTTTAAGCAACTGTATGGGCTCGTATACATCATCTTTCCTACGAGGGAAAACTCTCGCTTGGATCCTGCCAGCGGGACTATCAGCTTGTCTAATGAGTTGCTTCATCTTCAGCTGATGTGCTGCTCTGCTGGGAGCTGGAACAGAGCCTCTCCAGGAGCATCCACGCCTCAGTGTCTCTGTTGCGATGGGAAATATGAAAAGGGGCTTTTTCCATACCCAGTGTTTGGGTTTCTGTTGCATCTGCTGTGTCCCAGCTGCTTCATCAATTCACACCGCGCTTTTCTTGATGCTCTCCAACGCTGCTAGCAGAACTGAGAAGCTTTGCAATCACACGCATCTTCAAAAACAAACCCGTCTGCTCCCCACGGGGAAAAAAATCCCTTGCGAGCTCTTCGCCTGCTCCACTCCAGCTGAAGTATCACCACTCTGGCAGCCTCTTGGGATCTCAGGCGTAAAGCGTTGCTGTCCCGCCGTGCTCTCTGCAGCAGTGGCCTGCGTGGGCTCGAAGAGGAAAGCTTGCGGGGTGTCTTTGGTGCTGGAGAGGCTCCACCTGAAGCCCAAAGGAGGTGAGAAGCTCCCAAACCCACCGCTGGGCGACGTGCCATGGTACCGCAGCCCCCGTGCACTGGGGCTCTGCCCTTGAGCCCCCGTGCTCGCCCGCTGCCCCCGCACCCGGCGCCGGGTGGGTCGCACCTTACTGACAGACCGGGAACGGGGTGGGTGAGTTCAGCCACGGATTTTTGGTGACAAAACAGGAGTCTGAATGCGCTGAGGCTGCCCCCTTGCAGTCAGTCTCGAGGGGACTCTTCTACCTGCCTTGTGAAGAGCCCGTGGCTCGCGGGGTTTGCTGCTCCCTGCCCCGGTCACAGCTGCCGGACAATGCAGGAGTCGCCATCGACACTGGCCTCCGCGTGGCTGGTTTGAAAAGGTTTGGTGGCTGACCTCCGGTGACCCGAGTTGTGAGAGCAGAGGAGTGTCACCTCCTCTTGAAGGGCAGGACAGGCTTGTTAGAGGCACGTTGGTTTTAAATCACCAGGCTTTTCTCTCTGGAGCCTGGCTTTGAGTGTTGGCTTTCTTGCAATGGAAGGCACTTTGTGGATGCTTCCCCTGTCATCTCTGGCACCCCACGGGTGGGTTGCTCTGTGGTGACTCCGTTGATCTCGGGTCATTACCTGTGGCCTCTGCTGCCTTAACTCGGACTTCTCCTGCGGCATTAGGTGTTGGTGCAACTTGGAGGGACGTGAAAGTGAAATGGAGAGGGGGAAGGAAATGGGAAAGCAGCAAGAGGGGGGGATGCTGTGATGTGTGATAGATGAGCCGGGCCGACCGCTCTCCTAAGGAGGAGTTTTCCTCTACTGCCCTGCTTTCCACAGCAGTCATACCGTCCAATCCTTGGATGGGGAAAAACGGGTACAGTGAAAAAAATAGAGCAAAATAACTCCCTTTGCAAAGGGGAGACCACTTAACCTTGAGCTGATTCCTGTAGAAGAATTACTCGGGCTAAGACTGGAGAACTTAGAACTGCTGCCTCTCCTGCGGGAAACACCCCTTTGCAAATCCCCTCCTTGTCCCCCACAACGAAACCTTGTCAGTGTTTTCGTTTTAACGTCCTGTCCTGCAGGTCAAGAGAACCCAGCTCCCAGCCCCTTGGTGTTAAGGAGTTAGACGCTCCCATGCTGTTGCGTTTCTGTTGTCGCTTATAGCAGGGACCTGGGAGCGAGGTACCGCTCCCGGCTGTGTCGGCCTGTGCCCTTCGTGTCCCTGTCTGTCGTGTGGCCCCTGTTTTTTTTGGCCGTGGGAGCAGGGCCGGTAGGATCCTGCCTCTCTGCTGTTTGTGGCGCCGGTGTTGTCCACCCTGGGTGGCTCATGGTCTCGATGCTGCCGTGCCGCTTCTGCCTGTCTCTTCCTCTCTCTCCATCCCAAGGGGGTTTCCCACCACTTCCCAAAAATGCCTTATCGGACATAGGATCTGCCCCGTCCTTTTTTTTTGTTGTTGTTGTTGTTGTTGTTTAGCGGAGCTGGCATGGCAGGCAGGTGAGCTGGGGTGCCGGCGGCTCTCTTGCGGGGGGCCGGGCGTTGGGCCGGGCGTTGGACCAGCCGGGCTCGCGGCACCGCCCGGCAGTGTGGAGGAGACGCAGGGGGATGGCGGGGACCCTGCAGAGCGGCACGTGCGGGCGCCTCGCTTCCTCCAGCGCACCTGGCTGGCCCCGCTCCCGCAGCCCCGGGTTTCTCACTTTTTCCTTTTCCATGGCAGAGCTGGTTGGGGTCGACCGATCCCCCACTGGGGACATCCGGAGGCCCGAGCGTGGCCGAGAGCCCTGACGGCGCCTGTCTGCTTTTCCTTCCTAGAAAACATCCATCTCCGTCCGGGGACGCTGCTGCACCTGAGAGGCTCGAAGCTCTGAAATACCAGCGGATAAAGAAGCCCAAAAAGTCATCCAAGGGCTCCTCGAAATCCAGAAAACAATCCAGTGAGTGCGAGGACCCCACGGTGCCCAAGAGCATCCCCTCTGTTCCTCCGTGGGCAGAGCTTGGGCAGGTTACTGCCCGCTCCAGCGCTGAGGGGGGGTCTCCAAGCCCGTGCCTGGATGCTGCCCTCACCCCCTGCCCCCCGAAGGGATGGCTCCTTGCCCGCAGACTGTCCCTCCCCTCCTTTAAACCCAGTTCCCCTCCCATGCGTCTCCTCTAGCAGTCTGGTTTGGATTTTATTTCTGAGCATTAGTTTAATTTTCCCTGATGCCCAGCGTGTTCCCTTCTCCCCAAGCGGCCGGGTTTGGGGCCGAGCTCGCCGTAACCTCCCTTTCACGGCACGCAGAGCGCTCTGCCTGCTGCCAGCGCTGCTGGTAGCTGCCGGCTCTGGTCCCATCTGCCTTCTTTCCCCCCCTCCCTGCAGACGGCTCTGCCTCCCAGGTTCAGCAACTTCCCAGCTCTCAGGTACTGTGGCCTGACGAAGCTGTCTGCCTCCGCAAAAAGAAGAGACACCCTCGTCAGGACCCCTTCGCCCGCCTCTCGGCGCTGAAGGACGACCTCTGCCACCGGCAGCTCCCCGAAGACCAGACAGCCATTCTCAACAGCGTGGACCACGATGACACCAGCGGGCACGCCACATTGCTTTAGCCTAACGCCCGCCCGAGAAGGTTAAACAGGAGGGGGTGGAGGGAGCCGAAATCGTGCCGCCGGCAGACGGAGGGAATGGGAGAGACGGGGAGGGGGACACCCTTACGCTGCCACCTCTGCCCGAGGGGATTCGGGGACGAGCTGGGGGGACCCTGGGGGCAGGTTGGGGGGACAGGGAGGATGCCTGGAGCTGGGCGCTCCTCGGATCCGCTTCTCCCCTCACCCTGGACGGCTTTGGCGGGGTGGGAAGGGGTGTGTGGGGGGACATTGCACCTCAGTTTCGGAAAAGATCTCTAGGCTTAAAAGGCATAGACGGAGCTTTTAACGTCTGCTTCTGCAGCGCGCGTTTAGGGAGAAAGTGTGGAATTGAGCAGCTGGCCCTCAATCGCCGGAAGAAATTAAATGACACAGGGTGTAATTAATTGACAAGAAACTAACAACCCAGACGGGAACTGGTAATCCCATGAATTTGATTATGATAAAAACATGACCAAATCATCCCAGGAAAGCTGTAATTGTGAAAATCTCTCTGCCTCCCCCTTCCCAGACTCCTTTTATGTGAAGATAACAGCAACAAAACAATACGTGACATCTTTTCCTTACCTGTCTCTGAAAGGCAAAACCAGAAAGACCCCGAGTCTTCAAATCGGTCTGAGATGTGAAAAATCTCCAATTTGTCTGTGCAAATGCATTCGAACCTTGCTGACGCGTACTCAGCATTGCGAGCACGCAGGTGTGGGGCTGTTGTCATCCAAGTGTCGTTCCCCCCCCCCCATCCAAGTACAGTGTGTGTCAGCTTTGATGAGGGTGGTTTTTGATTAATTCTTCCCGACACTCCGTATATCGCTGGCAAGTGTTCTTCAGTGCTGTGTAGTAATGTGATTTCTTACTACGGTAACGTTTGTAATCTTTAGTCATAACTGCTAAGCGGGGCGAAAGGGGTTTGGCTGTGTTTGGCCCAAACGCCTCCGTCAGCAGACGCTGAGCCCAGGCAAGACCGGCTGGAAAAATCCCCAGCTCTGCGGTTGGAGAGACGGATGGTTCCTCCGAGCGACCGTGCAAAGCTAAGCCTGGCCTTTTGCGTCAGCTTAAAATGCGTTGCTGCTGGTTTCACTGTTTTCCCCTTCTTTCTCCTGCTCCAGCCTGGCCGTGTGGGCTGTGACACCCGCTGGGGTTGTGTCCCTCCCTTTGCCCCATCCGAGGAGACCCGCTGTTCCCCTCTCGGTAATGCTGTTCTAACTCTTCACCAGAATGTATTTCCTCTTCAAAATACTTAGGGTAGGTTTGGTGGCCGGTGGTTTTCTGGATTGCATAGGCCTTTTTGTTTTTCAGCAGGAAAGGTGTAGCCCGCTCTGCGAACAGCCGGGCTCGCTTTCCTGCTCTGCCTCCACTCTCTGACTGCGTGGCCTTGGGCAAGTCACTCAACCTCTCTGTGCCTCAGTTCTCCCAACTGTAAAATGGGGATAAGTCATATTTAAGCACTTTGGACAAGCACTTGGTTGCCTACAGACTGCAAGTGCTGTGTAAACACTGAGTGCTATTACCAAGTGATCCCCACTTTTAAAAGTATTTAGAGATTTATTTTTTTTTTTGAAGTGGTAAAATCAACCACTGCATCCAGGTTTGCACACTTCTTCCTCTGCGGTAAAGTGCTAAACCCTCCAGCCTGCCTGGGAATAAAATACCGAGTGTTTCATGTGGATATTCTTGCTTTGAGCGGATTCAGGCTGTAGAAGAAGTGTCAGGAGAATCGAAGAGCCTGTAGGCATGTTTTTTGCCCCAGGCTCTCCATTTGCATATGAAACTTTTGTTTATTCCCAGGTAGAATTGCCAAGAGATTCTCCGCAATCTCGCCTTTAATTCTGCTTTGCCTTGGTTTATTGCTCTTGCTGCTGGTTGAACCTCGAAGGGCTTAGATGTTTGGAGAAAGACGTGAGCTCTCAGCCGGGCGGTTGGGATACGCCACTCCGACCGCACCACACTCCCCAGGAGCTTTTAGGTCGGAGCCTGTTCATCGCTCTGCCTAGAAAATACCTGGGTTTAGAGGTTGTGCTTCCTCTTCCAGCAGGATGCTCGGAAACCTGCAGCCACGGAAAGCAGAGTGCCGTGTCTTTTTCCCATCTCGAAGCCCTGACGTAGGTTTGAACCGCTTGACGATGAATCCTCTAAATCGATAACGAGATATTTCTGAGCTTTAACAACTTCGTGTAGGTGGTCTTCAAACCGGGAGCAGGTTTGTCTCAGGAAGGAGGGAGGGTCTCCTAGAAACGCCCCTCTCTCTTTCCAGCCTGCACCAGGGCTTTTCAATGAGTATGTGACGAGTGACCTGATGTAACGCCCTCAACTATCAGAGTGAGAATTCAACTTCGCTAACAGTATGACTGTGGATTTCTTTTATTTGAGTGTGTTTTAGGGATTTCCCTAGAATCCGCTCGGATCTGAATTGATTTAATGCCATTCACCCGCTCGGCAGCGGGGAAAACTCTGCCTGGCTAACTTCAGCTCACCGGTAACTCCCAACGGAAAGGTGACAATTGGGGCCGGGGGATGCCCCGCTCGGGGGGGAGGCGTGGAGGCTGTGTGCTGGCCGTGCCGCGGCTGATTTGCTCTTCCTTTCGCTCTCGTTGCCTCAACCTCTCTCGCAGGAGGTTGTTTTTCCATTTGAGTGCTTTCCAAACTATCTACGACGCCCGTTCGGAAGGGCAAGGCAGTATCTTCAGGCTCTTGAGGTCGCTACCTCAGGACTGTGCCCTCATCACGTCTTAAGGAACTCTAGAGGACTTGGAGTGCAGGGAAGGTTGACGGAGTGTGCCGGCTTGCTGGGTCAGTCTTTTGAGAGTTGTTTTCCTTTTGCAGGTGTTTTGAGCCGCTGGGCCCCCCTGCATTTCATGGTCTTCGACCTTTAGAGGCTGGAGCTGCAGCCCTCTCTCTTTCAGCCGTGTACGTGCCACGCTGCTGGAGTGGGAAATCCCGCCCGGGCGCCTCGTGGAAGCGGCTCTTCCCTAAAACCATCCTTAACTCCTTTTCCCGCTAGACCGAGTTACCTTCCGATAGACTCGGGCCGTGCTTTGGCAGACGGGCTCGCCTCTTGCTTTGGCAACCTCCTCGCTTCTCCCAGCCCTCTGGTTTCCATGCCCTTCAGGGGGTCACTCCTCTCTCCTCCCGCGGACCTGGGACATCGAAGCTGTGTCAGACGATGCCAAACGCTTCCCCCATTTCATCCCTGTTTGAACTCCGTTTCGCTTTGGTGGTTTGCAAACACAGCTGCTGCTGCTTCATTATTTTTTCTTTTTTTCCTTACATGCTGCAAAATATATCTTGATTTTTATCTTCCTGGGCCAAACTCTCTTATTTTGTAAGCTTTTCTGAGGTAGACGGCTCTTGCTTTATCAGTAAGCGTACGATTCCTCCTCGCACGTTGCGAACGTGATGTGTTTCGTTAGGTCCCTTGGAAAATCCAGGGCCACGGTGAACAAATGCCTCTGAATCACAAGAATATTTGTCCCTGGGCTCTGCGCAGTGGGCCCCAGCCCAGCTTTGGGAGGTCCTGGCTGCTGCCTTCTCCTGCGAGGTGGCCGCGGTGGGGATGCTCCAGCGCCGTTACCGTGCGGCTGCGGTTCAGCCACCCCGAGCCGGGGGAGGTAACGCAGAGAGGTAGGTACGGGGGCGCCGCTGAGATCCCTCGGAACGAGGGGCAGGTTGTGGGGTGCCGTCCCTTGCACCCTCTCCATCAGACCCGTGCTGTCCCGCTGCAGGCAGGTGGTGGGGCGGGGAAAAAGCTTTGCCTGTTTTTCTGGCAGGAGCTGCTGAGCGGTCGGCTGTGTGTTTTTAAGGTGACTTTGCCGCACAAACCCACGGATGCTTTTAGGTTTTGTGATGTTGACGTGAAGGAAAAGGCATGTTAGTGTGAGTGCGGGGAGTGTTTAGGGCTCGTTTTTGGGGCCCCGTTTCTGTGCCTGCTGTTAACGACATCCATGGGTGCTTGGAGTGATGGGTTTGTAGGATGGGGGGGAGCTGGGGGTTCTCTTCCCAGCTCTACCACAGATCTGTACCATGAACTTGGACTGGAGCCCTCAATGGAAGGTACCGGTGTCCCCAGACCACCGTCACGGTTTGGGATCTCACCGGGTGCGTGCGTAGGTGCCCCCCTGAGCAGAGCGGTCCCCGGCAGCTGCCAGGGTGGTGGGGAGCAGGCGATGGTTTTCCCGGGGCGGGGGGGATGCTCGCTGCTGCTGCTGTTGTGCGCTGGTCACTCGTGACGTGGAGGCTGGTTTTGGTCACTGGTGGGTGCCGGGCTGTGGATCTGGTGTTCGTCTCCTTGTCAGCTGGTTCAGTGCCCCCCGCTTTGGGGGAAGGCTGGAGGTGACTGTGTTTGGATAGATAATATAAAGGCAATGTAAAGGGAATAACAACTTTTCTGTACCTACCTCCAGGGTGTTGAAGGCGCAGAGCTTGTGCTCAGCAGCCCAGGCACAGTCCTAGCAGGGCTTAGTCATGTCTCAGGGCATCCAGGCACGCACATTTGAGGCTTATTGCTGCTCGCACCTTGCAGTCTGCATTAGGATGAAACCTGCCTGGCGTTTTGGTTTCTCCTCCCGCTTCAGGCAGTGATGTAGATTTGGGATTTCTCAAGAGTTTTGGGTTGGTTTCAGCTGTAGTTCTTGGCTGGGGGTATTTTCCAGCAGGGCTGGACCGGCTGCCTTCAGGGATTTCCACACGTCCCGCGTGGGCTCGCTGCGGCCCCGGGCTGGCAGAGTCGATGTTTTTTGTGGAGAGAAGTCTTTTCAAGGAACTGGAGTAAAACGCGCTGTATATATGAGATATAAATACATAGAGAAGCATAGAACAAAGATAGATAGGTGTGCAGAAGTCCAGTAGATTTGCATGTCAGGGGTATGTTTGTCTCTAGGGGAGAGTGTTTAGAGCCGTGGGGGGATTGGGATGGGTGAAGCCAGGCGGGGGG
>NW_020799132.1:3130423-3140169 GCF_003259725.1 Athene cunicularia | reverse complement strand
GACATGGGAAAGAGACGTCACGTTGCCTCATCTCTGGTGCCATCGTTTAAAGAAAAAGCATCACCAGGCAGAAACCTTTCTCTGAAGTCCCTCTAGATGCTGCTCTCGGGTTACTCATGTGCAAGCATTTTGCTTTGCATCTGTTCTTCCCAGAAAAGCATGAGTCAGAAGGGATGAGAGGGATACGGCTAAATTTGTCCCTTGGGCTGAGGGATGCGGCGCCAACCGTGCCAGCCAGTCCGAGCAGTGGCTCCTCACCAGGACAGGATGTTCTTGACAATGTCTTTCTTTTTTTTTTTTTATTTTTTTTAAACCTCATTAGCAGGACTTTTAGGGTCTGAAGCATAGAGGGGATTTGCTCAGCAATGATGCCAGAGCTGGGGACAGGCATGGGGGTGGCTGAATTTCAGCTGGATGCCCACTGCTCTCCAGGAGCCCATCCCCGTGCTGTCTGGGCACAGGGTAAACCCTTAAACCCCGATGTTTACTCCCATTTATCCCCTTCAGCTTAGTTGTTTGGTTTTTTTTCTTTTGCTGAATATCTTTGCTCCTCTCTGCCTGTGTTTGCTGGGGAGGAGAGGCTGGGAAGTGCAATTTGTTCCTATTAGAGGCGACTGATGAAATCTGTCAGGGGAAGAACAGGAGCCAAGTGCTGGATGGAGGCTGGGGGAACAGCGATGGCACCTCTGATTTGGCAACACCGGTGCCAGCAAAGGAAAAACTTACTGTTAAACTTATTTCCCTCAGTCTGTACATCCCTGTGTGGTGAGGACCAGCGCGGAGCCGCTGGTTTCTAGGAAGAGGCTGGAGGTGGGAGCCTGTTCCCCTCCCTGAGTGCCTGGGATGAGTGGGAGCCGCCTGATGCAGTCTTTTCCCATTTCCCCCATTTTTTTATTGTGTTTTGCCCTGGCAGATTGGTGCCGTCTAAGCTGCCCGTTCCTGGTCATTTGTGTGGCAGTAGGCATCTTGCCCAGCGATGCTGGGTGACATCAGGACATGTGTGGATGAGCATCCCCAATCCCCAGGGCTCTGCCTGGCTTTTGATACATGCATGGATGGACAAAGGACCGTACCGGGGAGGGGGGTGGGCAAGAGAAACGGGGGGCAGACGGGCTGGTCCAGGCTGAGGGGGTTTGGATGTCGAAAGCATGTGCTGTAGTGGTAGCTAAGGATTTTTATACTGATTGCAGTGGGGTGGGACACGTGGTATGGAGGGACTGGCATCTCCTGGGGAGGAGAGTTTGCCCAGATTTTTGCTTTACCATCAAAATGACAGTTTCTCTCCCAGGGGGGCTTTTATTCTTGTTCTCCTGAGGTTACAGGGGACCGAGAGGGCTGCAAAGGACAGGGGTGCCCATCTTCCCAGGACAAGGCAGTCCTGCGGTCTGAAAGCTCCTCTGAACTCCACCCACTCCCCGCCCAGCACTTATATTTAAAAAAAAAAAAACAAACAAAAAAAACCTTGAAAAATGAGCCCCAGTATCTCTATCTAAAGAACTGATATTGGTGTATTGAAACTGCATTGTACATAAAATTAAACAAATATATATTTACTTTCTATTTTAGAAGGGGGGGAGAATAAATATTTAAAATAATTCCTTAGAAATAGGTGTCAGAAACTTCTGTGCAGCATGAGAGAGGCTGTCAGAGGTGGGGAGAGTCTGAACAGCGGGAGCAGAGCGAGTATTTTTACATTATATTGCGCTTCAGCTTCGCTGCTTCTCCATCCACCTATAAATAGACAAAAATATATATACAAATATATATATATATATAAAAAAAAATTATATATATCTAAGTCACATAGCTGTTTTATTTTTGTATCCATGCCTAGTGCTGTTTGAGCAATACGGTGGCGAGGGAGAGGAGGGCTGGGCAAGGCTGGGGGGCTCGGGGGGCTCTGAGGGGGATCCGCCGGCTCCGGCTGCCGTCCCGCTGCCGGCTGGGCATCGCTGCTGTTTGCTGTCACGTTGCTGTTTCAATAGGGAAAAAATAAAAAAAATGAAAAAGGGAAAAAAAAGCCCAGGGATGGGGCAAGCCCGGGCACCCTGTTCGCTACCGGCTTGCCCGGTGCTGCGGTGAGGTGGTGGTGTTTCCACCAAGGGCTCTGCCTTGCTTGGGTGTTTTGTTTTTTTTTTCCAGAGAAATAAGACGAATTTCAGCTCCAAGGGTGCTATTTTCAGCGGGAAGGATGAGGCTGGGTTGCAACCTGGTGGGGGGTGGCACAGGACAGGGGGGACACTGCAGGGACAAGCTCCCCGTGCCGCTACCTTGCCGGGTGCCATCGGCCACCTGTCCTCGCCGCCTTCATAAATCCTTCGGGTTTATGAAACCCTCATACGGTTTCTGGAGCCCCGTCGAGCCGCCTGTGTGGCTGTGGTGGGGTCCCCCCAGGTCCCCGCACCCGGTCGGAGCAGGGCACCTTCTCCATAGGCACGTCAATACCTCTACAACAAACAAAAGATCCGTGACCATCAGGGTTTTCCTGGGTGTCGCGGGAGCTGCCGGTACCCGGCTGGGCGCCGGGGCAGGATGCGGGGCTCTCCCTGCCCCGTGGGTCAGAAATGGCATCGAGCCCCGGCTTGGTGGGCGGCAGATGCTGGGGGTGGGAAGGTGCTGGGGATGCTCTCGGGGCTTTTCCTGCAAAGCAGTATGGACCCGCCGGGCCCCCGCCCCGATCGCTTTCCCCGCAGGCGGCGGGGGCGAGAAGAGCCGTTGGGGGGACTGAGTGATGCCAGGGAGTGGGAAAACCGTCCCTTCTGCTTCGGATGCGGATTTGGGGATCGCCTTTGGGCAGCGGTCAGAGGAGCTTCTGCTCCCCTCGGGCTGGGTCCCATGGTCCTCGGCCCTTTGGGGGGACTTGGAGGCTGGGTTTTGGGCTCGGATATCCCTGCAGCGAGGCAGGGGATGGCGGCGCAGACCCCAGGTGCTCCCATCCCTCCGGGGCTGGGCAGAGGTCCCTCGCCGTTGTCACACCGTGTCCCCCGTGGGCTGAGGCACGAATGTAACGCCCGGGAGCTGGCCCCCTCGCAGCGGCACCGTGTCCTCCGTAGGTGTCACCTGTATTTTCCATGATATTTCTGTCTTCTTCGTTGGGGAGGGGAGGGTTGGGAGGGGGGGGATGTTTCTAATATGAAGCCAAGAGTTGTTCAGCACCAATTCTTGATATCGAAGCAAAGCATGTTTGATGGGACTAACTTGCATTTATTAGCGGTAAATACGTGAGTATTTTATATGTTTAAAAAAAATAAAAACACAAGGGAAAAAGGATGCGAGGAGAAAAAGAAGGGATGAGATTTCTCGCCGGTTGGTGTTTAGGCTGGGGGGCTGCGTTGCCCCCAGCCTCAGCCAGCGGGGCTTTGGGGTATTGCTGGGGGTGGGCTGGGGGGCGGGCAGCTTTCTCCTTTCCCCATCTCCCCTGGAATCACTTACAGAAAAAAAACAGGAAAATAGAATATATAAATGTTTACAAAGCACACTTTCCACAGTACCGTTAACCCTCTGGATGCCAAACAGACACATAAAGAGCCGCTCCTCCCCAGGTGCCGTGGGGCGAAGGGGCGGCTGCGCCAACAGCATCGTCCTGCTTCCCTTAGTTTTATTTAATTTAAATTTATTTTTTTTTTAATACATGCAACCCCGCTTCCTCCATCTGCCGCAGCCGTGCACGTTGGGCAGGAGCTTGCTTTTCGAGGAGGGGGGGAGGGATATGCTTCCTGCCCCTTCCCAGGCTCTTCCCGCTCGCTCGGCTGTTGAGAGCGGTGGGAAGAGCTGTGTGGGAAAGCGCCGGGCTCCGCCTGGGAGGTTGGGGCTCGGTGGGAGATGCCGGCACCCACTCCCTGCCCTCCAAGATGCACTTTAAGGCCAAACTTTTTTTTTTTTTTTAAATTATTATTATTTTCTCCGTGGGGCCAGCAGAGAGCAGGCAGGGGATGCTCCCGCGGCCCCAGGTGGGATGCAGGACCTTCCGTATGGCCCCTTTGCATTTCCCGAGTGGGAAAGCGATGTAAAAATCCTCCTAGAAACACCTACGTTGCCGTAAGTTTCTCGAGCCATCCTTTGGGCATTCGGAAATCGCACCCGCATGCCAGCTCCCAGGGGAACATCCCTGGATCCTCCGGGGAGCATCTCTAGCTCACCCAGGGGAGCATCCCTGGCTCTCCTGGGGAGCCCAGACTTTTTAATCCCCTTTGATAGGTTTGTAGATTCTCTGAACCCTTGTAGACCTCCATAGGTAGCTCTTGATTTAATTCCCTCCTAACTCTGTAGTGTTTTCCCCTAAGGCAGGATTTTCTTCTGGACCTAACAGGTCTCTGGTTGCATGGGACAACTTTTTCCTCTTTTAAAGAAGAATTTCTTGCCTATGGATATAAAGACTAGACCATCCAACCTCGTTTCCATTTCTTGAATGTCGAGTATTACGATGTATAACACACGTTAGGGTGCTCTTTGGTGCTGTTTTAATGGTAACCAGTGGAACTGACTTTTTTAAATAACAATAACAATAAAGGAAACTTTAGTACCGCTGGTTCCATAATGTTTGTCGTCGTGACTTTTTTTCTCTCTTTTTTTAAATTTTTTTTTTTTAATTTTTACTAAAAAGTGAGTAGCGATCAGCTGCCGAATCTCTGTGGTGTTAATTTTATTGACTTGTGCACTGCGAACCGTTGGCCGCTGCCTTGGCTGGGCAACGTGGGCAGCTGCTGCGAGCCGGGCGGGCTGTGTAACAGGTTAGTGGGAGTTGGGTTCGAGTCGTTTCGTTTTCAAATTGCACGCAGCAAAAAAAATAGCAGTTGATGGGGAGCCCAGACGGCAACTAGAGGGTTAATTTTTGAACTTCAGGTATGTTCCTCAAAAGAAGAAAATTTAAAAAAAAAAAAATAAAAAAAATAAGAGAAACAAAACACTATTTTTTCAGTAAGCTTTTTTTTTCTGTAAACGATTTACAAATAAATCTGACATGATGGTGCTGTACCAAAGCCTTATACGAAACTTATTCCGCGCTCTATATAATCTCTCTGTATCTGTATTGTTGCTCTTGGCCTCCGTGCTCACGAAGGCCGGTAAAATGCCAGCAGGAGGGACCGGGGGCAGCGTGCTCGGCATCGGCATCCCCGGGAACAGCCGGGCTCCTGCCCGGAGCTGGTCCGGGACCGTGGGGAGAGGAAGCCAAATTCCTGCATCGCTCCCCAGGTGTGCGATGAGGGGCACAAGTGGGGGTCCCTCACCCCAAACTCTCCTTCCAATTGGGTGCTAGCCTGCCCTGGGCAGGTAACCGAGACCTCTGCGGGAGCGCTGCCCGCTCCTCCCGGCCCCCTCTTCCCCCCCCTCCACTGCAGGCATGGCCGGGCCAACTCAGAGCTCATCTCTAAGGGGATAACAACCCGCTGAGCCCCCTCAGCCAGGGGGGTTTTACATCTTCCAGCTCAGCCCGACCTCCGCAGCGCTTGGCCAAGGCAGACCTCTCCTGGCTCTCGCCATGTGAGCCCCGTCCCTGCCCTTCCCCATCCTCCCTGGGGAGAGCCGGGAGCCGGGTCTGCTTTGATAGCTCTAAGCAATAATCCCACTCTGCCAAGAAAGTTGGGTCCCTTTGGCTCTTGGACTGTTGTCAGTTAATGAGTTAAATGCTACTAAGCCAACAAAAATTGGAAGAAATGAGAGTTTGAAGCCCTGCCTTACTGGGAGTAGCTGATCCCTCGGTCTCTGCCTGTTGGGATTTTAAGGCCTGCTGAGTACTTAACAATTTATTGCCGGTAACATTGCATGTTCATAGATTGACTTTTTGGGGTTTTTTTATTTTACTGTACCCACTATAAGAAATTCTGGCAGTGTTGCAATGTTACGTACAACTAGCCATGCTGTAGGAGAATGATGGGTTTTGGAATCGATTAACTTGCTCCTCATGTAACATTACCCTGCTTCAGAAATGTTTTGTATTTTGATATAAATAAACATTTGCTAAAAAAAAAAATAATGAAAAAAGGACTTAATGTCGTTTGATTCAGGCTTGGGGGGCTGGGGGGAGGAGGCGAGTTGCCCCAGGGATGGTTTCAGAGAAGGTGTTTCTCCCTTGGGGTATTTGGGGTGCCCTCCCGTGCCTTGGGGTGTCCCAAGGTACATCCTCCTGCCAGGTCACCGTGAGCTACGCAGCCACATGGGCCTTTTTTCTGGGTCCCTCCAGCCTTCCGTAACGCTTCTTGCTCTCTGCGTTCCCGTTCAGCCACGCTCGCATGAGGGTTTGTGAAAAAACTTGTGAGGGTTGCGCCCCGCATCCCCCTGCCCCATCACCGGGTGCTCAATTCGGGGCACCCGGGTTTGCTCCCTTGGGATTTGCTCTCCCTCTGCATAGCTCCTTTGTCCCCGTGGCTGGGGGACATGCCGGGACACAGGTGCCGTGGTGCCAGTTCTGGGTCTGACCCCATAATATCCGGGGCTTGGCGCATCAGTGGGGCCACCGGCGGGCACCCAGGATGGTAATTTCTGTGTTGTTGGTGTATATCACAGCATGGAGAGGCAGCAGCACCACCTTACCCCCCCGCCAGAGCCCGGGTGAGCACTGGGATGGGGAAGGGGCTTTGCTGGTGGCACTGGGGGCTTTGCAGCAGGTTTCCCTTGAAACAAAGGAATTGACACAACAGTAAAGTTTTTCCTGTTAAGCAGATATTCTTGATCAGCAGCGCTGGGGTCGCCCTGGGGATTCTCCACCACAGGGGCTCCCAAGAATTAGCAAGGGACATCAGTTTACATACAACCAAATCATATATATTAATTAGATTTCCTGGAAAGGAATCTTATGATAATGAGTCCCCGGAATTAAAGTCCAGGTGCCACCTTCTTAAATGAGCAGAGTCATCCTCCCTATAACAGGGTCTCTGTGTCTCTTTGTTTTATCTTAGTTTTCCCACTCTAGGAGTTGCCCAAGTGTCCATTGCAGGCCTTGAGTCTGCTACCAGTGATTTACGTAGGGAGCCTAACGAGCGTTTTAATCTCACCTAAACAATGAGACTTAAGGAAACAGCTGAGGAGCCAGGAGTCCTTGAGAAACAAGTGAAGCAAAACACAAGCAAAGCTTTGAAGCAAACAAAGCAAAACACAAGCAAAGCTGTCATACCTCACGGTTTAGTCTTAATAAAAATTCATTTGTTTGAGCTCTTTCCTTCCCCTTCGCCCCTCCCTGCTGAGTGCCAGCTGGGGTGTGGGGCTCAGCAACCACCTCTCTTCCAGGGTACCCCTGCGGTGGAGGTGGGAAGGGGCTCCTTGATGGAAGGGTGGCTGCGCAGGGCGAGGCCGAGGCGTGCGAATGCCGGCGGCAACCCAAGGGAGCCTGGGATTTAAATCCAGGGAGTTTTTCCCAGGTTTTCACACCAAGGCAGGGTGTGGGATGCAACCCGCGGTGCCTGGGGTTGATGGCAGCTTTGCTGCCTTTGCAGGTCAAAGATGGGACCTCCGGGTTCTTCAGGCGGACGCTGGCAGAGGCCACGTCGGCTCCGTCTGTGTGGCCGGTGGCGAGCAGGCTGGACCCCCAGGGTGTGTTCCAGGGCTGTGCCCCACGGCTGTGTCTGGGAGCTCAGCAAGGTGCAGTTGGGGATGGAGAGGGTCTCGGGGGCTCCTGTGGGACTAAACACACCCTCGGATGAGAAATCTTTGCAGAGGGATTGAGCCACCCTGCGTCTGTGCCACAAACAGCATCTCTCCACCCCGTGGCTCCTTGTGCCAAGTTCCCAAATGCCTCTTCCCCCTCTGCTTTTGGCAGGGTGATGGGGCTTTCACTGCGCACCCACAGGGATTGTCACTCGGCCACTCCTTCCCGGAGGAGACCGGACAGTGATCCGTCCCTTGGGGCGGAGGTGAAGCCCCATGGTGCCCACCGGGACCTGCTGGGGATGGGGCAGGACGTGTCCCGTGGGACTGGGGAGCTCGGTGGTGGCACCTGCCTCACCTGAGGGGACCAGCGGGGTGCTTACAGCCAAACCCAGCTCTGCTGCGGGGTGAGTGAACCAGGGGACGAGACGGCACAGGAAGGGCTGGAGCAACTGGAAAGCTGGTGAGCATCCCCCAGCACAGCCTCTGGGGGGGCTGCCATGTTCCTGGGGCTCCCCTCGCCCTGATACCTCACGTGCTCCAGCTTGCCAGCCCTGGGCAGGTTGAAGCCCAGGCTCCCAGTCACCCTGCTCCTGGGAATAAAAGCCCCTGGGCTTCAAACCCCTGTCCCCCGCAAGAGGAGGGGCTGGTTGGTCCTGGCAGACCCGTGGTTAATCTGTGCACCCCCCCCTAACCTTGGCTTGTGGCAGCATGTCCCGGCTGGCGCTCGAAGCCAAGCTGGCCACCAAGACGGACGCTGAGCTGGACACCGATGCCAAAGTCCTGCTGACGAGCAAGGACTAGGAGGTCAGAGAGCCCCCGGCCCATCCGACGGGGTGAGGCCGGGCAGCGAGCGGGTCCCTCGCCGTCTTCTTTGAGGCCGGGGGTCCCACCCACCCGCTGCCGCAGCTTCCCTTTCTCACCCCCCTCTCCTATCCCGGCTGACCCGCTCTCTGCTCCCCTCAGAAATTTTTTGCCGCCTTTTCAGCGCTGACTCATCCGGAGGCAGGTCCCCGCTAAGAAAAAATCTGTGGACGGCGACGGAGCGTGTGCCTCGTCCAGGACTGCGCGGTGTGCGGCGTACAGTGTGCGGTGTGTGGTGTGCAGTGTACGGCATGCAGTCTGTGGTGTACAGTGTGTGGTGTAGGGTGCACAGTGTGTGGTGTGTGGTGTAGGGTGCATGCTGTGAGGTGTATGGCGTACAGTGTGTGGTGTACGGTGTGCGGTTGATGATGTACAGTGTGCAGTGTACTGTATGTGGTGTGTGGTGTGTGGTGTGTGGTGTATGATGTACAGTGTGTGGTGTACGGTGTGCGGTGTACAATGTACGGCATGTGGAGTACGGTGTACAGTGTACATTGTGTGGCGTATGGTGTGCGGTGTGTGGTGTATGTTGTGTGGTGTACTGTGTATGGTGTACAGTGTACAGTGTGGTGTACATTGTGTGATGTACTGTGTATGTTGTGTGGTGTATGGTGTGTGGTGTGCAGGGTATGGTGTACAGTGTGTGGTGTACGGTGTGCAGTGTAAAGTGTATGGTGTGTGGTGTGCAATGTGCAGTGTACAATGTATTTACATTGTGCAGTGTGTGGTGTATGTTGTGCGGTGTGCGGTGTACGTTGTGCGGTGTGTGGTGTACGTTGTGTGGTGTGTGGTGTACATTGTGCGGTGTATGTTGTGTGGTGTCCGTTGTGCGGTTCAGGGTGTGCGTTGTCCGTTGTGCAGGTCAGGGTGTGCGGGTCAGGGTGTGTGGTGCCTGTTGTG
The DNA here is from genome assembly GCF_003259725.1 of Athene cunicularia. Taxonomy (NCBI): domain Eukaryota; kingdom Metazoa; phylum Chordata; class Aves; order Strigiformes; family Strigidae; genus Athene; species Athene cunicularia. The sequence continues at coordinate 3,130,824 of NW_020799132.1, read as the reverse complement.
CGGTGTCCGTTGTGCGGTGCCTGTTGTGCGGGTCAGGGTGTGCGGTGTGTGGTGTGCGGTGTGCAGGTCAGGGTGTGCGGTGTGCGGTGTGCAGGTCAGGGTGTGCGGTGTGCGGGTCAGGCTGTGCGGTGTGTGGTGTATGTTGTGCAGTGTATGTTGTGCGGGTCAGGGTGTGCGGTGTCCGTTGTGCGGTGTGCGGTGTGCGGGTCAGGCTGTGCGGTGTGTGGTGTATGCTGTGCAGTGTATGTTGTGCGGGTCAGGCTGTGCGGTGTGTGGTGTATGCTGTGCAGTGTATGTTGTGCGGGTCAGGCTGTGCGGTGTCCGTTGTGCGGTGTGCGGTGTGCGGGTCAGGCTGTGCGGTGTGTGGTGTATGCTGTGCAGTGTATGTTGTGCGGGTCAGG
>NW_020799132.1:3120705-3130373 GCF_003259725.1 Athene cunicularia | reverse complement strand
AGCCGCTCTGCCCCCGCTATCCCCGCTCCTGTCCGTCTGTCTGTCCCCCCGCTTTCCCTTGAGCCGCCCCCGTCCCCCCCCGCCTCCCTGCGGGGACGATGTTTAGGGTCTGGCTGCTCTGCGGGAACCTTGCGCTGCCCCGGGCGTGTTGGGGAGGTGCCGGGGGGGTTCAGCATCCTCGGGGACCAGCGCGGAGCGAGGCCACTTCCACACCCCCCCAAAACCGGGGTGTCGAGGGCAGCCCCTCGCCTTTCCTGGCCTGCCCTGGTTATTCCCACGGGACCTGCACCTCCCCACCAGCGCGGGGACCAGGGACCCTCCCACCGTGGGTGCCACAACACCCTGCACCCCACCAAGGGTGGGCAGAGCCCCCCCCAGCCTGCCCAGCTTTCCTCCACGCTCAAAAAAGCCCTGAGGGAAGGAGGAAGGGGGGGATGTGGGGAACCAGCACCCCTTCCCCCACCTCCAACCCCCCCGCAGCTGAATCCTGCGTTACGGGGGGAACTGATTCGTGCTGCGTTAGAGGGGAGTGACTGAGCAAACACGAGGTTATCGGGCTGTGACCGAAGCGTTTGTGCAGTTAAATGATGCTGCAGGAGCTCATCGCAGCGGGGGGGTGCAGGTCAGGGGCTGGAGGGGCAGCGCGTCGTGGGGATGAGGGGTGCTCACCCTCCTGGGGGTGGTTTGCGATCTCCCTAAGGAGCCAGAAGCCAAATGCAAGAGCTGGGCTAAGAAGCCAAGGCCTTTCCAGTGTTTTGAATGTCCCCGGGTAACAAATTTAATTTTTCATCTCCCGTCACCCAAGCCAGGCACCGTCCTCCTCCTGCGGGGGCTCTGGGTCTGGCCCCTGTTTTTTTTCCACAGCCTTGGTGGGGGCCAAACCTCTGCTGCCAGGGTGGGTGATGCTGGCAGGGAGAAAGGAGGTGGCAGCAAGGTGAGGGGATGTACGTCCTGCCCCGGGGGGAAGCACCGTGTCCCCCCCCCGCAGGTAGGTCTGGCTGGAGGCACAGTTACTGCCTATCAGTGAATTATTGATTGGAGTTACGGCTCCGGCTCTGACAACACCATTACTGGCTTTGACTTCATGTTTAAATCATCACTCCAACAGCTCTGAGAGATGCAATCTTCTATTTAAAATGCACTTGGCGGCTTTTTCTGATCCCCTGGCTCGGGTGTGCTGCTGGGGGGGGGGAGGCACTGGGGAAGGGAGGAGGCGGTGGGTGAACAACCGTTGGGGGCTTGATCCCTGCAAGAGAGGCTTCAGGGATGCTCAGGGTCACTTGAGGCCAACGTCCCTTCCCTGGGCGCTGTGCAAACAGGCAGGGGCTGGGTGCTGGGGAGCTGTGCTGTCTTTGTCCTTGTCTGAGCTCGCAGGGCAGCCGGGCCTTGGTGGTCTGCACCGGGGGGCTGGGGCTGTCTCCCCATGCCTTGCTTCTCCTCGCTGGGAAGCGGGAATTGAGACAGGGACAGCATGAGACAGGGGGTGAGGGAGGTCCCTCGCAGCCTGGAGAGGCAGCTTTGAGCTGGATTTCTGCATGGAGTAACTTGCTTGTGTCTTGTGCCTTGGCTGCCAGCTCCCTTGCTCCAAGAGAGGTTGTGCAAGGCGTCAGCTGGGATCCCTGCTGCAAGAGTCACGGCCCCTTTCCCTCCTCTGTCTTGCTCCGGTCCCACCAGGATGCAGGAGCTCTCCTTCACCGAGGCCGAGAGAAAACAAACTTCCATCTCTCATGCTGGAGATCAGGTGAAGGACTGCAGGTAACCCGGGCAGGCCAAGAGCTGCGGCGGCTGTGCCATCCCCTCCGTACTGCTCCTGCCCCCCCTCCGCCTGCAGCCCCAGCCCTGCTGCATCCCCACGCACCCCTGCAGCTGAGGGGGCAGGCGGTGAGCATCTCCAGGGCTGCGCTCCCCCAGCTCACCCGGCTTTGCTCTCCCGCACAGCCCCGGGGCGCTGCTGTCCCCGCTGCCCATCCCTGCGCGTCCCCAGCTCCCAGCCCAGCCTTGGCGCCAGCTGCTGTGCCTGCGCCTCGACGGCTTCTCTCCGCCGTAACCTGGCTCTGGGACGTGCAGACCAGCTGCTGCTGCTCCAGGGCTGCAGGTTTGAGGGCACAGCAATGGGAGTAGCAGCTCATCAGGCCGAAATTCACCGCGTATCAAGCTGTGGGGCACTTTGGGACGGCCCGTGCCATCCCCTGCCTGGTTAGCAGGCTGCAGTGCCCACCCCGGCAGAACGGCAGGGCTCTCTGCAGCCTGCTGTCGAGATGGTCCCCGTTGCGTTTTTATCAGCATTACCATCCAATATTCCCCGGCTGCTTTGTCTTTGCTTTACATTTATCAATATTACCAGCTGATCCTCCGGTCCCCCTCTGCGGGTTTATTAATATTGCCCTCTGATCTGAGGGAAGCAGCCGCGCTTTATATTCCGGCCCCATCCCCAGCTTCTCCAAACCCCGACGCCATGTTTAATTAGATTTTCTCCTTGGCTCAGGCAAACACAAATTGAGCTCCTGGTATCTCTCTCCTGCACTGGAACTGGTGCCTGGCTGAGGTGGACGGCATCCTCCATCGCATTAATATGCCGGTGCTGTCCGAGGGCAGTGCAGTCTGTGGGGGACATTATTCTTTTTAATCCTCCCCCCCCCTCCCCTCCCCGTTTTGTGTTTTAACCTGGCAGGGAAAGATGTTTGCCCATGGGGTTCAGGGTAGCCAGGTTGAGGGCTTCTGATTAGGAAGCAGCCCAGGGTCCCTGGACCAGAAATCAGAAGCTGAGCTCGGGGCAGATGCTGCGGAAGCCTCTCTCATTGCGTTACCCCCTTCCTGCTGCTCTTGGCCCATTAATGTCATTTTTCGAGGGGTCCTTCTGGGTCTGGCTTTCTCCAAGTGGGCGCTGGGGACCAGCGCTGGCCTCTCCCGCTGCTCGGTGGCAGCCTTTCCAGATCAGAGGGAAGGAAAATTGGTTATGCAAAGTTTGTCAGTTCCTCCAGGCATGAAGGGAAGCGCTGATTGTTCTCCAGCTATCTCAAATCTTTTGCCAATTTCCAAGATTAAAAATTTTCCCTGCGTCTTGCAGACATATTTGGTGTTCGCGCTTTGATTTCCAGCCTCACTGTCCAGCAGACGCTTGATTTATTTATTTATTTATTTATTTATTTATTTATTTTAATTCTTACTTTTTCATTTTTCCCACACTGGAATTGTCTTCCTGTCATGGTCTCACCTGTCTGTTTCTCCTGGGGAAAACAGGATGGAATTTGCTCATGCAGGGATCATAAACACCTCCTGGGGCTGGATCTGCCCTTCTCGACCAAGCTGTGATTCCACAGGGCAAGATGGGGCAAAGACCTTTTTAACACCCTCCAGCCTGGCAGCTTGCAGCCCCTTGTGCTGCTGGGGTGCAGGATCCGCTCCCCGGGGTTTTATTGCCTCTCCTCTCCCAGCCGCTGCCTGAGGAGTGTGTTTGCCTGAGTCAATAGAAAGCTAATTAAGCTATTTATCTGGGAAAAGCAGCCACTTCTGGTAAGCACTGCTGTCGGGATGAAGGAGGAAAGAGCGCAGCAGCAAACGGGGGAAGGTAGGGGTGAGGGAAAGCTGCTGGCAGTCCCTGGGAGGGGGAAAAAAATCTCAGGTGGGAGCAGCCCTGGGGCTGAGCAAGGTGGGTACCACCAGCAGCATCCGCAGTGGGGCCACTGCCGAGCCCCCCCAGCTGGCTCCTTGGCTTCCACACACTTCCCTGATGGTGCTGGGATCACTAATACAGTGCTTTTCCAGCTGAGAAGTTGGCAGTGTTTCCTATTAACACCCATCGCTCCGGGCCATAGCGGAGGATGGCATTTGCTCCTGGGTGAGCAGAGCCGGACCACGGTGTGGTGTTACCCTGTGCAGGGGACCCAGACTCTTTTCTCCCCTCCAACTCTCCTCTCTGGGCAGGGCAGGTTTGCTGTTTGTAGAGCATGGCTCTTCAGCTAACCAGCCCGCACTCTCACTTTAAATTGACTTTTCTTAGTGAATCCCTGGGAGGTTTTCCTGAGGCACACAGTCTATTCTTTGGGGTTTTTATAAGCCTTTAGTAGCTTAAGACACAAGTAAGTTTGCCCTAATCTCTCATAAAAGCGTGTAGGTTTTCTTGCCCTTCTGCTGCATCAAGGTCTTAGCCGGGCACTTTCTTCCTCTGTTGTGTTTGTCTCGAAGATGGGAAGAAAACACCTTTGAATCCTCCTTTTGAAATACCCAGATCCTCAGATAAAACCCCTCAGTGGCGGCTGGGGAGGAGACGGGCTCCCTGCGAGGGTTGTGATGTCTAATGGGGGATGTTGTCCTTGATGTGGTGGCACAAACCCCGCTGGTTTCACAAGACTGCAGTCCCCGTGAAGATCTTGTGCTGGATCATCCCTGAACCCTCCCTTCCTCCTGGGTGACGGGCACAGTGGAAGTACTTGGGGAAAAACTTATTTCTCCAGAAAAACAGCGGTAACAGAGCAGCAAGAGGGTCCGGAGGGCTGCGGCGCTCACCTCTGCCCCTGTCCATCCCCACGTGCTGGGTGCCCGGCGCTGCGCTACGGGTGAGTCGGCTGATGCGCCGCATGGCCTTAGACACCTTCATCGGGTTTTACCAACTGCTTTGTAAGAGCTTCTCAAACTCCGTCCGGGGGTTTATTCTCAGAGACATCAGTAGAAACGGCTTTTCTGGGGTGGAGGTAAAGCGCTGCCTTGAAGATTTGGAAACGGGTGGGAGCTGAGCAGGAGCAGCTCAGCCATGGGGCTGCTGGGCTTTTACTCCCCAGACAACAATTCTTGTGTGCTGAGCAGCACCTCCATCTCTTCCAGACCTCACGCTGCTCCTGGGTCTCTCTCTGGTGGGGTCTGTGAGCGCTTCAGACCCCAACAGGAGGGTTTCTGCAGCCAGGGCCTGCTGCTCCACAGCCCGGCACCGCTCACCGTTTCGGCACAGCGCGTGTGCCAGCGCCGGTGCCCGAGCAGAGAGCCGGGTCCGTCCGGGCCAGCCTGGCGGGAGTCACACCATTTGCATATTACTGGCGAGTTTATGAATTATGCAGCCACCACAGCACGTCCGGAGGAATCGGCTGCAACGTGCAAGTGCTGAAAAGCATATTTATCTTCATGTCTTATTGATTTATTTTCCTCTCCCGGTTTTCAAGCTTGGGCAGCTGCAGTGAGGAAGGGAAAAGGGCCCAGGCGGCTGGAGGCTGCTGCAGCCGGGCAGCGTATCCTCCCCCAGCCAAGAGGTCCCTTTGGGTTTCTCTGCTTGCAGGATGAAACCACAAAGCTGAGCGCTGCCTACCAACATCTGAGTACTCTGACGCTCGTTTTGGTGGGGCAGGAGCTTGGGCATAGTTCAAAGACAGGGAGTAATAATTTCTGGTGACAGCAAAGATGCTGGGATGCAGCTGGTTTGGGGAGCTGGTGTCTGCCCTGGTTTGCCAGCCTCAGGCAGGCTCATCGCACCACGTTTGGACTGAGGGGACATGCTGGGCACAGCAGAGGAACCAGAGCCTTCTCCTGCTTGGCTGGAGGGGGTTCTGCTCCCCACCTTCCCAGCAACTTGCTGAGAGACCGGGTCCTCCGTGGGCAGCACCGGCTCCTAAACAGGAGGTTGCGAGGACACATCAGCACATTTGTCCTCATCCAGGTAGAAGCATTATGGCATTCCCTCCATTGTCTCTTTGTCCATCCATCTACCCTTTCCACTCATTAACTCCACCATCTGCTCCTTCATTTATCTGATATCCCTGCCAGTAAATCATCCCTGCCTTCCCCCTCCCTCCATGCATGGGAGTACTCCTGCGTCCCCTCCTCATCCCAGACGCCCAGGGCCATGACAGTGTTTTGAGCTTGAAATTCAGGGCTCCATCCAGAAGGAAAGCTCTCAAATCTCTCGGGGCTTTATTTTACCTTTTACGATGGCTCCAAAAAGCTCTGAGATGCAGGAAGGGAACGGGACCCACCCCATGCCCAGGTGATGGGCTGCGGATGCTTCTCACATCCACACTCTTCCTGCCTTCCACATCCCTCGAAGCGTCCCGGCTCGCAGCCCTCCCAGCTCTGCCCTTCTCCCCCGGCAGGAAAGGTTAACCGCGATCACACAGCCAGCCGGCTGCCCAGATTCCTGCTCCCTGGGGCTAATTATGGAACAACATTAGATAAAAGTCAACATATGTTGTAAAAGGCACTATGTATCACTGCCTGACAGTTCCTAACAATGTGCTCATGTAACAGCTGTCAGACTGCAATGCTCGAAAATGAGTAATATGTTGATTTATGGATATCAGATCTGCCCTTACTTTCACCAACAGCAAGACGCGAGGCCCGCGCAGCGGCGCCCGTTTCGCAGCGGTAGCGAGGACGGGCTGTTTCCTAACACGTCACTTGGCTCAGCCTCCTGCTTTCTCCAGCGAGGTTTAATTTCCAGATGTGCCCGTGTTTGTGTGGCTGCTCGTACGCAGAGCTGTTGTTTCTTCTGCATGGTGCTACCGGCAGCAGGAGGAACCTGCCCCTCTCCGTAGGCTCAGACAGTTCATTGCTATGCAAACTGTAATATTTTATTTCAAATCCAATCAATAAATACTTGCGAGCCCCATTAAGCCCTTTTTCTTCCCCATCCCCTCTCTGTTTCAGGGCTCTGGATGCTCAGACCTGCGGATGGGAGGAAAAAACCTCCCCAAATCCTGCACCCCACTGCTCCCTGCCAGCTTTCGGGGTGAAGCTCTGCCTTTTTACTGTCCTATCCCCAACCAGGATTTGGTGGGGCCCGAATCAGCGATGTTCTCATTGCAGACAAAGGCAGAGACCCAACGCAGCTGCTGGCAGAGCCTCGTTAGTGGTTCACACTAATCAGTTTTGATGGGGAACAGGGGTGGGAAATTGCTCCTCACCTTTATTGAGCACACTCGGAGGGATGCTCTTTGCTGTGGCTCCGTCTGTAGGGTTCTGCTTCTCGCTGTTGTGGTGCTTTGGTTTGCTTTGGGCAAGGTAAAACCTTTTGGGAAGTGTTTCTTTGCTGGGTGGGAGGGATGTGGTGTGTCCTGTGCTGGAGTGGCTGCTGGCTTCCGCTCAGCGTGATAAAATGGCCCCAAACTCATGTCGTTTAGAATGTATGTATGTATTTGCTGTTTCTCCTTGGTTTTATCAGATGTTCAGGCTTGCTGGAGATACTTCCTCCTGGGCATGGGGTGAGACTAGGTGGTTTTGGTGAAAGCTGGGGTTTGCCCCGCTGTGGGAGGGGGGTGTTGAGGCACCCCTGTGACTCCAGGCTATGGGCTTTGAACAGCCCTGCCTGTTGGATTGGCAGTGGATCCAAAATTAATTTGAGGTGGGGATGTGTTTTCAGCTTTCCGGGTTGAGACATCAGTTTTTCTTTAGCTTTCCAAATGGTGATTTCTAGCAGGATTTGCATCAGCCGCTTTAATTTATTCCAACTCACAAGACATCTTTTCTTGTATGTGCGTGTTGGTTTTCCAACCTTTTCATGTGACTTTTTTTTAATTTTTGATAAATATGAATAGAGATACGTGCTATGCTTGCTTTAATTTTTTTTTTTTTTTGGTGTTGGGGTCTCAACTGGTAACAGCACTGTGAGGTTTCATGTGCTGCAGGGGAACGTGTAAATCCCAGTAAAACTGCCTGTTTTGTACAGATTTGAAAATATAATGAAACTGGTTGTGCCATTTTATAGAAAAAGTAATAAAGAAGGTTAATGTCCTTCCTCAACTAGCAGCCTGTGTTTTTTAATCTGCGTAACAATAATGGAAAACTCCCATTTATAGAGTTGTTGTGTAGGTTGGGCTGAGCCTTCATGAAACCTCGCATAAGACTAAATAAACTAAGGCTGCACTGCAATTTGCTCTTTGTAGACTGATATTTACCAGCCTAGCAACTACTCTACTTTCTAACTGAATATATTTCATTTTTTTTCTAATACATATTCAGTATTTACAAATTTGTTTCCCCTCTTAAATTTTTGCTGCTTTGTGTGATTTCTTGTGGGAATTCTTTTAATATGCAGATTTCCTAGAAATTATTTTTATGTGGAGGTATTTTGGCTAGGTAATTATCAGGTTCTGTTGTGTTAAATTCCAAATATAACTTTAAAATTCACTGAGCAAAGACTCTATTTTGGGTTTCCACCTGCTGGGGAGGGTGTATTACCTGCAGGTGTGGTTAGTAGGTGGGCTGAGACCTGTGTGCAGGCAGGGCTGGGCTTGCAGCCCCCTGGGAAGCTGGAAGGGATGGGCTGACGATCGCACAGGTGGTGCCAGGAGGGTTTTTTGCTGGCTGGCATTGCTCTGCTCCCTCTTAGGATGAACCCTGCTTTAGGGGACTGGCTGGCAAGGTGTTGGGGCAAACACCCCAACCTCCTCCTGCGAGGCAAATAAACCCAACCCTGCACCTGCCCGTGTCCTCTTACAGTGGGAGACGAGCTGAGAGAAGTCCTAGCTCAAGCCTGGAGTTGAAAACAACCCTTCTGCTCAGTTTGGAGCTTCTGGGAAGATTTGCACAGCCCTGATATCTTCGGAGAGGTGGCATAAAACCCCTGGGGCTGCTGCCTGCGGCCTGTCTGCTTGCCCCTTCATGTGGTGAGTGCAGGTGGCAGAGGGATGCTGGAGTGACGTGCTCACAGCTGGCAGGGGAAGGAGATGTGTAAAACAGGGTGTGTCCGGCAGAGCATCCCCCCTCGGATGTGTGAGGGATGACTTAAAAGCACATCACCTCACCCCTGGTTAGCTCTCTGTTCCCCAAGTAGAGGTTCAGCTCCTGAATTACTACAGCCTGCAAAAACACTTGAAACTGTGATCAAAGCTAAGCGAGGGTGCTCTGAGCCACCACCTTCTCCACCACTTTTGGGCTTCATCAGTGAGAGGAGGAGATAGGAAAACAGCTGAAGGCTGATTCTCTTGCCCTGAGGGAAAAATAAAAAGGCAAGAGTTTCTGCCTTGCCTCTCTTTGAAGCTGCTCTGATGGGGAATGTGAACTGGTGACCACTGGAGGAGCAAGCAGCTTTCTTCCCTAGCTGAGTTCCCATCAACCATGGCAAAACCAAACACCTGTTAATGGGCCTTGGACACTAAGCCTGTGGTTCAGCAGGGCTGGCCCAAAAGCCTTCCGGTATTTGTAATGCAAATCACCCATCCATGCCTTAATCATTACCACCGGGAGACAATTAGGGTTAAAATCCAGATTTCTCTACAAGAAGAGCAAACAATAGAGAAATAAAAAGAAAGACTTGATATGATTCATTTATATCAGCCTGTTGCTTTAGGGCTTAGGATGGCTGTTAGGGGCTTGAGCTGGGCTGTTTCTGCGGGGAAACATCCCCAACCCAGTGTTCAGACCTCGTACAGGGGCTAGTTTTAGGAGAAAAGTGGGGTTTGGGTGGGGTCCCCCATCTCAGGGGTTAGGGCTGGCTGTTTCTGCAGTGATCTCCCTTCTGGCCTGAAAGCCCAGCAGCAAAATGGGTTAGAAACGGGGAAATGAATCAGCTGTTCTGGAATCTGATCGAAAGTGCAAAATAAAGGACAAAAGGAGGAGAAGTGCAAATGGCCGGTTTTGCATTTTTATAATCCTGTGGGTTTTATGGTCAAGGTAAATTGAATAATGTGGGACAAGAGCCTTACTCAGCACTGCCCTGAGGTTATGTGGGGAGAAAGGGGTTGGGG
>NW_020799132.1:3095065-3120655 GCF_003259725.1 Athene cunicularia | reverse complement strand
CCAACCCCCCCCAGCACCCCAAACCCCCAGGTTTGGGCAGGATGATGGGCCGGGCAGGGAATTGCCGCAGGAAAAAGCAAAACCCCCTCCCCAACTCTATTTTCTTCAGAAAAACTGAGCCTCTTGCTGACAAATGCATGATAAACTTGAGGGTGAACTCTGCGTTTTCAGCCCTAACGGGGGTTTTGGGAAGCCCAGGGGGGAGTTTGTACTGTGGAGTAGGAGAGCCAGAGGGTGTGGAGGAGGCTGGGGGTATTTTTCTTTCTTTTTGGGGTTTAGTTTCTCTGCCACAATAGAAAGGGTGGGGTTTTTTAATAGGTAAATGTAGCCGTTGCTGTGTGCAGCAGCCTTCACTCGTGCTGTTCCGCTAAAGGGGATTTTGGTGGGTTTTCTCCCTCTGGGAGGGAGCAGTGTTGTGCAAATCACCCCCAAACTACTCTGGGGTGCCCAAGAATTACTCCGGTAAAATAAACACCTTTCACTCACCCTGAGCCTCAATACCCCTGTGTGTGCCCCATGCCAAAAGCAGCTGGTTACGATTTAGGGTTACCAAGAAACCTTCCCCAGAAATCACCCCCCCAGACTCTGCAAGTGTAGGGCTTGTGTTCAGTGTCACTAAATGTCCCCTGAGCGCATCCATGTGTCATCCAGCTCCCTGGGGAGCCCCTGGGCATCTCGGCCTGGGGGCTGCAGGAATAACAAGTTAATACCAAATTCCCAAAGTAATAAAAGTAAGTTCTGAGTTTGGTGTAAGCAGGATTTGTTTTCCAGAGCTCTGTTCTCCCCCCCAGTTCTGGCCCTGAAGCTGCTAATTACTCCAGCACAGAGGGCTGGGGTCTTTGCTTTGGGGAGCCGGAGATAGAGACTGCTGAGGGTGTCCTGGGGGTGAAAGGGTCCCCCCCCCAGTTGTTTCTGTGCCCCCCAAACTGCAGGTGAAGGAGGGAGCAGGGCTACGCGTGTGGGGTGCTTCTGAGTGTAAATCCTCATTGCTTCTGAGGGGCTGGGTTTGCCATTTAGTTTTATTTAGGTTTCCGTTTCAGGAAACGTAACTTTAAAAATTATTTTTAAAATAATAAAAAATTATAAGGGACTTTTAAAAATTATTTTTGTATTTTAGTGTTTCAGCTTGATACAAACCAGCACTTTTTGCCATTTTCTCTGTGTCCAGTCCCTGAGCCAGCAACAGCTGGTGGGGTGGAAGGTGGGATGGAGCAGGAGGAGATTTTTCCTTCTCTTTCCCTGGTGTCAGCATCCTCTGTCCTTCCCTTCCTGGGACACAAAACCAGCCCCCAGCTTCCCCCAGAGGTGTTGAAGCTGCTCCAATCCCTTTGTTGTCCCATTTCCAGCCTGCCCACCAAAATCGAGGGGAGCCGATACCTTCGGGGGCAAATAAATCTGTAATTGGCCTTTGGGGCTGGGGGTCTGTTTCTTTTGGGTTAAAGTGCGTTTAACTACACTGAGGTCGAGGGCTCTGCTTGCACCTGCAAACAAACCCACAGCACGTCTTGCTTGCGTGCACAAAGTTCCACGTGCAATAAGGTATTTGCAGGGTCAGGGACTAATAATTTAAACTGCCGAGCAAAATAAATAAGTGTAAAGCAAAACCAAACCCAGAGCGCCGCAGGAACAGGCAATATTGTTTGCTTTTCAAATAGACACACAAAAAATACAAACAGTAGCAGGAGGGATACAGAGATGAAAATTTTTATAAAAACAAAATACCAGAAATCCCACCAGGAAGCGGTCTTTCCATTTTGTATGTGCATAAGATTAGCAACACCTTGCTGCCTGCTTCGAGTGTCCCTCTCTGTCTCCCCCTGGAAAACTTTGACAAAAAAAAAAAATTTGGGGGGGGGGGATAAAAAAAGATTGAAATTTTCTGCAGAAAACATTGACTTTTCAAATTGAAAACTGCCCCTGCTCTGGCCTGGAAGGCAGCCAGGAAGCAACCCGTTTTGACTTTTTCCACACAAAAATTGAAAATTTGAAAGGAAATTCGATGCTTTTCCTGAAAACCTTGATGCTGACATCAACCCAAAAGCCGTATGGCCACAGAGGGAGGAGAGGGATGGCCTGGCTCTGTGCAAGGCACCTAGAAGCCAGGGGAGAGCGAGGTGTGCGGCTGGATGGATGCTGTGCAGCCACGGCAGATGCTGCTGCTGGGCTTTGTGGCTTCCCCCTGCACATCAGGGGTGTGGGATCGCTGGGGGGGAACCGCAGACCCTTGGCTTTTCCTCGCGTGACCCATGTGTCCGGGTTTGTTGTTCTGCCCTGCAAGGCTTTGCTCTTTCTCGAAAAAGTTTTGCTGAGCGGTTTCTGCTGCAGCCCGGGCTCTGCTCATGCCTCCAAACATGGCCCTATCCTGTCGCTGGCACAGTTTGCTTGCATGCACAAGGATACTCATGCAATGAGATATTTTTTTTTGTATATTTCCAGCTGGATTTCTGCTCCCACGATGGAGGAAAACAGCTCTAAGTCAGGACTCTGCACTGCTAGCTGCCGTAGCTAGGGGATGTGCTGTGGGTTTATCCTGATTGTACCCTAAAAACCCAGGGAAACACCTCTGTGGGGCAGGGGGGGAAGAGGAGAGCTTTGATTTAATGCTCCAGAGACTCAGCAGAGGAGCCAGGAATTGTTTCACAGCCAACTTCCACAGCAGCACCTTCACCTCAAAATGCTCTTTTCCTCTGTGCGTGCTCTGGCTCTGAATCCAAACCTGTTTAAAAGGCTTACAGTGTTTTTTCAGTGAATATTTCAGGGATGTTTTTAGAGAGCAAATGTGCAAACAGCATAGGCAAAGGCCAGGAGCTATACATTTGCTTGTCCATATGTATGTGTTTAAGGGGAAGGCACTGGGGGAGGATGGGGAGTGTGGATGCTGCCAGCTCCAGGGGAGGAGAGGGAGCTGTGCCGGGGGGCTGCAGTGCTCACAGGAGCTGCGCAGAGCTGGTTTAGTCTGACGGCTGTGGGGGAGCCAAATACACGAAGCCAAAAATTAGATATATGGAGTGAATCGGGTGGCCTCAGTCAGCAAAACGGCGATGATGCTCCCAGGCTGTGGTTTTCAGGCTCCCGGTGATGCATTTGCATCCCTGTGGGGATGGTCTGTGTGCTGTGCTGAAATCGTGCCAAGTTGGGCTGTAAATTGTGATTCCTGGAGGGACACTGTGGGGCTTTTTGGTCCCAGGTCCCCAGGTAGCTTGTGCCTGAATATCGTTGGCAGGGAGCGGTGCCTGCATCCTGCCTGTCTGCCTGCCCCCGCTCCGCCACTGTCCCTGCAAGTGCTTCCCCTTGGTAGGGGAATGTTTTCAGCCTGCTCTGTTTGTAGGATCTCTGGATGCTTGAGTTTAGAAGTTTCAAAAGTGGTTTATTGCATTTTTAAGAGAATAAATTACGTCTGTTTCGAAAGCAGAAAGTCATTGTACAGTAAGCAAAATTGGAATGTCTTCCTTTTCATTGAAAACAATGCTGAAATGGATGGGTTTGGTTAAGAAAAAGCTCAGTTTGGTTTGCTTTTCAATTTTACTTTTGCCATGCAGTCTGGTTAACACCTTATCCTGGTGCTTTTGGGTCTCTCCTGAGCCCCTGGGGCTCCTCTCATGCTGTCATGTATCCAAAGGCAGCTTGGAAACAGGCAGGGCCGGTGTTCAGAGGTTTTCTGGACGCGGATGACTCTGGGCGCATCCCCAACCAGCACCCAGGCACCCCCCAGCTCCGCTCCCTTCAGGCACCCACATTCTCCCCAGGGCCGAACCCAAGCCAAAACGCGTGCCGGGTGGGAGCGGCGGGGAACTGCAGCGGGGCGGCTTTGACAAGCAGATCCCACCATCATCCTCGCCTTCCCCGCAACCATTTGTTGCTGACGGCGGCTGCGGGGGGCCGGCAGCGCCCGTGCCCACCCCGCCGCAGAAGGCTGGAGCCGGCATTTGAATAATGAATTCTGTTTAAGACTGAACGCTCGGAGATCCATCTGTAACAAGACTCGAAATAATTACAGCTGATGATTGCCTGGTACCTCAGCCAGAAAAAACAGAACAGATTTTGGCCGCCAGCAATTACAAGCAGCACCCGCTCGAGCACAGGGAGAACTTTCTGAACGAATTCATGAATACATTTGCGTGGATTGGGAGCGATGGGGATGGCGATTTGGGGTGCAGGACTGCAAGGAGGGGGTGTCTGTATTTGTGTGGCTCCCAGACCCCTTCTCGGGGGGGCTGGTGGCACGGGCATCCCCTCGGGGTGTGTGTGCCAACCCCTGCCTCTCTGAGCATCATTTGGAGCTGGGAGGAGCAGGGCATCCATACCTGGACCAGAGCTTGTGTGGGGTTGTTACCGCACACTGGAATGAGAATTGGTGGGCAAGTGGGGAAATGGGAGGAAAATGGGGAAAAGTACGTTATTTTCTCATCATCTTACAGTATTACAGCTATTTTGTTCCCTTCTCCCTGCCGAGGGTGGCTGAAGCATTGGTGGTGTTTGGACACAGCTTGGTTCACTCTGCCTTCTGTCTGTTTTTCTCTAAACTGTGGTTGAGATGAGGCTGTTCCCAGGAGCAGTGGGATACCTGGAGGTAGCAGAGGGGGGTGACAAATTTTGGACCTGACTCTGACAGCTGTTTGGCCCTGTTCCTGCTTCACGAGCAAGGGCTGAGCAGGGGAGGGTTTCTCCACCCAGCGTGGCGGTGATGCCCTTCAGTGACTGCTGCAAAAACACGTGCTGTCCCCAGAAGCCTTGCGCCTCTCCTGAGCTCAGATTTGCCTTCTGTATAATGGGAAAAATTTATCAAATAGTGAATAATATGCTTTTCTTCTTCCATGTCTCTTCCACATATCATTTCAACCGGCTGAAAATTGTCAAATTAGACTATTTTCCTTGACTGTTCCATTTAGGAGTGGGGGGAGCTGAAGGCTTTGATAATTGTGCCATGTGCTCCGCTGATGTCTTGTAAAATAAGCAGCGAGTAAAAAATGTTCTTGCCTGAGCTTTGAGGAATGCCCTTTTTGGTAAAGCGTAGGCTTTCTCTCCTGAGGTTAGATGCTGATGATTTTTAAAAGTCTGTTTTCTTTGCCCCTTAGAGCGTAGCTGCCCAAGCCTGGCTGAGGCTGACGTGGGGAAACCTTGGCCGCCGGCTTCGCGAATCGCTCGGGGACTGTAAGTACATTGCACTATCGCTTTTTCCCATCCGCCAAAATTGCATGTGCTTTGAATTGTCCTAGTGTAATGCGTCTATATTCATCATTGCTCCCTTATCTTGTTCGGCTCCAATCTACAAGGATCTGCTTAGTTCTCCTCTGCACCTTAAATTCTCTTTTATCTCAACTGGTGTCACCACCGAGTGTGCAGACAGCTGTAGCATCTTTCCTCCTGCAGCTGGAAAATGAGCGTGGGGACTCCCTGCTCTGTCCCCACCCTGCATGCGATGTGGGACCTTTGTGCAGCCCGGGGGGAGTAGTGTTGCCATTAAGGAGGATGAGATGGCCCCTTGTGCACGGGTGGCCTCTGCTCTGCGGCTGTCCTCGTGGCCGTGCGGGATGCTGGCGGGAGGGGTGCTGGTCAGCCTTTGGGGGTGGCAGGGTGAGAGCTTGGTGTCGAAAGAAATGCTGTGACGGGATAGCTGGGTGCTAAGTGAAGCTGTTTCCTTCACTCCTGACCAGAACGACCCCAGTGACTCCCCATTTCTGACAATGAGTTCACCTCTTGTGAAGAGCTCTTGAAGCTGGGAGACCCTGATGCATCCCTGGGTGTTCCCATATCTGGGGCAGAAAGTGTGCAGCCAAGTCCTGGGATGCTTTTCCATAGAGAATCTCTTGCATGTGTACTTTCCATCCAAGCGAAGGTGAATGCAAAACTAGAAAGCACTTTATTTTATGCCAAAGCAGCCTGCCATCCCCAAGTAGATACACAGGTTTTGCTGGTCCTTCCTTATGTTTTATATTCTGCTAAGCCACTATCCATCATATTTGAGAAGTCGTGACAGTCTGGTGAAGTTCCTGCTGACTGGAAAAGGGGAAACATAACCCATGCTCTTAAAAAGGGAAAAAAGGAAGATCTGGGGAGCTACAGGCCAGTCCATCTCACCTCTGTGCCCAGCAAGATCATGGAGTGGATCATCCTGGAAGCTGTGCTGGGGCACATGGAAAATACGGAGGTGATTGGCGACAGCCAGCATGGCTTCACTCAGGGTGAATTGTGCCTGACTAACTTGGTGGCCTTCTACAGCGGGGTTACAGCGTTGGGGGATAAGGGAAGAGCAACTGACGTCATCTGCCTGGGCTTGTGCAAAGAATTTCACACTGTCCCACATGACATCCTTGTCTCTGAGCTGGAGAGACATGGATTTGAAGGATGGACCCCTCAGTGGATGAAGAATTGGCTGGATGGTCACCCCCAGAGTTGCAGCCAACAGCTCCATGTCCAAGTGGAGAGCGGTGACAAGCGGTGTCCTCAGGGGTTGGGACTGGTGCTGTTTGACATCCTTGTTGGGGACATGGACAGGGGATTGAGGCACCCTCAGCAAGCTCGCCAACAACACCGAGCTGCATGGTGGGGCTGACCTGGTGGAGGGAAGGATCCAACCAGAGGGACCTGGACAGGCTGGAGAGGGGGTTGGGGCAAACCTCATGGAGTTCAACAAGGGCAAGGTCCCGCCCATGGGTCAGGGCAATTCCCAGCACAGACACAGGCTGGGTGAGGAGGGGATGGACAGCAGCCCTGAGGAGAGGGACTTGGAGGTGTTAGTGGATGGAAAACTGACTGAGCCAGCAACATGTGCTGGCAGCCCAGAAAGCCACCCGTGTGCTGGGCTGCACCCAGAGCAGGGTGGGCAGCAGGGTGAGGGGGGGGATTCTCCCCCTCTGCTCCGCTCTGTGAGACCCCCCTGCAGGGCTGGGTCCAGCTCTGGGGCACCAACAGCAGAAGGACACGGACCTGCTCAAGCGGGGCCAGAGGAGGCCACGGAGATGCTGGGGGGGCTGGAGCCCCCCCTGTGAGGGCAGGCTGAGAGAGTTGGGGGGTTCAGCTGGAGAAGAGAAGGCTGCGGGGAGACCTTAGAGCGGCCCCCCAGGGCTGAAAGGGGCTGCAGGAAAGGGGGGAGGGACTCTGGATCAGGGGATGTGGGGATAGGACAAGGGGTAACAGTTTTAAACAGAAAGAGGGGAGTTTTAGATTAAATATAAGGAAGAAATTCTCCCCTGTGAGGGGGGTGAGGCCCTGGCCCAGGTTGCCCAGAGAAGCTGTGGCTGCCCCCTCCCTGGCAGGGTTCAAGGCCAGGTTGGACGGGGCTTTGGGCAACCTGGGCTGGTGGAAGGTGGCCCTGCCTGGGGCAGGGGGGTGGGACCGGGTGGTCTTTAAGGTCCCTTCCACCCCAAACCAGTCTATGATTTTGAGCTGATCTTACATTGCTAGTGGGTTTTCACAGGTCCTTTATTTCTGTTCATATTAAGATGGGAGGATTTCTTCTTCAGTGATCCAAGTTATTTCCTTCCTTTCTATCTTTATCACAGGAGCTGGTTAAATAAAACAGGACTGCAAAATAACTTAGCAACTCTGGGTGCCAGGTTTGAATTATACCTAAAATACCCGATTCTTTCTGTCTGTGCCATCCTGTTTTGGGATGAAACACAAGGCGCCGAGTCTGCCATCCTGAACTGACACGCTTCCCTCAGCCTCTCCTAGAAATTTCCATTTAAACCCTGCTCCTTCCCAGAACATAGGAGCTGCTTGGGCAATATAGACTGTGCAGCATCACTTAACGGGGACCCAAATAAAGGGAACAGCTGGTTAATCAGTTCAAGTGGCTGGGAACCAGTTTACTGTGTATTAAGTATTCTTTGATTCTGTTTAATTGGGACATTGCAGAGACCCTGACGTCCAGTAATAAGGACAGTGGGAAGCTGATCAGACAGCTCGTTAACACTCAATTAATGTCGCTCTGTACAGCACAGCAGTAACTTTTAAAAAATGTATGTGCGCAGCCGAGGTGGAATGAAATTGTGACGGCAATTTCCAGAGTGCCTGCTCCGAGGTTGCCACGCGGCACGGCGCTACCTTGGTGCGTGTGTGCAATTGAAGTGGAATTAAAAGTTGAAGTGCAATTTTTTTTTTAGGTGAATGCAGTCACTTTACACAGTACAGAATTAGTTCATTTTTAATTTATAGGCGCAATTAAAGCGCACTAAGAATAAAATTCATAAATCTTTTGCTAACTGACTGTGATTCTTCTGAAAACTCTTTTTGTTCCTCCTGATGCGGGCGATATGGGCACATGGTGTGCCTGGAATAATAATAATAGCCAGCTATTCCCCTTCGCCCTCTTCCTTGTCAATCCTATGCAGGCTTTATTAATCTTACCTAGATGTGCCCTTGTGATGCCTGCGTGCTTGCTTTGTACCCACAGTCATATAAAGGCTCAGCAGCAGGTTTAAGTGTCAGGTTTTGGCTGGGTGACCTGAGCTATGGGGGCGAATTTCTGCCCGTGTTACTTGTTCAGGTGCAGAAATAGAGCGTGGGCTACCAGTAGCCATCCTTCTCCTAGCTCGGGGGATCTGTTGTCTCCATGTGGCACGTGTGGCTCTTGGGGGGCAAAGGGACGTGGCCCTGGGCATCTCAGGGCTGAGAGCGGTGGCCATGGCTGTACTGGGAGCCCTGGAAAGGGGTTTCATGGAGAAGCATTAACTGGCAAAGGAGGGAGGGAGCAGCTCAGAAGAGGTGTCTTGCTCTGTAAGGGCTCTGGAGGGTTTTTCCTGTGGCATGGTGGAGGCAGATCTCAGCCAGTTGGGTTCAGCTTTCCCCTCTCCCAGTCACCTTCCCGTCGTTTCCCCCCCAGCCAGACCATGTCCATGCTTGGCATAGCATGGCCGGATGGGTAATTGCCATCTCTGCATTTCCCTAATGAGCTCTGGGTCTGCTAACGAGCCTATTGCTCCTTGGCAAAGCGTGTCCAGCTGAGAACCTCTGCTCTGAGGGGGGCACGGCTTTGATCAGGGGATGTATCTTGTCCCCTGAGTGGTCAGAGGGGGACAATTCCCTCTTGGCCGCTTTGTAACTCAGCTCCTTCCAACCATTCATCGCTGCCAATTGCGGATTCATTTAAGGGCCTGATTTCCCCCCTGCTTTTTTTCTTTTCTTTCTTTCTACTTTCTTTTTTTTTTTTTTTTTTTTTTTTTTTTTTTTTTTTTATTACATCTGCGCATTCAGTCATGCAAAAAATTACATGATTTCAGAGATTCAGCTGACTCTGGTCTCGGATTGCGAGGGCTGCTTAGTACCGCCATCACCATTCAATTAGCCCCGGCACACAAAAGAGATGTGCCGGAATAATACGGCCTTTAAATGAAAAGCTGCTCTGTCCTGTGCTCCGTGGGGAGTACCGGCTCTTTCCCAGCCACACAGCACGTGCCGGTCCTCGACGCTCCTCCTCTGCCCTCATCCCTTGGGATAGTGATGGGGACCAGGTTCAGGAGGTTGGGTCCAGTTTGAGCGTGTCAAGAGATGCAATAAATGGGGATTTAGGGGTTTAGTGCTGCTGGCTCCCGACTGGGCGCTTTGGTGTTGCTCTGCAGAGTAGCTGGTGACTTGTCTTCTGCAAAATTCAGGGTGGCTGGAGGGTGAGTCCAGCTGGTTTGAGCATCTTCATCCTCCCAAGGGGCAAATCAGCCCTGCGGTAGTGCTGCTGCATCCTCAGCTCTTCAAATTGTGCCCTGGAGGATGCTCCTGTGTGTGGAGGGTCCTGAACTCTGTCACAAAACTTGTGCCCCCCACCCATCGCTGTGGCATCGTTCTGCCTTTGTGGTATTTGCGGGTGGGCTGCTTGAGATGGGGGTGTGAGGTTAAACACATGTTGGGCTCAGCTTGGGGAGGTGGTGTAAGATCTTTCCTTGCGGTTTATAGACTACAAAACCCACCTTTCCAACACTTTCCCCCTCTTGCCGCCAAAAGCCTCAACTCTACCGTTAAAATGTGGTTTGCAGGAGAGTCAGGCGCCTGCTGCTGAGCACATGTGCTGGTCCGGGCACTGAAGTGGGGCCAGCCCCTGACTGCGGCAGCCTCCCTGGCCATCTCCTCCCCAGGCAGCTGAAACATTATGACGGCTTTGCCCTTTGTGATCAAAACCCCTGTTTTCTTGAAGAAGTTGATGACTGAAAGTAAATCTGTTGCTTTAAAAGGAGGGGCAGAGGGCAAAATAGAAGTAATTTTATTCCTTCCACCTCTGTCCTTGAGTAGGAGCTGATAAAAAGTCAAGGGCAGGTCTCTGCTCTGCCAGGAGATCAGACTCCACTCCGGCTTTGCCTAGGAACCATGTGGATAAAATATTAAGCGCCAGGGCTGGAGCAGTGTGGGTACAGCAGGCATAATCAGATGAGTAGTTAAAGGTCTGGCATCCTTTGGGGACATGTGTGATTGATCAGCCCTTGCAAAAATAAATAACCCGGCCCTTTAGATCTATGTAGCAATTTTAAATTTTTAATAAATCTGTATGTATGGTGAAGGATAAGTCGTCACCCTACGCTCTGTGCCTGTGATTCTCTGGGTGAATTTATCATGCTCTCCCTTTCGGAGGGCTTCAGATGCTGCCAATAGGCAGTTTAAAATTCCCATCCCATCTTTATCTTGCTGAGGTGTGACAGGGAGCTGGACTGGGTACTGGCCTTGCTGGGGATGCTCCGACTTGGAATGGAGGGGAGAGGGGAGACCAAAATGCAGTGCCTCTGTGTTTGCCAGCCCATGGTGGCCCCAGGTTTGCAAAAGGATGAGGGAGAGGGCCTGAAATGTGTCGGGGGGGATGTGTACAAAATCCTCCAAACTGCTTCCCGAGGAGCAGGGGCAGCTGCTGGCCGTGGCGGTAACGGAGATAACGCTGCAGCCTTCCAGGCACAGGGAAATGCTGGCACTGGGCAAACACCATTTGCAAACTAATTACAGCAGGGTCTTCAGCGCCGGCCCTGCCTGCGCACCCCTGCGCTGGTGGGGGACCGGGTGAGAGACACGGCAGCATCCTCAATTTGCTGCCTGGGCTTCTCCGCCTGCAAGACGCGGCGGTTTGGGCTGGGAAGCAGGCAGGGCTGACCCTGTGGAGCTGAGTGTTGCTAAAGAGAAGCTGCAGATGGCAGGGCTGGCTCCTGCCCCGCTCCGACGGGGAGCAGATGGCTGCTCCTGCCACACGCACGGGCCGGGCAGGCGATGGCCCCCGGCTTCGCCCCGCTCTTGGGCTCTCTCCACCCCTCCGCATGTTCCGGGTTGAGGCACGAGGGAACGATGCAGCTTGGTGGAGCTCATCGGGTCCTGCTGGAGAGAGCAGCTGGGGGCCTGGGCAAAGGGTTTGCTCCTCTGGTGGAGGCAGAAGGACCCGGGTGTAGCCAAGTTGCACATCCAGGAGGCACAGGGCCTGTATGAAAGCAAAATGTGCTTTTCCTGGGGCTCGGTGTGCGGTTCCTGGGAGGAGCTGTGGGGCGACGGGACTCCCCTAGCACTGCCAAAGCTTTGTAAAAGACTTTGGCCACTTTTGTGCCGTTTTTCTGCTGTGCAGCTGTACAGTTACATCCCGCTCTGCCCGCCCCCCCCGTGTAATAACTCTGGAGTCAAACCAGCAGTGCTGCTGCCCCCACCCCTAAGCATGCAGAGGGTCCATCATCCAGCACAGGCTTTCCTAGCCGAGGCTATAGCAGCCCTTTCTAAGAGAGAGGATGAATTTTTCACATTTCCCCCCTCTCTGCCAGGGTCTGGCCAAGGGAACACATGCACTGTGGTGCCAGGGCTCTCATCTTTGCAACTCGGAGCCTGGCTGGCCCCTCTTGCTGGGATGTCCGTGGTCAAACTGGGAAGAGATGCTGTTCAAGAGCACATCCCAGCTTGGCAATACAAACTCCACGAATAGCGGGAAGGCAAATCTGAGCCCAGGGAGGTTTTTGGGTTTTATTTTTGCCATTGCTGTGGGAAAGCCTGTGAATTCTCCAGAGCCATGGTAACGTGGATGCTGTCATTCCCCCACGCTCGGCAGTGCTGACATGTCTGCATGTGTCAGCTGCACAGGGCCCGCGCTCCCGCTGGAAGCTCGTGGTGGTTGCAATTAGCTTGTACTTAAGCCCGGATAGTTACTACTGATTTTTTTTTTTTTTATGTGGTGTGTATAAGAGCTATCAGTATTTTTAAAACTTGAGCTAAAGAGATTCCTGTAGTGGTAGGAGTCTCTGGAGTAGAAAATCTGTGCTTGGTGCCTCATGAATGTTCTCTGCTCGCAGTGGCTGCAGGAGCTTGGTGCAGGCAAGGAGGAGGTTGGCTGGACTGGAGCTGAAGGAAAACCAGTCATCACTGGTCATCATTTCCCCCTGCACGACAGCTCACCTTGACCTCCTGCCCTCCCCAGACAGTGCTGATGGGCAGGTGGGGAGAGACCTCAGCTTTGCAGAAGGTCCATCCTTCAAGCAAGCAGCCTTGGGGACAGGGGACAGCATGCACAGCGTGGTGACAGGCAGAGGGAGCCCCAGGCTAGAAAGCAAGGAGAATGAGCAGGGAAAGGTGGCCAAGCCACCCAGGAGATGCACATGGCACAGCGGTGGGAGCCGAGGCTGCTGCCTCCGGGTAGTCCCAGCCTGGCAGAGCTGTGATATCTGTCCCTCCTTAAACACTGCTGCTCAGGTCTTTAGGAAAACTTATTAAAAGCAAACATCTCTTGCTCCTGCAGTAATTTAGAGCTATCACTGGAGCTGCAGGATTCTCTTTAAAGCCTGATAGGGGTGGAGAGAGGGGGGAAAAAGAGCGCAGGGATGAAACAGCATTCAGTAGTGAGCAGGTTTGCCTTGGGCATCCTGGCAGGCAAGCAGCCTCTGGGTCCTCCTAGGTGGGAGGATGCTGGCGCTTAGTTGTCACCTACTTTCGTTTTCTGATGGCATTTTGGACCTTTCAGCGGCCAGGAAAGGCACCCAGCCCCGCTCTCAGTGCCGGGGAGGATGGCTGCAGGCGCTTTGGGTGCATTAAGTCACCTACAGCTGGGTTTTCTCCCCTGCATCTGAAGCAAACCCTGGCGATGTTCTCTGTGCCCCGCTTCTTTGCTACAGCCAAACGAGGTGTGACTCTCCCCCGAGGAGCCAGGAGACTTGCCCTGGGGTGAATTTGGCCCTGTGCACATTGCAAATCTTCCCACTGTTTTTTAAATACGCTCATCAGTAGAGCCCAGATCTGGCAGCCAGATTCCTCGCCCAGGTTTAAATGAGGGATTGAATCCCTCCTGTGCTCTGTTTGTTGTCTCAATTTCTCTGATCACCAGCAAAGATGATTTTATAGACATCCTGTTTCTTGCAGATAATATTCCTCCTTGAGCAGGTCTGTTTGGGCTTAAATAGGCAAGGGGCGGTGGTGGTGGGGTGTTAGATTTTGCTGAGCTGCTTTACGGTGAAGGTGTGTGTGGGGGGCCAAAATGCTGCTCCTGAGAGCAAAAAGGGCTTCACAGGGACAGGGTGTGGAGGGGAGGAGGTGGAGCAGAGCTGTTAGGGAAGATGATGACCGGAAAAAAAGCAATGGGGAGGAAGGCAGCGTGCGGTAGGCGAAGGTGGTAACGTCAGCCCAGCCCCGTGCAGGAGGCAAGTGATTCCCGAGTGTGCCCAGTATGTTTTTCTCCCAGCTTTTTTTTTGGATGGCACTGTGCTTTTGGGCACGTTTTTGCTCTGCTGCAGCCCCTGGAGTCTGCTGCCTGACTCGTCTCACCCCTGTATGGCCAAATCATGGTGCGAGTGGCATCTGATGGTCTCTCTGCTCCTCTTTGCATCCTTCCTCTTAAGACTGTATGTAAAAGCCACTTTCATCTCCTGGCTCCTTTAGCATCCTCCCTTCCATTCTTTTTTTTTTTTTCTTTTTCCATAAAAAGCAAAATTTTTGGAAATGAAGTGAGAGAAAGGAAGCCCAGATGCAAGTTTTCTGCTCATGAAAGGGAAAGCATGGAATACAACAAATTAAATAGCCACCTGGTGACAAAAAAGGGATTGGAGTGTAAAATGGGGAGGGGGGGATAAAAGGCAGGCTGGCGCTAGAAGATGCCAGGCAGGTCTGGGAATAGAGGCATAGCATGGTGGTAAAATAATTGTGCCCCTTCAGCTGATGTCCACCACTTGCTTTCTGCCTCGCTAACCCAAGCCTGCCATCCTCTGTTAGCTCCTGCAATATTTTATCTGCCAGCCCCGGCTCTGTTTCACCGGCAATGGAGAGGACTAGATTAATTAGGAGAGATCTCTTTTACACAGCCAGCCTGGCTCTGCGGGGGGAAGGCTGGGAACTATTTAAAGGGATGAAGATGTACTGCAGCAGCTGCCATCTCTCTGGCTGGTAATGTGCTCACTCACCTAGCTGAAAATTCATATCCTTTTGCCCTCTGCCAGTAATTCCCAGCAAATAAAAGCAAAGCGAGCTCCGAGGCCCCGCACGGTGCGTGGCTGGGCTGGGGTGTTGGGTGAGAGGCAGGGAGAGCAGGCGTATGCGAGGAAACGGGAGTGAGATTGTGTCTGGATGAAGCTTGGGACCTTGCAAAAGTCCTGAATGTTCCTCTTGTTTATTACAGCACTGCCTGTGGGAATGGGGCTCCGGGTTTCCCAGTGTCCAGGACAACCCAGCTGCCTTGCGGGGGGCTGTGGGAGCATTGCTCCCCCATTTCTCGGCTCATTAAGGCCCAACCTTGCCTTCAAGTGACACAGGTAATGAATCCTCTGCAGGGTGCCTGCTGGCTTTAATAAGATGGAATGAACTGAGGAAGAGAATTAACCTGGCAGGATTAGCTCGCTCTGCAGTGAGATGCTGGGGATGTCTCCTCCCAGGTCGTGCTGGGAATTTTAACACCTCTCCTGCCCACGACCAGTCCCCAGCTGCTCTTTAAAGCTCCCAGAAGCTTAAAAACCCCCAGTGAGGCTGGGGGGGGGGAGCAGACAGGGGGTCAACGCCCTTGCTTGGATGCTGCAGATATCCTTTTACCTCTTTTTACCCCTGGGTGCAGGGAGAAGAGCGATGCTGGCGAGCTGATTTTTGGCAGCTGCCAGATGTGCAGCATCCCAGATGGGCTGGCTTCCCTCCTGTTTCCACCAGCCTCCCTCCTCCAGAGGAGGAGAGGAACAGGTAGAATTTGGTTTTGGCTGGGGCTCCTGAAACCCAGTTTATCACAGCACTCGTACGCGGAGTCAGAGCCTCGCGCCTGAAAACCCTTCAATTATGATGCATTTGGTTGGGTCTTTTGGCATTTTATTTTCAGTAAATGGCTTTGTAATACAACCCCCCTGCAGGGGACACTCTGTGGGGCAGGCAAAAACACCTAAGAAGCAAAAACAATAGAAAAAAAATGGTCCTAAAAGGCAGTTGGATGCTCTGCTGGCTGCGTGGGAGCAGTTCAGGGGCTGCAGCTGCGCTGGAGCCCCCAGCACCATGTTGGGGCTCTCGCCCTCAATGTCTGGGCTACCCAGGGGGTCTGGGAAAAGGGGGTGCTGTGTTCTTGCTTTAACACAGATTGCACAGTGGTCTGGGGAGCACTTGCAGCAAGGAGCTTTCCTGCAGTGACACGTCCCCCTGATCCGCGTTGTCCTCCCTCCACGCTGCAGGTCCTGGGGAAAAGCTCACGCTGGCAGCTGGGTGAGCCATCGCGGGTGCCCGGCTGCACGAGCCATCCCTCGGGATCCCGGGGTCTCTGGGTGAGAGCTCAGCTGATGTCACCCATCCACCGGCGCCTATGGGAATGGTTAACTGAATTGCACACCTGGCTCCATGGGCAGAGGGAGGTGGGAAGGGTGGGTGAGGGTCAGTGCTTTGCCCACCAGCCCCGGTTAAGCGGGGGGAGCCCTGTTTTTTTTTGAGGCTGCACACACCAGGAGCCCCTCTCCTCCGTGAGCATGGTGCGCGCATACTAACTGCGGAAGAGGAGTCTTTCCCTGACAGATCCTTTAAGAAGAGGTGTGGGTTTTGAGAAACCCTTGATGGCACTGCTTGTAATTACAATGTGATCAGTGTAATTGAGAGCCCAGGGGCTGATTTGCATCTTCTTAATATTATATCGAGGCTTGTGGGGTTATCCCCCACCTTCCTCTGCCTGCTTTAGTGATGCTGGGGTTGGGGCCTTCCTCCTGCCGGTTGATGGAGAGCAGGAGGAGATGAGGGGGATGAGGTTTGCAGGCGCAGAGCAAACGGCTCCTTGTGGCACTGCAGCCCGGGTTTGAGGGCCACCGGAGCCATCCATAATTGATAACGCCCAGGCTGTAATGAGCTCCCAGTCCAGGCTAGGAAATCATTTGCAAGCTGATCTGGATTTCCATGGAACAAGCTTGTTCTCTGAAGGGTTTTCAGGCTTTCAGAAAATACTCATTCAGAGTACGAGGGCGTAAGGCAGAAGGTAATGTTTATACCTCTGGGTGGATAGTGGGGATGAGTTTTAGCAAGTAGAGAGTGGACACCACGTGCTGAGGTATCTCGTCCCCAAGATGCTGAAGCAGGAACTGAGGTCCTGTCCCTTGGCGTGGGCATGAGGCCGGTGGCGGCCACCAGCTTCAGCACTGGGGCTGCTGGTGGCTTGCAGAAACGAAGCTCCAGCGTGAAGCTGGAAGTGGAGAGAACCCAAATAGCCCCAGAGGGTTTTGAAAGGGATGATTTATGATGAGAAGAAGGGACTTTCCACCTCTGAGTGCTGCTGTTAAGATCTTCTTAGGAAAAACCTGGGTGAAGTGCACAGATAGTGGTGCGATACAGACATGTGAGGGTACATCCCAAATTGCACACAAGGTCAGGCAGGGTGGCTGTGCCTGGCCCCCCTCTAACCTCAATACCTGGTCGCTGCCCACAGTCTGTGATGAGGAAGTATCCAGGGAGAGTTTTATTCAGATGTGGGATTTTGGGGAGTCACAGGAAGTCGTCTGCTTTTCTTCTCCAGCCCAATTTGTGGAAGAAGAAAAACAATCAAAGGAAACCGGGGAGGGTGATGCTTTTAAATCTGCTGGGGCTTTGGGAGGATATTGTTTGTGCTTCTTGAATAATGGCTTTTGATATGTAATAATATATTGTGCAGTTTTTGATGGCCAATATTACATTTATTTTAAATGATATAATCAGCCCTCGGCGTCTCAGTTGATTTAGTCAATTAAGTTTTTAACCTCATGTCTTCAATCTCATCTGTGAGTAATTTAAATGTGGTGATTTTAATGAAAGTACATCTACCTGTTCATTTATCCAGACATATCATTGCCCTTTGGATCTCTGGTGGTAGAGACAGGAGATGCTTTTTCTCTTCTGTATGGAAATGTTTACCAGGGGTGAGGAGACAATAGATTGATTGGCATTAGGGAGTTGTTGTCTTTTGGTTGGTGGTTTGTTTGTTTGTTTTTTGGTTTTTTTTTTTCCCAGAGCAATCCAAATATAACAGATGCAGTAATTTCCAAAGTGAAGTGACATGTACATTAAGGCTTTCAGAAAGGACAGTGGGCTTGCCTCTAATTCTGGGGTTGTGTTTAGCCCCAAGAGGAGATGGCAGCAATTAACCATCTAAAGCCGAGAGATGCCAGCAGCCCTCAGACACTGCTGAAAAGGCCCCAGTTTGCCCCGATAATTACGGCAGCTTGTGGGGAGCGGGCTGAGATTCAGCCCCAAACCCCTTTGATCTGTCACCTGGTTTGGGCAACTCATAGCAGCGATGTCCTCGGGGAAGCTGGGGGTCCCCTTCCCATCAGGGTTGGGCTGCAGGGTGGTCCCTGGGGAAACACGGGGCTGCTGCAGCCCCTCGGGTCACCCTCGCAGCGCTCCTCGCTTTTGCCTCGTGCTAAATTCAAAACCGAAAAACGAAGCTGATGTTTTCTAACCTTCGCTGGCGTTGCTAAGAGAAATCAAGATAAATGACCCGGGGCTCCTCAGTGGCTGGCTCTGCGTGCTCCCGGCATGCTCGCTCCTGCCAATACCATTTTTTGGCTGAGCAACGAGGGTTCTCCAGCCCCCCCCATGGGGGGGGAGTGGTGGGTGTCCCACCACAGGCACACACCTGCTCCCCTGGGAGAGGCGTCTGGTCCAAGGGGGATGTCTGCAGTAAACTTATTTCAAACCAAGCTTGGAAACGTTGGTACTGGCTTTTTGTTCCCATCTCATAGGTTGACATTCCTAAAATACATTTTCTCTCAGTTTTTGAAGCAAAAAATACTCCGAAGGGGCATTATGTGTGGTTTTCTCACAGAAGGCAACCTGCCTCCCCCTGAAAATACTTGTTTTAAAATTTTCAGTGGAAAATGTGAACAGTTTTTGATAAAAGCATTTCTATGCATGAGCAGTAGCTCATGGAGATTTGCAAGAAATAAATAGGTTTTGGCAGCATGAAAGTCTCTGTTGAACAAGGGGATAGGGAAGGTTTGAAACTTGATTTGGTAGAGTTTACCTGCAGAATTTCAGCAAAAGTTCCCCAAATGAAGTGTCAGGGGATGTTTTCCCTTCAAACCCGAACCCAGATCTCCTGATGCTGGTGAGAGCTACAACGCTCTTATGTTAATGATCCTCTTCTTGGCTGTTGCAGTGACTTGCTCCTTGGAGATTTAGCTCCACCTCGCCCTGGGACACGTTTGCTGCTTGCTGGGTGTGTTGGAGAGCTGGCCTTGAGCTCTCTCCACATTATTAGCAGGTGAAGGTCACTGTGCTGTGTCTCGTTGGAAAGTCAATTTCCCACAGACTTTTAATAAACACACCTCCTTATTAGTGCTGGTTCTTAACGAACTCCATGCATATTGCAAACCAGAGAAATGCAGGGATGCTGCCTGTGTTTGAAGTCAGTTTTGTTTCTAACAGTGACGTATTTATTTCGCAGTCCCATTGCTAATGCTCTACTTGCTATTGACCTGGGATATGAAGGTCCGTGGGGCAGGGAGGGTGGTCGCTCTCTCCTATAGGACACTGCCTGGTATAAATGGTCAGTAATGCCTAGCTGAGGGTGAATGAGTGATTAATGTGTAATGAATTCACCAGGGTCAAGTACAAATTCTTCCTTCCAGCATGCCCCTACTTGCATCAACTCCTTTGCTGCGTTTCGTCTTTGAGATACATGGTGTGAGCCCCAAGCCTCTTGTTTGAGTGCTCTCATACCACGTTTGCAGGCTGGTGCTGACTCTGTCCCTAACTATCCCAGCTGAATTTTTGGGTCTCCTCTCTTTGCTAGTTTGAGGCTCTTTCTCTCCTTGCTGCCACGAATGTGATAAAGCTGATGGTGTTTGAAAGTGTGAGATTCTGAGCTGGCAAAGCTGGTCTGTCAAATACCCTGCGTGTCCCCACTACCTCCCCTCTTTATGTCTTCAGAGCTGTTTATAAGAAAAAAAAAAAAAAAAAAAAGGTTATTTCCACCTCTGGTAAGGAAGTACTTGGAGTCAAGGATGCTCGGAGCTGCCTTACTACCTCCAGCTCTTCCCCCATGTCCTCATGGATGCAGCTCCACTTCCCCGCACATAAGGGAGACGGGAGGAGAGGCGTCCACGCTGCTTCCCTTTAAGCAGAGATTCAGCTGTGGCTCTGAAAACAGAATTAGAGGTAGGGTTTAATCATACAAGCTCTGGAAATATGGTAGATTAAATCTTTTTAAGGAGGGCGGCTAAGCACTTTATTTGCAGTGCAGGAATCTTCAGGGGGTCGGAGACCAGAGAACTGGATTTAAAGCTTTTAAATTCCTTTTTTTTTTCTGTTTTTTTAAAAAATAGTTCTTTCACAATGCACGGTTGGACAGGAGAGACTTTAAAGTGACGGTTAAAAAAGCCAGAGAGAGAAGGATGGGTGGAATGGAGACACTTGTCGAAAATAGACGTTAATAATGTTGTGTTGAGTTGTCCGGCCACATTTAATCTTAAAGTATGAGTTTGGTCTAGGAAGTGATTTTTTTTTGGGGGGGGAGGGAGACCTTTCAGGCCTTCTGCATTGTTTCTTGCTGCCTTTGAGGACAAATTTACTCCATGTAGAAATGGCACAGGTCTTTGCTAGCCCCATCCCCTCTCCTGCCTGCTGCAGCCTCCAACGTAGCAGGTGAAGGTGGTCGTGGATGCTGGCAATGCTGGTGCTGCGGACCCAGGGGTGATGTTTAAGCTGAGATTGGTGTTCTGTCTGGAACTGGGGTTTGTTTTGTTGGTGTGTTGGTTTTTGTTTTTTTTTTTCCTGTAGCTAAGTGCTGCCTGCCAGCTCCCCGAGCCTTGCTTGAGGGAATTGGTCCCGTTCGGTTGCATCTTAGACAGCCTGCTCAGGGACGTTCGCTTGTGTTTGTCTTGCGTTTTTCTTAATTTCACGGAGCTGAGGAGATCGATGGGAAGGTAGGCCTGGGATTTCAGGCTGCCTATAGCCTGGCTCCGTGACTGATGACCCTGGCTCTGCTGCTGCTCTCGGGGGTGGGAGCTTGCAGGGCTGCCGGGGCCAGCTGCAAAGCCAGGAGTTTGGTGCCGCAGGACGGGTGACATCCCCAGGAGGGATTCTGCATCCTTCCCATGCCCGAGGGATACCCGCG
Source organism: Athene cunicularia (assembly GCF_003259725.1). NCBI lineage: Eukaryota > Metazoa > Chordata > Aves > Strigiformes > Strigidae > Athene > Athene cunicularia. Next base: position 3,100,188 of record NW_020799132.1, on the reverse strand, counting down.
TGGGTCATGATGCTGTCACCACCCAAGGAGAGGAGCGGTAAGTCAGTTTTGAAGCCTCTCAACAGCTGAATTCTGCCCTGGGAGCTGCGGAGCAAGGAGAGCCTGCGGGACCATGGCCTCCTGTGTCAGCAGAGCGGTGCTGGAGTCTCGGTGCCGGCTATATCGGAGATGCTTGTTGCCATAGAAACACCCCGTGGCAATGTGTTTATTTGGAGGGAGGTGGCATTTGTACGTTGGCAGGAGCCAGGTGCGGACACACTGCACGTTAGCAGGTATTGCTGCACTTTTCTGAGCTGGTGCAAGTGCTTTTGGTCGCTAGGCGTTGCGTGTGTGGGAAAGAAGGTTTGGCTTGGGTGACTGTGCTGGTTGGGCTGCAACAGCTGAACCTAGAAGATGGTGAAGGCACGGGGGAGAAGGTCGCTTTTGGTGGTTCTCCGCCATCCTCTTCGGTGCAGGCAGCAACAAGGCAGTTTGTTCCAATGACGCTGTTTGTTCCTGCTCTTTCTGTGCCAAAGGCTGCTTCACGCTGTTAAAACGGTTTGCATAGTTCCAGCTATCCCTGGGGAGACCCTTTTTCCATCCTTCAAGCAGCGTGGCAGCCTCTGCCGCCCACCCCATCCTGAGACCCCCCACCCTTCCTTTTAATGGCCCACTTCCACCGAGCAAATGAGGCAGCTCTCTTCCGATCCCTCCTCTCGGTCTGCCAGTGAATTAGCACTCCATTAACTTAACGAGGGCTCTCCCGCCCTGGACATGGACATAGTGTGCAGTGCCGCCAGCCAGGCTTGGCTGGACCCCGAGGCTGCGGCAGAGCCTTTGCAGCTGGGCAGGGAGGGCTCTGCCCAGGGGTCTTGGGCTTGATGAGGCTTTGCAACGCTTCTCAGGCCCATGGTGGGGACAGACAGGTTAGTGGGAATGGCCAGCACTGCCAGAAGTCCTGAGAGGGTGTTGTGGAGGCTGTGATGCTCCATCACCCTTTACAACCCAGTCTGTGGCATTGCCCCATGGCCACGGGGGAGCGAGCGGGTAGCCGTGTCCCTTGGAGGAGATCCCCCCACCTCGCCGGTTGGCCAGGCAGCCCTGCCTCAGGCAGTGCCAGCTCCCTGCCAAGGCTTTGTTTGTTGACAGAGTTAAATTTGCAATTTCATGGTTTGGTTACAATGAGTTTAGTTTATAAAATTCATGAGCTGTTAGGAGGTGTTGAAGGGGGGTGTGCCGAGTGAGAAAAACGCGCCTGTGAGTCAGCAGGCAGCCAGGACGCAACTGCTGGCTCTTGCAGGCGTGGGTCCTGGTTTGGGGATGGTGTGGGGCTCAGGTGGGGTGAGAACCCTGGGCAGGGGACAGAGGGAGGGGTCCCCACTGGAGGAGAGAGATGCTCCCTTCCCCTGGTGACGCCAACCGTGTCTTGACCTGCTCGCTGGGCTGGAAGCTCTGCAGAGCCTCGTGGTGGCCTTCAGAGACTCCTTATCTGATGGAAATCGTGTCAGGGATGGAGCCCTGGTGCTGCAGTGATGGGCTCAGCCTGCTGCAGGACCCTGGCACTGGTTCAGAATGGGAATTTGTGTTTCTTTAGGGCTTTGGGAATCCACAAAATGAGCTCTGCTACCTGGAGCTGAGGAGGGCTGGGACGCACGCAGCTCCCCCAAGCAGTCCCCTCACGGGCAGGGCACTTGAGCCCGTCACCTTGTGACATGAGCTGGTTTATCCCCTTACATTTGACTTTTCCAAGGGATTTCTTTGCAGCTTCTCACGTGGGTTTGAGGGCTGACTTGGGAGCAGCAGTGAAGACCCCCAGTGCCGCCCTCCTCCCTGGCTGGCCACCCCCCACCCCGGCAAAGGCAACGCTCCTTCAGCAACCCACGCCGGAGCCGCTGATGCACTGCAGCGGGAATCGAACGGCGAAGTGTCAGGAACGATCTAAACAAATATTAGCCAACTAATATTACATGCTGGGGAGCTCAGAGGCAGGAGGAAGGGGAGGGCTCGCCAGAGGATACAAAGCCATGCGGTACCTGTTCTGCATGGCAATGGCTGTGAGCCCCATGCGGCGTAAGCAGGAGCCAGCGTGCGTGCGGGTGTGAGTGCAGGCACCGCCATGGCTGGGGCTGGTGTTACTGTGACGTCAGGAAGGGTATTTCCAGCTTCCTCACCGGCCAGAAAACACCACTGGACTCCACTGGAAATGCAAAGCTGTTGGTTTTTGGCATTCCTCAAAAGACAGTTGTTATTAGTCACTGCATGGTCTGTCACTCTGTGTGGTTGTTCACAGATGCAGGCCATAAATAGACATCAAAAACCCTTTTTCCTCCAGTGTTTATAGGGTTGGGAACTCCCTGGGGTTTGTGCTCTCAAAGGCTTGGCAGCTTTTTTTTTCATGGATGTGGTAAACAAAGCCCAGAAGTTGTTGATGGAAATGGAACTGTAGAGCAAGATGAGCAGCTAGATCTCACCAGGATTTCTGAGATGTCCAAAACCTGTAAAGGAGGGGTGATCCAGGCAAGACCATTGCCTTTTGGTAGTAATTAGTACTCACTTAGCTCGGTGAACCTCTCCATTTGCAGCCATTCACCATGTGAATCACAGAATCATCTAGGTTGGGAAAGACCTTGAAGATCATCCAGTCCAACCATTAACCTCACACTGACCAACTAGTCCAACCCTTAACCTCACACTGACAAAATGTCGCCCTGTGAAGCCATTGGGTTTGTTGGAGATCCTCATGGCTCAATTTAAGGTTTTTCTGTCTCAATAACCCTTCGTACATGACGGATGGTATGCTGATATACAGGACCCAAGAGTGGTTCATGGTCCTTTGACATGTGCATGGAGTCAACGTGGGTGGAGCCTGTCTGAAAGGAGGTCTCAATCTCGTATCTTATTATTGGGGCACCTATTTTCCATCCAAAGGGTTTTAATCACCCAATTTGTGTTAAGAAGCGTCAGATTTTGGTTTCCAGCTGTGCCAGCACAGAAGACGTTACCTTGTTAATGAATCCTGGACTTGAAACATCTTCTATGCATGCGGGGGGACATGAAAGCCCAGGGAGGGGAGCAGACTTCAAGGTGCCTTGGGAAACTGGGGGCAAGGGCAGGACCGAGCAAAGAGACGAGACCACCCGCAGATCACGCTGCATTGTGCTCAATCCAGTATCCAAATTTTAGTCTTTTAAGAGGATTATCAGGTGTCTGTTTGAATTACTCTGACATGAACAGTCAGTCAGAAAATGTACATTCATTTGAAAGGTCAAGTACATCTGATTTCTGCATTTGGTATGCCGGGGCTTATCCTTTTAACTCTCCCTTTCTTAATGAGATTCTTGTTTCAAAGTGTCGTGCTGCACGCACAGGATTTGATGAAGTCAAGTGTGGTGGAGATAGTTTTTGTTAACATGTTTACCCTTTTATCTGCCTGTCCTTTGAAAGCTCCACGGTAGACAATAAGGATGCAGCAGGACGGCCATCCAGGGCGTGTTTGCCAGCAAAATGAACCTTTTTGGGACGGAGAGACAGGGATGTGCTAGCGGGGTTCTGCATCACCAGGAATTCTGATTTGTGCATGGGAAAGCATGCAAATGGAGAGGGGCATGGGAGGCTTTGAGAAGACCCCTGGCCACCACGGGTGGCTTGGGCAGGCAGCAGGGTGTTAGCAGCTCCTGCGGAAACCGCGGCGGAAATAAAGCTGAGTTTGGCCTGGCATGGCAGAATAGTGTTTCTTGATTAAATTAATGTGTATTGATATTTCTCCTGGTGTTTTGACTTCACAGGCTGTTTAAATTCAGGCTTGTCACAACAAAATACAAAGGAGGTTGCTCAGAGATTGATTTTTTTTTTCTTTAATCCTGTCTCTGAAGAAGAGTATTTTAAAATTTTATTTTTTCACTACTTCCAGGTTGACAGCCAGAGAAGGCTGCAAATGTTAAAACTGTTGCACAAATAATTATGTTAAAATGCCGAGCATACATTATGGAGGAAGGTGCTCCTTGATTGTAAAGTACGAATCAATTTTCTGCGTCACAAAATTACCGACATCGGAGTTTGCTTTGGTGATTTATTCCCTCGAATGACGATTTTGTGATTGCCAGCCTACTTTCCCCGGAGAGATTTTTTTTTTTTGATGGGTGAAGCTTTGGTCTCCTCTTTGTTGTCAGCACTGTCTTCTCCCTGCTCGCATGACGGTCCCCTCCGATTCTTAAAAATAGAGCATTTTATGCAAGCTGCGTCCCAAAATGCTCCGCCAAGTTAAATAATGTAGTCACAAAACCAAATATTGAATAATGACTGAGGAGAGGATTAAGGGAGGCAGTCAAGGAACAAAAGAGAGATTCTCAAGTGTTTTGAACACAAAATTGGAAAGACAGAGGTGCACAGGCGGCTTTGTGTCTCTGCAGCCAGAGAGGACACAGATTAGAGGGGTCCTCCAAGGACCGTGCTCCCCCAGCCAGCTTAGGCTGCAAGATGCCTAAATATCTGCTTAAATCCAACCTTTTTGACAAGCCTGGATGGTTCAAGGGATTTCTGTTGGAAAGAACAATTTTAAAAAGGAGGTCTAGGGAAAATATCTTGTTTTCCTGGTAGAAAGTTCCCATGGAGATTTTTCTGTTTACTTCTGGGCTCACTTTCTCTAAAGGAAACGTTGTTTTTCTCTCGTTCCTGTGGAAGGCTGCAGCCCAGACAGTGCCGTCAACCCTAATTCTTTACTTGATTCTGTATTGCAGGAAGATTTAAATAAAAAATGCTGGGGGGGGTGTGGGAAATTCGCAGGCATGTAATTTTCTCATGCGATTCGTGAGGTTTTTCTAGTGCACCTCTAACTTGTTGAGCTGCAGTAACCATGGGGTGGGTAGTTGTTGGATACTGATATGGTGAGAGAGAAATAGACTGAAGGAATCAGCTTCTGATGTGCACAAAAACTTATGTAAATGCCTTTTGTATAGCTCGAAGAAAATCTAGAACTCCTCTAAATCTAAGAGTTGGAAATTCGGTTGGGAAGCCATAAATTCAATAGATGCCTTCTCTGCAGTAAATTCAAACTCTTGGCTGGGGAAGAAGCATCCATGTTCAGCTGTGGCCGAAGGGGTTACTGGACCTTCTGCTGGTTTATCTTTTTTTTTTTTTTTTTTTCA